>NC_049213.1:32103141-32403141 GCF_013347855.1 Anguilla anguilla | reverse complement strand
ACTGTGCCCTCCTAGACACCCACCCTCCGCAGGGTACCCAGCCGGAGCCAGGGCCCCGGCCTTTCACCCCCCCAACCTCTGTCTGCCCTCCCATTGGCCTGTCAAGAGGAAAGTGCAGGCTCCTGGACTTTATCGGGGACAATATGCGTGATAGAAGTTCAAAAAAAATTATAATAATAAATAAAAATAAGTAAGAATCTGGGGACGTGATGTTCTTTCATCGGCACGCCAGACGATGTTGGTGCGTTCTGAAAAGTGCATGAGCGTTTGCTGGCTCCGCAGCAGGCAGGTGTTTTAGGGTGGCATGCTTTTTGGGGCGTGGGGTCGGGCATGTCTTTGAGTTTTCCCCCTTTCTTTTACTTTTTGTTTTCTTCTCGTCACAATACAATGCTTGACGGCCATCTTTAATTCTCGTACAGATTTGGGTTTTTAAAAGAGGAGCTATGAATCTTCTTGGACCTTGGGCTTAGGAAAAGACCATTGCGGATTGCCGAGCGCCATTTTGTAGAGAGAAAATGGAAGCTTGGGCTTTTAATTGCACCTTGGGTTTTCTGAAAATCTCACTAGTTTACCTTACAGTTAATGTACAATCTATATCTAATTGGGATGAGATATTAGTTTGTTTTTTCAGAAATAAAAAGGCAGTTTTTTCAGATTGAAGCATCAGGAAAGTGTCTGGTTTGTGAACAAACACCACAGCAAATGGGCCCGTAAGGGTCTAGTTTATGATTCCTCGGTAGAGCCAACCGAGCATTTTCCTGTGGGTTTGTTTTTCTCATAGAACCAAAAGGTGCCTTTTTACACTGAAAGAGTGCGGCAGCACTGGCCTGCACAAACAGGCCTTGACACAGGGCCGGGAGCGTGTGTCTCCCTGTCACAGTAATACTTCTGTTCTGTGTAGATTTCTCAAGTTCACTCCTCTTGTGAGCGGGGAAGAGAGGAGTAACACAGTTACAGGTGGCCTGACTGGCCGGTGGTCCTGGTAAAATTGTGCCACTGTGTCAGCTTAAAAGGACCACTGAGGTAAAAATTTCAACACAAAGGGGGTTTGAAGGTTTGGACTCGATGGGAAGTAGTCTATGGGAATTCTCGCATTCTCTGTCCTGACCACATCCGCTTGCCTGCTGACCCCTAACATGCACTATTTTTTAACATGAAGTGTTAAGGTTCATAAGAACTGAGTTCAGTTTTATTTGGAGTGGGAAAGGCACAGTTAGGGATTAACACAGGGGTTTCTTTTGAAGGAGTTGATAAGCACTCTAATTAATAATAAAAAAAGCTCAGAGAACACGGTGGAGAGTGCTTGTGCTACAGGCAGGACTGAGGGGTAATTGTGCAGAGGGGTTCCTACCCTTAATTTTTTAAACTTTTTTTTGACAGAAGTAAGTCCTGTCAACTTATGTGCTCGTAAATTCATCTATTCATGTATTCATGTATTCATTCATTCATTAAGTCAATCAGCCAATCAGCCACTCTTTATTCAATAGTTGTCAATCCTGGAGAACTTGAGGAAAGTTGTGCTGTGAAATGCAGAGTGAAGTGTGCATTGATTTTTTTTATGATTATTATTATTTTTTTTAATGCAGCTGTGTTCTTATTGTCTGTAAAATGCGAACGTAAGCCTGCTTGGGGTTGGTATTACAGGATGCGAGGCAGCATTCAGGAATGGCAGCGTGTGTGAAGTGCATGGAAAGTTCTAGAGAGCAAGTCTGACCTCTGCAGCATACGTATTGCAGGGGGGGGCCAGACTAATATCAACTCCCCACCTCCCAACCCCCCCCCCCCCCCCCCCCCGGTTTTAATCGGGTGTTCACTTTTCCCGGGGACGTGGGTAGCTTGTGCTCAGCCAGGATTTTTACCTCAATTCAGGGTTTTTCTGCGTTAACTGTGCCCCTGTCTTTCAACCTTTAGCTTTTGAAGTCCGTCTTTAATCTCTTCCCTCAGTCTAGCTCCCTTATCCAGCTGTCAAAAGTATTCATTCATTCTGTCGATTAGTCAACTAGATTATTTTGAATTCTGATTTATTATTATTATTATTATTATTATTATTATTATTATTATTATTATTAATATTTTATTTTTTTTAGAACTTGGTTCTGTACCAACAACATTCAGGCCATTTAAATTCACTTTGATCTTGTATACATGAGTAAAACATACAAATAAAGAAACTGGTTCTTTATATTTTACAAGCCTGGTTTTGTCATTTTATAATGTTACTTTGAACGTGTGATGTAAATTTAGTTACTGATAGGGCACACTTTTACTTGGATTCTTGGAATTTATGGCAATTGTACACTTTGCAAAGTACACTTTTTTTGTGTTGATTCAAACAATTAGTAAGCCAGATAGTTTCCACTGAGAAGTGTCTGCAGGTCTTGTGATTGTATTTGTTTCCATATGCATAAAGCCAATTAATGTTAATGCTAAAACCAAATGCTTAAACAGTCAGGCCAAAACTAATAGAAACGAAAATGGCTAAGAGAGAGCAAATTGCATCCTAAAAGAGGATTGATGTCATTTATTTCAACTTTTTTTTTTATCCAGGCAATTTCCTATGCCAATTAATTGTGAGGGAAATTGCATATCTTAAACCTCTCATTTTATGCATATCAGAGTGGGTAACATTTGGGATTTATTTAAAAGATTTTTAAATAGAGCATTTTGCTTTTATGTATTTGCATTGTTTTCTATTAATGTGTATGTGGTTGTTGAGCTCCGGTAACACCATTAGACCAGGTAGAATGTTCCCCAGAGGGAATTGAAAAAAAAACTTGTTTATGATTAAATATGTAATCTTTCTTTATAAGAGTGTGTAGTATGAGAAACAGTGTACCATAAAGGAACTGGCTTTGCCCTACGTGGGATTCAACCCAGCAGTGTTTAGGCTACAACTTGGAGCGCATAAGCCTGGTCCACACTGTTACGAACACATATTTAATCTTCTGTGAAAATTTGCTGTGATTTGTGTCCGTCCTTGCCACTCTTGATGAGAGCTTTCTTACCTGTCTGGGACCTTAATATCTCCCAGGGGAAAACAGTACATAATCCTACTTGAGCAGGTTTACATATTTAACTATGTATGTTTTTTAATCACATACTTCTTGACAAAATCCTCTGTGCTGTAATGACAACACACAGATTTATTATTAAAATCTCATGCTCCAGGTGAGGCTCGAACTCACAACCTCGGCATCGCTCGACTGCATACTGCTGTATAAGTACCGCGCGCTAACCGATTGCGCTACTGGAGCTTGTGTGTTCAGGAGGCCTTCATTTTTTCCCTACTTCTTTTCTAAATACCAGCGCATAAACCTGACTCACACAGTTACTAACATGTATTTGATCTTTTAGTGAAAATTTGCTGTGATTTTTGTGTCCACTCTTGGTGAGAATTGTCTTGCTAGTCTGGACCCTATCATCTCCAAAGAGAATATAATACATAGTAATCCTACTCGTGCAGGTTTCTCTATTTAGGACATGTTGGCTGGTTACATGTGTACTTTTTAAGACAACCCTTTGTGCTGTAATGATAACACAGATTTATTAAAATCTCATGCTCTAGGTGAGGCTTGAACTCATAACCTCAGCTGCATATTGCTCTATAAGTATTGCACACTAACTGATTGCACTACTGGAGCTTCTATGTTGTGCTTGCATACTTTGAAATCACATAATCCTGGTCTACACCATAACAAACAAATTTAATGGGCTATGATTTGGGCTGATCTTGGCCACTCTTAGTGCAAACTTTCAGTCTGGTACATTGTACTTGTGTGCGTGTGTGTATGTGGACAATTGACAGAGATATATTTGTAGTAATTAGTACATAGGCATTTACATTTAGACAAAATACTTTGCTTATGTTTCTGTGGCTTAAAGTGTAAAAAAATGCCAATATGCCACCACTAAGTATAGGCTTTACAAAATGAATCCAATGTGGGGCATGGATTTTCAATAGGAAATTACTTCACTGTGATTTTAAGCATTTGCCCATGAGTCTACATGGCATATCAAGGCAACACGAACTTTGACATGTTATGATAGCACAGTATTCTGCTTGACACAGCAACCACTGTGTTTTATCTAAACCATACAAATGATACTGTTGTTGTTAGTCTTAATATTCTTATTCGTGTTTGCATTCATTTATTCATTTTCAATAATAATGATAATATTCATATATCTGTCTGGCTGATCTGTGGTCAGTTTCAGGTCAATGTAATGACATCACTTCCGTTACTTTCCGGAGTTTGTTGTTGACTGTCTGGATGTGTGAGTGGAGTCAAGTTATAATGACTATCCCAACAGCCGCAGCAATGATACAAGCAATTTATCCAAATCCGTTTTTGAAATAAGGACTGTCAGGTCGTCTGAAAAGAAATGTAGAGGTTATGTGATCCTGACAACATGTTAAGAGAGTGACCTGTGGGAAATGAGTAACCTTACAGCGATTAACCTCGGCGACAAAGGCTAGCCAGCTGTTCGTCTGGTAACAGGCAGTGTAGACTATTTCTTGAGCATCCAGGTTTCACGTCTTCTTTTGCAGGAATTTCTGGTGCTTGACTGCGCGTCAATGCCGTATCATATGCAGGCGAGCACCTTCAGGTGGATACCTGCACATTTAAATTGCCGCTAGAATGAAGCCGTGTACCTGGCTAACAGCGAAGGCGGTGTAACTTTACTTCTGGCAAGTGGGTAGTCTAGTCTAGTAGCTTAGTTAGACTAGCTAATGCTGACTGTGTGTCAGTTAACGATGGCTACTGCTGACTACTGTCTGTTTGGCACAGTTGCTTGCATTGTAAGTTAACGTTGGCTAACTCTGATTTAATTTCCTTGCTACCGATATATCGTTCGCAACTTTCTGTTGGTTGCTTAGCTGCTAACTAGCTAGCTAGCTATGTCTTTCGGGTCGGACACATTTCCAAACCTAAAGTTTCTCGAAATTAACACTAACGTTAGGTAGCTGACTAGCTACTCAACTACAGTAGCCAGGTGCAGATTAATATTGGCTCCGATAATGGCAGACGAGCTAGCCAGCCGGATTCGTGGAAGTTTAGCTAATACTGGCTCGTATTAACAGTTAGCATATTAGCTATTGTTGTCAAGCTGGTTTGCTGTTACAGTCTAATAACGTTATCCGACTGGTCATGGGCGATTAAATGGTTGGCTAGCAAGTTAGTTTGGTGACTATTCATAAACCAACCTTACACCTGGAGAACAGCTGGTAAGCATTGGGGGCGAGGACAGTTAGAGATGGATCAACTTAAAGTTAAAGACCGAATCCTGGAAAATCTTTCGTTGTCGGTGAAGAAGGTAAGTAAAAAAAGACTCTTAGGGCCCGGGGTATAAGTAGTATGATAAATTATAATGGCATGTATAGCCTGTGATGCAACTTCTGTACTACTAGGTTTATTTTTGGCACATTTCAATGTAGAAACTTAAACATCACCAAATCTTGTTGTCTCCATAGATAGGCATAGTACAACACGGTTCAACACAAACAATTATCCTGAATTGTGTACAGTTGTATGTTCAAGGCAAACAAAAGTCTAAAAAGGAAGAATTCTACTGGATTTATGCATGTGTAGCACATGATAGCTATTAATACACCAGTGCAATCATACAGTATTTTCTGTAACGTTCCTTTAGCACTGTTAACAAGTGAATTGTTTATACTCCTGTATGACTGAGTTCTAAAGTTTCATTGAAGGAATAAATTGAAAGTTTTTTTGCCTTGAAAAAGTTAGTGATTGTACAATTTACATTGAAAGACACCAGTTCTTGTCATTGCCTTGCTATCAGTGTCTGTATGCATATGTCTTCAGTTGCAGAGTTACTTTGCCGCCTGTGAAGATGAGACTCCAGCTATCAGGAACCATGACCGTGTCTTACAGCGTCTATGTGAGCACTTGGACCACGCCCTCCTCTACGGGTATGAGAAAGGAGCTCTGAGGCTTCTGTTTGTTCACCTGTCTGTCCAGGAACCGGACAGTGGAGAAAACTGTGGTCAATTTTGGAGTGTATGTAGTTACGTGTCTGGTTAAAGGGAAAGGAAAACACTGTGTTGTAGGGTTGCTGTGCTGCCGAGGTTTGTGTTCTGCTGAGCACAAATAACTGAGATGTTTTGTTGGCATAAAAAGTTAGGTAAACCATTTAGCTGTTTATCCTGTTAAACGTTCTTCTCTGGAGTATATGGAGTAGAGAGTGAAGCAGAACACTTTTTCTCAGACTGCAGAACATCTCTTCGGGCTACTGGGTCCTGGTTCTGCATTTCACACGCAGAGAAGCAATCCGGCAGATAGAGGGACTCCAGCAAATTGCCACCAACCTTGGACGCAGTGAGTGAAAACTTGCACCGTTATGCAGACACATGGACAGGCACGTGTAAATTGTACAGTCACGGTCCGCCCTGTTTGCTGGTAGGGAAAGTTGCAAATGCTTATGATTGAGAAAGTATTAAAAAAATTTTTTTTTGCTACATTATTGTAATTCATATACCCTTCTGTAATTATTTTTAACTCCTATTTTTCATGTAGGTAACCTGCTCATAGGCCCTGTTGGTAGCAGGGAGATGACTATGGCAACTCACTTAAAATGAAACTAGTCCTTCCTTGTACAGCTGTTTGTGCACAATCACCTGTGCTCAGATCTGCTCATAGAGAGCAGGGGATTTGCACATTATCTCCTAAAATCTTGATTTTCTAGCCAGTCTGTGTGCTTGGCCATGTGAATGTATTGTAACTAAGAATTATAGATCAGTATCCTTATTTAATGTGGGCAGTGTTGGTAACGTAATTGTTCTGGTAACGGTGGCGTTGTGGTCTGAATCCTGTTTAGGCCGAGCATGGCTGTACTTGGCGCTGAGCGAGAGCTCTCTGGAGAGCTACCTCCGTCTCTTTCAGGAAAACCAGGCCCTGCTGCAGAAGTACTATTATGAGTGAGTCTCTTTTTCTGAAGGCCGATCTCCCATGCATTGAGTTTGACAGCTGTGGTTGGTAGCTGGTGTGTAAATGGTAAAAAAAAAAAAGGACTGCATTTATATAGCGCTTTTATCCAAAGCGCTCTACAATTGATGCCTCTCATTCGCCAGAGCGAAGGACTCTTGCTCAAGGACACTTCGACACGCCCAGGCTGGGGTTTGAACTGGCAACCCTCCGACTGCCAGACAATCGCTCTTACCTCCTGAGCCATGTCGCACCGTATATTTCTTTTACAGAAACGCCTTGGTCTGCAGCCACGATCATCTCACACTGTTCCTCACTCTGGTGTCAGGACTGGAGTTCATTCGATTTGACTTGGAGTTGGTATGTCCACTGCCGTCCTATTAAAAACCATCAGAAGCGTGTCATTGGGCTGCAAGCAGAGGTTTATGAGCCATATGAAACTGAGTGACATTTCTATAGTTATAGTTGGTAAATGTGCTTTCAGTTTTCAATTTCAGTTTCAAACATGTCACAAATGCTATTTGTTTCCCTCTGGTCAACAGCGGCCTGTTGCAAAAATATGTTTGCTTCTAGTGGTGTTGTATGCTATCAATGTAAAATGTACGTTTGTAAGTAGCTTTGGCTAAACGGTTCTGCCAAATTGCTTAATTGTTACAGGATTGTTAATGTAAGATATATTTAGAAAGTGCCTGGGCCCCCCTGCCCCACCCCCTCCCGGTTTGAAACTTAATTTCTTCTCCTTGCTCCCACTGGTGCAGGATGCCCCCTATTTGGATGTGACACCCTACATGCCGGAGTACTACAAGCCCCAGAACCTGTTGGACTTTGAAGAGCGACTGCCCGGTGTGGACAGCCTGTCGCTGCACTCTTTCACCTCCACCAATCTGGAGTGGGACGACAGTGCCATCGCCCCCTCCAGTGAGGGTAAGGACCCCCCCGGGGGCACACCCTATCTCACACATTCGAATGTGTGATCAAATCACCAGTAACGGAAGCCGTTGATTGGCTGGTGTCATATCGGACAGTTAACTGTTAAATTGCACTATTGCTTCACGTATGCTCGCTACCATCCAATTGGCTGCTTAAATTGATTTATTTCAGTTGACCGGAGCATGTGGAATGATAAGGTATCCAAACAACCAATCAAAGTCAACAGTGAAAGACTTGCTGTGAAATTTGACTGCTTTTGACTGTTGACTGATTGATTGTGAAGATAAAAGTTGTGAATGCTCCTCGTATAGTCATTACTTTCTCACCTGCCTGCCTCAACATAGTGACACAAACACGGTTAAGTTGAATTAATGTTGAATTCATTAATAAAAAAACCACAACACAGAAAAAACAAACAAAAATGTTAGCTGTTATGTTTTTTTCCATGTCACTGTTTTATTTTTCTATCTGCCATTCTCTTTATATTCCTTGTCTTCCCTCCATTTTTAGATTATGATTTTGGTGACCTTTTCCCCGTTTTGCAGTCACTGCCCAGTGCTGACTGGGAAGGTGGGAAGAGTTTATCCAATCCCCTCCCTACTCACATGCACGAACACACACACACACACGCACACACACATCTGTGCGTCTGCTCCTCCTGCTGCTCCACGCTTGTCCGGTCGCATGTTTCACTGGCCGGTCTTTTTGTAATCTGTAACGTCAAAGTGCAGTGCTCTGCTACATCCCCATTTATTGGCAAAAACCAACTCTCCTGGCTTCGGTCTTTATCCGTATAATTACTAATGTGGGAAGTGATCACTTTTTTTTGCATTTGCTATATATCTTAAATACCAGTTATTGTTCATTCATTAACACTGGAATTCCTGGAAGGAATGATCTTGGGGAACTAAATACAAACCTGATTGCGTCATAGCAGAAGTCACACAGCATTTAGGGCGATACGGAGTCCTCCATTAACGGGGCTTTCGATCAGGATTCTTTGGGTCTCCAGCACTTGACACTGTTTGATCAGGCTTTGATTGCATTTCAGCAGGGATTTGTAATGGTTAGTCAACATTTGATAGCATTTGAGTTCCTCTCAGTTGCTCAGATCACCTGTGGATATCCTTGAAGAGAAGTGTATGGGTCATTGTTTCATCAAGAGTGGATGCAGACAACCAGAAGAGAAAGGCAGTGTTTGTAATTCTTATGGAGAAAGTCAGTTGCTGCCTTAAGTGGTTTACATGGGAACTGTGACTGTTTAGAGTTCTTGGCTGGACCACAACAGCGGGGCCAGCCCTACAAACGTGAATGTTTATGACTGACTGACTGACTGACTGACTGACTGAGTGATAAAGTTACACCGCGCATGTCTGTGACGTTGGCCGGTAGTCCAGCCATATACTAGGTTTTAGGGGAGGGTTGAGGAAGCAATAGAAGACAGTGCTAGAGTGCATGCTACTAAAAGTTTGTTAGTAAAAGCTTTTTGAGAGGATGAATAATTACTTCTCTTTGGCATGGATCCATTTGAAGACAATATGGGGTGAGTTTGTTTAGTCTTTGCATCCATCATTATGCTGAGAAATAGCTAAACCATTTGTATTGATAGTATTTCTCTGAAAACGCACGAAAGCACGCTGGTATAATAAAACAATGACGTATATATATATATATATATATAGTCCGCTTCGTTCTGTTGCTACCATAATATGACAAACTGTCTTGTGTCTACAGCTGCAGTTTCTTGCTGCAATTACTAATATTGAATATAAACAAAAGACGCAATTTATGCTGTGGTCTTCCAATGTCTAAATAATTAATACGGTACTCTGCGGCTATGCAATCAGGTTACCTCTGCAACAAAATACATGTTCTGAGTTTGGATTTTATGTAGATGATCTGTTTGTCTGGGTTTGGGTTTTCCCTTACAGCATGGACTGGTACTAATACACACTACAACCCCTCAGTGTTGCTGATGTAACTCACCCTGTCTGGTGTCTAACCTTGTAAGCAATAGCTGCAAAATGCCAGAGCCACAGAGTTAAAAATGGGTCAAACAAATAAATCGATCAGTCCTCAATGGATCAGTAAGTTTTTTTGATTAGATGCATTTTGGCATGTTGATGTGTCAATGTGTATGTGTCTGTCTGTTTTTGTATGTGTCTGCAAGTTTTAATCATGTTCAGTGTGTCCTGGCATGAGGTGTCTGTCTGTATATGTTTATTCTGACCTTATTGGTTGTGTTTTGTCACTGTATCTGATTGGTGCCTCATCCTGTCTGTTTGTCTGCCTCTCTGATTCAGTGTCTGCTGTTCCTCTTCCTACAGAGGGTGACCTCACTGACCCCGTCCCCTGCCCTTGCTCCATCGCCCCAGAATCCCCGCCGGTCATCGCCACGGTGATGGGGACGGGAGCAGCGGGGGCCTTCACAAAAGACTCGGGCGCATGCACGTACGCTGACGTCACTCCCACCCAGAGGACCAGCTGGCCAGACTGCTCAAATGGGGACGACACTGAAAGCACAGAGCTGGAGGTCATCCGGTCAGCAGAGCTCTCTCATTACTGCTCCTTACTGTCCATTACTGCTTATTCATGCTCATGACTACTCCTTACTGTTCATTACTGCTTATTCATGCTCATGACTACTCGTTACTGTCCATTACTGCTTATTCATGCTCATGACTACTCCTTACTGTTCATTACTGCTTATTCATGCTCATGACTACTCGTTACTGTTAATTACTGCTTATTAATGCTCATGACTACTCGTTACTGTTCATTACTGCTTATTCATGCTCATGACTACTCGTTACTGTCCATTACTGCTTATTCATGCTCATAACTACTCGTTACTGTTCATTACTGCTTATTCATGCTCATGACTACTCCTTACTGTCCATTACTGCTTATTCATGCTCATGACTACTCGTTACTGTTCATTACTGCTTATTCATGCTCATGACTACTCCTTACTGTTCATTACTGCTTATTCATGCTCATGACTACTCGTTATTGTTCATTACTGCTTATTCATGCTCATGACTACTCGTTACTGTTCATTACTGCTTATTAATGCTCATGACTACTCGTTACTGTTTGTTGCTGCTCATTGACGTACATTACTGCTCATTACAGTTCACCAATCAAGCATCATGCCGCAAATGTTGAAGTGAAAATAATGTTGAAAATAAGAGGTTTTTACTGTGTTCCTCTCGCTCCTGTCCCAGGGTGGCCCGTCGGAGGAAGCCGGGGAAGAGGCGGCGAGGGAAGGGGGTGTCGGAGTGTGTAGAGAGGGCACATGAGGAGGCTCCAGGGGGCTGCTGCACTGGGGAGGGGCCCGTGTCCTCTGGAGGGCCCCGTGAGGAAGGGACGGGCCCGGTGACGGCCCGGGACGAGGAGGCGGAGGAGGACGTGGAGGGGTTGCTCCGCCTCCCGGAGATGACTGACACCTCGTCCATGGAGGGCGTAGGAGAGCTCCTGAGCGAGGTGGTGAACAGCCTGGACAGGGACGGGCGTGGCTGGGAGGGGGAGGCCGGAGGGGGCCGCGGGACGAAGGGAGGCTCCAGTGCTGGGGCAGGGCCGGGCCCCCTGTGCCCACAGCAGCAGCCCTTTCGGGGGGACCCTGAGGCTGAGCCCCCTGCCACGCCCTCCCCCCTGTCCCGCCCCACGGCTCAGGACCCCACCTTCCTGCAGGTCCCCCCAGCTCCTGCAGATTTCTACCGTTTCACCCCCCACAGTCCCGGCTCTGCTGTCCCGTGCGACGAACACGATGACCCCGCAGAGCCTGGCCAGTCAGAGGCCCTGCCGGGTTGCCATGACGATGAGGGAGAGAAGCCAGTGGCACCAGACTCCGCCCCCGCCCTAGTGGAGGAGGGAGAGGAGGCGTGTCCTGAGCGGGAGGAGAACGGGCATCGCACAGACGAAGAGAGCCAGGAAGTGAAGGAGGAGGAGCCGACCGGCCCGGCAGACAGCAGCCATCCTGCTGAAATCCAGTGAGACGCCTGTCATTAAACACCGTAGTGTTTGGCTAGTTGATCTCTGTAAATTACATTACAGACATTAGCAGATGCTCTTATCCAGAACCACTTACACAACATTTCACCATTTATACAGCTGGATCTATACTGAGCAATGCAGGTTAAGTAGCTTGCTCAAGGGTACAACGGTAGTGGTAACGGTTGGTCTTGTAACCTTTAGGTTGCATGACCAGCTCCTTACCCATTCCACAACACTGTCGCCCACTACGCCTACTGTTATGGTATGCGGTCCCTTTAAGCTTTTGAACTGAATTCCCTGTCTCTGTGGCACTGACCGTGAGCTTTTTATTTCAGGGTGGACAACAACCACCTGCTGCTGCTCATGCTGCATGTGTTCAGGGAGAGCGAGGAGCAGCTCTACAAGGTGAGGGGGGTGGGAGGGAGTTAGGCCAGCTGTGCCACAGACAGGCTAGAGCTGGTCCAGTGTGCACATACACACACACACACACACACAGACGTACATACGCAGACACACATACACAGATGCACAAATTTACACACATGCACACACACCGACATGCGTACACACACATGCAGACACGCATACACACACACACGCACACACACACACATACACACACACACACACACACACACACAAACACACCCGCATGCACACACAGACATGCATACACCCACACACACACACACCCACATCATGTGTAGTGTGATTACATCAAGCCCACACGTGTAAGGCTGCCTGGAGGAGAACACAATGTGTTTTATCCGGCAGGAGACCAGGGGACCAGCGGGGGTTGGGTCTGAGCTCTCTGTTTTAACCAGTGGTCTTTCAGGTGGTGAGCATGAGCACAGGCCACATGGAGGGCAACCTGCAGGCGCTCTACGTGCTGCTGACGGACTGCTGCGTTTACATGCTACGCAGAGGTGAGCTCCACTGGGCTAGCTGTCAGCACCAGGGCTAGCTGTCAGCACCACGGCTAGCTGTCAGCACCAGGGCTGTGTTTGAGGGCTTAAGGACGCTCTGGTTTCCTTACAAATTTCCCGTGTGTTCCCTCTTTCCCAAGGGTCTGTGGAGAAGCCCTACACCGTGGAGGACAGCCTGAGCTACAGCGAGCTCGACTCCATCTCCGTGAGTGTGGCCTAGCTGTGTGTGGTGCCCAGCTGTGCGTGGAGCGTGGGGCTCTGGGCTCTGTTAGTGAGGTCTGTGACTGGAGGCCGTGTGCGTCTGTGTCTCAGGTGGGTCTGGACCAGCAGACGGTCCGGCTGGTGTGTGCCGACAGGAGCAGGCAGTTCCTGCTGGACACTGCGGACGTGTCGCTGACCGTGTGAGTGCCACCTCCGCCCCCTTCCTCTGGCTCCCAGCTTTTATGTTGTGCACATGCTTTTATTTAGATCTAAAAGTAGTGTATGAGGCTGTGCTTTTTTTTTTTTTTTGTCAAACACAGCTGTACACCGATCTCTCACACTGCAGCCCTACGTTGTGGAGGTGTCATACTGTTTATGAATTTGGAGGCGACTTACTGATGAGCATTAGAGTATTATGAAGACATTCTCATAAATACCAGTGAATACGGTGTATATCTGTTGCCATAAGCGCTTCTCTGTAAAGTTGTGCAAGTACCCCCAGTAAGTGGTAATGAGCACTCTTGCTAAAGTACACACGGAGGCTAACAGTCAGCTGTAATAAGGCCGTCACCTTAAATTTCGGTCCTTGACTCGTGTGTTACCCTCTCACTCCCGTGGCCTGCCTGTGTCTTTCCCTCAGCTGGTTTCTGGATGCTTTGAATTCGGCCATGGCTGGAGGACGTGGGGAGCCCCCCCGCCCGCCCGTCCTGACAGACGCGACCATGGAGAGGCTCGCCCTCACCAAGTTTGTGTGCCAGGAGGCGCACTGCCAGGTACAGCTCGCTCCGCCCAGGCTGAGTAAAGGCCTCTCCCGTTTAGAGCCGGTTACACTGACCGTAAGACACATTCATCCTTCACTGTGACATGAAGCCAAAAACAACCAATCCCTGCCCTAAGATAATTGCACAAAGTTGTCATTGTGCTTATATAATCTTTGGAAGTTGGTGCGATAACGGAAAATCAGGGGTTTTCCAGGTTCCCCCCACCCAGACTCAGAGGCATCCATGGGACCCCCATCACAAGTTTATTATTTGATATTATATTTTGATACATTTTCCCAAATCTAGTCATTGCATGTTAAGTCTGGCCAGGGACCTCCAACAGTACCTTAAAGGATCCCCTGTTGAGAATCCAGGCAATAAATAGCCTCAGTATGTTCAGGATCATTATTCAGCTACCAGACATCCAGGCTGTTTTTTCTGTGTGCTGCATTGTACTGCAGGTGTCTGAGGTGTGCATACAGCTGTATTCTCTGGTTCACTGGGAGGACCCCATGGATGTGACTGTGGGCTCCCCTGTGAATGGGCCCCTGGCCTCCAGCAGCACTAAGGAGGGGCCCCTGTTTTACCGTGCGGGGACCTCTTACCTGGGCAGGGGGCACTGGAAGAGGTGCTACCTTGTTCTCAGGTACAGTCACTTATGTTTGGTTTAAATGCCTGCTGTCCTACTTTTATCGATTTATTTGTGTTCCACTCTTGGTGCTTTTGGTGCTTGGTGTTTTTTTTTCCAGAAGTCCTGTAATATTGTGCAGTATGGACACGTTTGCATGTTGAGTTGGTGCTTTTTGTCAC
Source organism: Anguilla anguilla (assembly GCF_013347855.1). Classification (NCBI taxonomy): domain Eukaryota; kingdom Metazoa; phylum Chordata; class Actinopteri; order Anguilliformes; family Anguillidae; genus Anguilla; species Anguilla anguilla. Next base: position 32,388,570 of record NC_049213.1, on the reverse strand, counting down.
ATTTTTACCTTCTTCCTACTTTGATCAAACGAAATGCTTTATATTTTACAGCAATGGTATACTGTATCAGTACCCAGAGAGAACAGACGTGAAACCACTTCTGTCCATTTCCTTGGGGTAAGACCGAAGTACTTGCAACACGCTGTTGAACTTTGTTGTGTTGTTGTGTGGTACTAAGGCTTGGGCTGCTCACATGACCACACAAAAATCCAATCCAGCCCAGTACTGAGAAACTCAACCTTACAGTTAATGAATGTGATTTCCCTTGTTTTGAGCCTACAGAATAGTTCATCACCTGCATTGTTCATCGCTTTGCTCGTGGCGGGCGTGGGTAATTTCGGGGGATTTCCCATGATGCCTTGCAGAGGGGAGCACTGCGGGGGCTGCCGGCGCTCCGGGTCCTCGGAGAGGCGGAACGCGTTCCAGGTGGTCCTGCCCAAGCGGCCGCCGCTGGAGCTGAGCGCCGACAGCGAGGGGGACGTGGCCGAGTGGATGCAGCTGCTCTGCCAGGCGGCCTGCAGGGGGGTGAGGTCACACGCCAGCGTGCACACGGGCCCCCGAGGGACGCAACTACAGCTCCAATCCCCCCCCCCCCGCAACCTGTCTGTTCTTTTTGGAAATATTTGTAGCACTGGTAACTGAAGAATAACTCTCTCTCTCTCACTCTCACACTCTCTCACGCTTTCCCTTTCTCTCTCATGCTTTCCCTTTCTCTCTCACGCTTTCTCTTTCTCTCTTACGCTTTCTCTTTCTCTCTCATGCTTTCTCTTTCTCTTACATGCTTTCTCTTTCTCTCACACGCTTTCTATTTCTGTCACACACTTTCTCTTTCTCTCTCATACTCCCTTTTCTCTCTCTTTCTCCCTCTCACTCTCTCCCTACCTCCCTTACAGATGATCCCGCAGGGAGCTGGCCCCTCCCCATGTATCCCATGCTGCCTCGTGCTGACGGACAGGCAGTTGCTGACGTGTCACCAGGACTGCCAGACCAGCTTCTTCCGCTCCCTGGGGACGGCCGAGCTGCGTGACATCACCGCCGTGTGCCTGGAGACGGACGCAGCGTACTGCGTCATTGTGAGTCACCGATGACTCCACGCAGTTTACTGGTTTAAATGGCGTGTTTTCTGGGATGGCAGGTTAAAGGGCGTCTCTCTCTCTCTCTCTCTCTCTCTCTCTCTCTCTCTCTCTCTCTCTCTCTCTCTCTCTCTCTCTCTCTCTCTCTCTCTCTCTCTCTCTCTCTCTCTCTCTCTCTCTCTCTCTCTCTCTCTCTCTCTCTCTCTCTCTCTCTCTCTCTCTCTCTCTCTCTCTCTCTCTCTCTCTCTCTCTCTCTCTCTCTCTCTCTCTCTCTCTCTCTCTCTCTCTCTCTGTCCTTTTACAGGAGTTCAGTGAGGAGCGCGCTCAGTTCCTGCCCCCCTGGGTTCTGTACTTCAGCGGCTGTGAGGAGAGAGATCGGCTGCTCGGGGCTCTGCAGAATGCATGGAGGGACGTCTTTCAGGTTAGACAGGAGGAGGAGGAGAACCATGAAGAGAACTGCATACATAGAACATGCTAGAAAGCAACATTAAACACTGTAATGGGATTAAACTTGTCTCCTCATTGCCCCGCCCCTCTCCTCATTGCCCCGCCCCTCTCCTCACCACCCCGCCCATCTCCTCCTCGCCCCCGCTCCTCTCCTCCTCGCCCCCGCCCCTCTCCTCATGTCCTTCTCCCGTTCCCCAGCTGACTCTCCCGCAGAAGGGCGTGTCGGACCCCGCTGTACAGACGCGCTGCAGGGAGGCGCTGGCTCTGATCAGGAGCGGCTGGCAGCGCGGGGACGGCCTGCACCCTGGCACAGCCCCCAGAGAGCCCTGGTGCTGAGGGACCCGGGGGGGGGGGGGCGGAGCCTTTAGGGACGTGGTCACGGAAACATCTGCTAACAGCACCCGCCGTGCCAATCCCCTTTGCAAAGCACCTTCCCTGGATTACATGCGGGACTCTGTATTCCCGGGGGTAGAGAAGATGGTGGCAATGTAGCGTTTCAGTCACTCCAGAAGGGTTACAGAGTGAGACGGTTGGTTGTGTTAAAGCTGACCTGCTTATCCCCAGGTCTTCCGTTTAATAATAATGCTGCGTTAGACCTCGGGCCCTCAGCGCACTGTGGTCTCAGTGTGGAGACCTGGTGTCAGTGCTCCCCGGAGTCTCTAAAGTGCTCTGCGGATGTCGCTGCAGAGAGGGGCCGAGGAGGGGAATGACGGGCTCAGTCTGGGGACCGTGAGCACAAAAGCTGCTGGATTTCGGACCTGCGGAAGGGCCGGGTTTTTACCTCACTTTAATGTCAGGCGGTGCGGTCGAGCTGACCGTGCGGGACGAGGGAGAGGAGCGGGCTCAGGTCAGCGCGTTGGAGTCCTGAAGGAGAAGAGGGAGACCTGCACTAAACCCTGTAAAGGTCACTGTTCATCTGGGAAAGACGGTGAACTAAAGCTCAGTATTTATTGCACAGTGTCATTTTATTAGTTTTTATATTTTCATGGTTTGTGTTAGTCTGAACACTCTGGCCTTGAGTGGATTGTGCGTGTGCGCATGCACGCGCACTACTGCATTAACATTTCAGAAGTTTTTATTTTATTTCCTCTTTTATTTTTCAAAAAATATAGGGAGCAATGGTTACAGTTGCATGCCGTTACCATGAGGTATTAAAGTGTGTGTGTGTGTGTGTGTGTGTGTGTGTGTGTGTGCGTGCGTGCGTTTGGCATGTTGGAGGTTTTTTATTCTTACTAATTGACACTAGATACAATGGAGCATTATGAGTTTGAATGCACACAGGATGAATGAATAAGCTGTTGTGGTGTGAAAGTAATTGGGCCTCATTCACGAAACGTGTACAATCACATTTGATCATAAACTGTGTACTTGTGTTTCCAAGAATATTTTGCCATTCATAATTTTTTTCTTATCTGTATTTGTTTGTGGCTGTTTCTTTACGCTAATCACATGAACAGGATTGTGCATAACATTTACAAGCAGTCAGCATTCATCGTCTCATACACCTGGGATACGCACAAAAACAAAAGGTCTGCACATGTCATAAATCCCATATTGGTTTTTTTTGTAGGAACATTTTAAAGAATAAAAGTAAGAATAATTTAAGAAAGGTTTGGTGAATGAGGCCCATTGTCTTTGGGAGGAGGAGGAAATAAGAGTCGGGTGCTGCTTCTGTTAATGGTGGAAGAGGTTCTGCACTGCGCGGAGTGTCCGTCCTGTTTGAGGCTCAGTACAGTGCTGTGGCTTTGCTCTCGCTGATGGGCACTGGCTGATGTTGGAAAGTTGGGCTGTGACGGTTTGATTGACAGTTTACATGGCTCCTCCCCTGAGTGATCTCTGCCTCCACACTGCCTTCAACTCAGATCAGCAACTGGAGAGTACTGGTATTTACTACTGCAGATCCAACTGGGATAAATCTGAAAATTTATGGGGAAAAAAAAACATTATTCGGCTTTCTTTGAAGAAATGACTATTTTTAGTGGGACAGAAAGGATCTGGGGCAAAACTAATGTAAATACTTTGCAATTAACAAAGTCACTGGAAAGTAGTTTTAATACTCCACGCACATCATTTTCTATCTTGATGTTTCTTCCCTTTTAAAGTTATAGCGCTCAGTTTGCAAACAACTGTCCCTTTTATCACATTGAGAAATTGGTTTTTTAAAAGTTCCAGCCACATATGGGCATACATTCACACTCCATTTGCCACTCACGTCATTCTGAATTCTTCCCCCCTTTCTCCAAATTCCAATGCAATATAAAAATCCTTAGAGTGGCTTTATTCAGATGTGTGGGAACTGAGAGGCTGCTGATATCTGAGGTCACCATTATCACTGTTATTTACCTGTGGCCTTCTCCTATAAAACTTTAAAATATAATCTTAATCTGTACATATATAATCTTTTTTTTAGAACAATATTTAAAGGTGGTTAACAAAGAAAAAATGCTGCAAAGAAGGGGAGAGTGCATGTGAAGTTAATGCAAGAGACTAGTTTAGGACAGATATTGCATCCGAAGCAAAGCAAAAATGTAGTAATGGCTCTCAAATAGCTGGTCCTGAAGTTGCTTCCTGTGTAGGTTCAGAGAAGTTGCTTCCTGTGTAGGTTTTGGGAAGTTGCTTCCTGTGTAGGTTCAGAGAAGTTGCTTCCTGTGTAGGTTCAGGGAAGATGCTTCTTGTGTAGGTTCAGGGAAGTTGCTTCCTGTGTGGGTTCAGGGAAGTTGCTTCCTGTGTGGGTTCAGAGAAGTTGCTTCCTGTGTAAGTTCAGGGAAGTTGCTTCCTGTGTAGGTTCAGGGAAGTTGCTTCCTGTGTGGGTTGAGGATGCCGTGCTCCGCTCAGTGCCTCTGTCACAAACCCTCCTCCAGCTTTCCTCCCAGTGCTTTGACTTGAGTAAACGGCACACCTGGCTATTCTGCCGAAAAACAAGAGCCACCATGAGCACACTCCTCTGGCGTCTTCGCCCACATTTTTCTGCAGTAAAAGCAGGACAGTTTACACCTCTCTTTCCCTCTGGGGGTTCTGCCTTATTCCATATTTATTCTATTTCTGTTCATTTGGACACTTTGGTTTTTTTTTTTTCCTGCTGAATTTCCCATGTAAAATTGGGAGTTTTTACAAGTTCAGATATGCAAGAGGCCCGAAACGTTTTATGAAAAATAATGTTTGTGCATTATTGCAGTCAAAATGAATTGATTCAAGAAAGCTGTTTGGCGTTCAGTTTTGGGAATGCCACAGTTTTTATTTTCTTCTTCCCATTGAAGGATTGCCCGAGTATTCACAGGACATTGCTGGTGAATTACGTTTTTATTTTTCAGATGACTTGAAGAAGCCTAATGAAATGAATGTGCAGTATGGCATTCAAATACAATCTCAGCCACACCTCATAACCTGCATGTTTTTAATGAGCTTTTATATTGTAACATAACATGAATAATGTGTACATATGTTAACATGGTACTGTATGTAACACAGCAGAAATAAAGGCATATGTATTTACCTCTTAATTATTACTTAAATGAGATAATTCTTATTATTGGGGGTGCTGTATCTGAGTAACGCGTTAATGTGTTCCTTGTCCAATGGTGCACTTTGATTTCAGGGTTGTCCATAATTTAAAAGCCACAGGGCCTTTTACTTGTATGACTATGTGGCGTTATGGACCTTTATGTGTTGCTCAAATGAACTTCGGATAAGGATACTGGTGCGCTAAGGATTCTACCAGGATATACGAGACATTTTTACAGTGTGTAAATAGCGTCATTTTGGTCCTTGCAGTTGGGGTAACGAAACTTACGCGAATTAATCTTCATGCAATTTCAAGTGCGTTTGAATTTGGCTGGTGTCAAGTTGCATTACTAAGTATTTTGCGGGCATTCAGCATGCGACTACTTACAAATGACCTTAAATGGTGTGAAAGCGCTCTGAAAAAAAGACGCTTTTGATTTTTTGTTCCATCAATTCTGGGCCGCTAGTTTTTGGATTGTTGCGTTTTGCGCTTCATCGCAGAAAGTTTTTCTGTTTATGTATTTTGCAAGTTTTTATTATTTTTATTTTGCATCTGGACACAAGGGCCCCAAAACAGTTTTGCGCTTAAGAGCCACCGTATTAAAGTGCAACACCGGGTAATTATGAACTAAAATGAGATCACGTGGACAAGTTGGACAACAAACATATACTACATATAGATCCTTTATTGTGATCGAAAGCCAAGAAAGACACCGGTAAGTTCATCAAGTATAATGTACTAATATAAGTTTACCGGGGAATCAATTCACAATGAATTAATTTGTAGTGCATCGTTTTACGGGGGTAAAAGAGATGTAGCATATTAAAACTCGAGAACACACCAAGACCAGAGCTATCACTGCACGTAGTTATAATTGGACGCCTGAACATCTAATTGTCTACTAAAAACTACTAGTCGAGTAATCTTGAAGGACCAAATTGTGTTTTGCAAACATGTACTGTATTAGGAATGGAGTAGCTATTGTTTTGTTCTTTTCAAAGTCATAAACCGCACATACAATGCGAACTGTTGGCTATCGAATAGATATGATAAATGAGATGGGATTTGCTGTAGTCAGCCACAGCAGCTGTCTGTTAGGTTTCTTTGCTGTAAATCTGAATGCATGCCTGCTTACCTGTTACTATTATTTATCCTGGCTACCTTAGTTTGCGTGTGCCTCTTACTCGGCAATGGAAGTGTTCTTCAGGCCACACACAAGCCCTGTAACCCTGAGGCGACAGGCAGCAATGCGGCATCGTAGTTCTAGCAGTAGCCAGCAGGGGGCAGTGGCACAGCACGCCGGTACAAGTTCCCCTGAAAGGAGAAATGATGACGGTGGATATCCGGATCATGCCACGCACTGTGAAGCCGAGGGAAACCTCCCTGCTCTGGACAACGGGGCACCTGTGAATTCGGAGGAGCTGGGTGACCTGGAGGTGACTGGACTGCAAGTACCTTCTGAAGACGAGGCCAAAGGGAGCTATGAAGACCTCATGGGTGGGTGTCTAAACATACAATGTAAAACAAATGTCCTTGAATTTTACAGTTAAAGTTTGTTAAATAGCAAAGATGTAAAATTGTAAATGTCTGAAATGTGAATAACTGTATTTATGGTAAAACACTAATATATTTAAAATTTGTTCGATATAAACTGCTGCCGTATGCTTAACATATTGTTACCATTATTTATACGGTAAAGTTCTGGGAACCCAGATGATGATGTCCATCTCCCTATCACTCTCTCTCCGTCTCTCAATCCTTCCTTCCCTCCTGCATCATATTGCACCTGTACTCTCCTCTCCTCCTTCCCTCCTGTATCATATTGCACCTGTACTCTCCTCTCATAGAGGCACTTTGTAGCCCTGCGGGCGGCATTGCTGCGGCACTGAGGTCTGTAGCCTCCTGTGATTCGTGGATTAAGGGGTCACATGTCACCTCGCCCGTGCCCCGACTCTTCTCCTATGGCCAGGGCAAGGGGGAACCTGGTGAGACTCAAGCAGCTGGTGAACCTTCTCTCCAAATTACACCACCCAGAGAGGGCCTAGCAGAGCAAAGGTGAGAACCAACACTTTGATGAGTAGGTTTTTTGGAATGTTTTTCAAAATTTCAAGTCAACATTCTAGAACTCTGTTGCTTTCAATTGCCAGCAGTGATTGTTACATCAGCATTAGAGTGTACGGTTAAGAAGTTCTGATCACATATCTGTGGTCTTACACCCTAAAGGGTCAAACATCTGCTGTTTGAAGTTCTGAGTGAAAAAACACATGTACTCAAGATCAGTCTGAGTACTTTTCCCTTTTTTTTAAAGGGACGCAGAAGAAACCAAAGAGGAGGACAAGCCAGAAGATGCATTAATACCTCAGTCTAAGTATATTCATATTTGTAAGTCGGTTTTAACGTTACGTTGTTATTGTCTCAGGACCTGCCTGTCTGCTTGTTATTCTATCCACTTGTTTTCCTGTGTGAATTTTCCCTGCTTCTTTTCCCATCCACCCCCAGTGCCTCTGTACCAGGATTACTGGCTGCAGTGTGTGAGGGAGGAGCTGAGCAGAAAGCGAGATGTGCCCAATATTTTTGGCCTCCTGACTCCGCCCCACCACGACCCGGCAGACCCCGTCCCCCGATCGCGCTCCCTCAACTTCTCCCTGTGGCAGGACCTGCCTGAGGTTCGAGAGAGCGGCCTCCTGGATGTGCTGACCGCCAGGGAGAAGCGCTTGCAGGAGGTGCAGTGGAGGGGATTTATTTTTTTTTGTTTGGCTTTTGTGTAACACCATGCGTTTGAAGGATCTTTTTGTCCACATAAACTTCCTATTATGTGTTTGAAGTTTTCTCTCATCTTTGTAAAATGTAAAACTTTGCAATGTCAAAGCCCAGGAATGTTATAAAACCATACCCTAGTATGAGCATGTTTATGAGCCAGAATGGCGGATAAAATGAGACTACTGTAGAGCCCTGTACTACTCTTCCCTGTATGCTTTGCATGTCAGGCCATGTTTGAGATGATTGGGTCAGAGGCCTCCTACCTGAAGAGTCTGATGGTCGCTGTGAGCCACTTCCTGGGGTCACAGGAGCTGCGACTGACCCTGCCCAAAATGGAGCACCACATCCTCTTCTCAAACCTCCCTGAGGTGAAGAGGGTCAGCGAGAGGTGGGACTGGAGTGACCTCCGCTCTGCTGGCTCACATGCATCCATAATAATAATCATTTTTCATTCATGTGTAATGAGTGTTGCTTCTGAAACAATGTTAAGGTGTGATGGTGGAACAGGCAGTACTTGCATATGAACATACGTAGTTCTTCAGGTCGGATCAGGTGAAGGGTTGCCTGAAACTAAAAATGATTGATTTTGTAGTTTGATTTATTGCTTTTAAGATGAGATGGGTACGGGCAATTCAGTCTACAGTTAAGTGGCTGTATAAACTGCTCTTGTGTCAGATCACACCGCTGACATTTGAATGTTCTGGTATAATAAAATCTAGGTGTAATAAATTAGCCTTGTCATAGTGAAATTGTGTGCTATAAAAAATAGCAAAAATGAAACTGTTGAAAACCCACACGGAAAAGATTCTAATCACTTGGAAACAAACAGGTTGCATGTTGTGTGTTATACCTGTAATTGTTTTTAATTTATAAATAGGCCCTTGGTCCATGGGTGCTATTTGATATTGGGGAAAAAACAATGTTTGTTTCACAAAGCAGGATTACAGAGTCAGTTGGATAACTGTCCTCAGTATAACCCAGAACACTCCAAAACCTAGAACATGGACTGAAGTAAAAAGAGTTGTTCTGGGTTTTACTCAATGCAGTTCTCCTGCACTATCTCGATAATCCTGCATTGTAAAATACACCCCAGATGGCTTTAAGTAGACTCAAGTTATTTGGCGGTCTCTATGAAAACTGTTTGAACGTTCTCTTTTTTTGCTTATTTGTTATGTCTTCCATAACCATGTACAGGGATAAACACTCCCGATGTTTGCAGGTTCCTGCAGAGCCTGGAGTCTCGCCTGGGAGACGGCGCTGTGATCCCGCAGGTCGGCGACCTCGTGCTTCAGCACCGGGCTGCCCTGCGCAGCGCCTACGTGCCCTACGTCACCAACATGATGTACCAGGAGGCCCTCGTCTGCCGCCTGCTGTCAGTCCCCAGTCCCCCGCTCTCTTACGTTCCGTTCCCATGGCAGGAGGTCGCTGCTGCGCTTGAAGGGTTTTTGACAGAGCTGGTTTTTTCTGTCTCACCCCCGCGCCCACAGGCGGGGGAACCGAGAGTTCGTCGAGGCGCTGAGGAAACTGGAGGACGCCCCCGTCTGCCAGAGGCAGAGCCTCAAGTCCTTCCTGGTTCTGCCTTTTCAGAGGATCACACGTCTGCGCATCATCCTGGAGGTGGGGTGGCAGTGATTTGGGATGATGGGTCGGGACGGGGTTGGGACGGGGGGGGGGGGGGGGGGGGACGGGGGTTCCTGTAAGCACAACTGCTTTAATTTGAAGGTTAATGCAGAGCAAGACCAGGTCAACCTAGTATATGGCTGGACCTAACACACGTCATCCGCCCGACCAATGGTGTAACTTCATAACACGTCCGACCAATGGTGTAACTTCATCACTCAGTCACTCAGTCAGTCACAGACATTCGCGTTTATAGGGCTGGCCCCAGCTGTTGCGGTCCAGCCAAAAGGCGTATTTCCTTTGTCTTCAGAATGCTTGTGGCGTAATGGCGTCAGGGGATTTAGGCAACGCTGTCATTTCAGAACGTCCTGAAGCTGACCCCGCCTGACTCGGAGCCTGCCATCACTCTGAAGGAAGCCATTGCGGCCATACACCAGGTAGAGGAACGCCAGTGGAGGTGACCTCAGGGGGGGGCAGGTGGAATGCAGGCCCTGTGTGTAAGAGGTCCAAGCCTGAGCCTAAACCTGCACTGGCAACCGCACTGACGACCTTATGCGTCAGTTATCGTGGTCATCTCATCCCCTTGTTACCGTGGCGATAAAGGAGAACGTGTTTGTTTGTCCACCCCCCCCCCCCCCCCCAATCCCTGGCTCCATCTCGCCTGTCCCGTCTGTTCCAGATTGTGACGGAGTGTGACAGTGGTGTTCAGCGCATGAAGCAGACGGAGGAACTGGTGCGCCTGGATAAGCTGGTTGATTTCGGCAGTGTCAAGGTGCCTCTTGCCCTGCCCTGCCCTGCCTCTTTCAAATGAGTCCGATTGGAAGTGTGTAGCCCTGAATGCAGTTCATTTAATTACATTTGTTCACCTTCACACTCTTACGGAGGATGTTGCTGCAGTGGTACAGGCCTGCAGATTGGGAATGAAAGGAAAGCTATGGATAAGGAACGTATGCAAATGAATTTGTAAAACTGATTTGCTGAGCTGGATTCACATGTTCATCATAATGCTCTGTACTCTCAGGTTACCATGTCTTGCACTTATCTTTTTCCTCTTGCCTCTGGTGTTGTAGTCCATCCCCCTGATCAGCAGAGGGCGCCGTCTGTTGCGTGATGGTCCCCTGCGACAGGTCATTGTGGAAGGGAGCACCAGCAGCGGATCTATAGTGTCATTCAAGGACATCTATCTGCACCTTTTCAACGACCTCCTCCTGTTGTCACTCAGGCAGTATGATCTTCTGAAATATTGCAAAAGTGAAGTTATGTGAGAAGACTGAGTTGGTTAAATTACAAACATGCATGGTTCCGTTCTTCCAGTTATGTAGGTGACTAGGCTGAGACGTGTCCTGGCAACACTTATGTCTTGCATTTCAGAAGTCAAAATACTGCCACTACATAAAACCCACTTAGCCTTGTGTAAATGTTAAAATAAGATATGAGATCAGTTAAATAAGATATACGATAATATGATATGTTAAGAAATGTTGACATCGTTAAAGCATTGTTAATTGATTACATGCAATACTGTAAATTTTAAGATGGTGCCAAGCAGTTATTTCTAAATGGGCAGTACCAATTTTTCATTTTCTTTATATATATTTTTTTCTTCCTTTTTCTCCCTTCCCCCTTCCAAGCATAATACTGTCAGCAGTTGAGGCTTTAGATCATTGGCGGTTGCTGGGTTACTGAGCTCACCTGGTTTCCTTTGAGGTCGACGAGTGTTTCCTGTTCCCCTGTTGTGTACTCTGACAGAGCGGGACGGTTCAGTGTGCTGGACTACTCTGCGTTTCCGGCTCGCGTGGGGGTGGGGCAGCTGAAAGCCGAAATTTTGGGCCTGCCTACAGAGTCTTTCCTACTTCGTCTCTCACGGAACCACACCGGTGCCCCCACCGCCCTCATCCTCGCTCCAGGTACCAGAATTTCCACTCCCTCCGGTCCGTCCCTTCAGCCCTGTGTAACCACTGCTGTGCTTTTCCACCTCTCAGTCTTAAAGGTTCCCGAATAATTTTATTACACACACGCACACCACTCACTCACACACTCACACCTACAGGAGAGTTAGGCTCTTCGATTAGCCTAACCCTGCATGTCTTTGGGCTGTGGGAGAAAACCCCCAAGTGGACACGGGGAGAACGTGCGACAGAAATGTTTCTAAATGTTACATGAGTAAATCATAATGGTGCCAACTGAGGCTGGTAGCCCTGCAGAGTGGCCTGGCAGTCAACTGGTTGTAGAATTGGCCAATGATAGAGGTCCAATCGGCCTCTGGCTGATTGACAGGCACCTGTGATCTGCCTGTTCTGTCTGCACAGGAAGTGTACTCCCTTGACTGTGCAGCTCAGCAGACTGAGTCTAGGGCAACTGAAGCCACACTTCATGCTTGTTCTCGATCACTGGTGTCAGGCTCTATTCCTGGTAGGCCACAGTGTCTGCTGGTTTTCGGGGTGTCCCGGCACGAGTGGTTTAAGTCATTGATTGGCTGAAGGATCCGCACACATTGTTCCCAAGGCAATAATTGGCAGCCGAAAGGAAACCTCAAAAACCTGCAGACACTGTGGCCCTCTGGGAGAATAGTTGGACACCCCTGTTCTAGATGGATTGAGGAAGTGTCAGTGCTGGGCCTGCCCTGCCAATGTAACTAGGTGTTAATGAGTGAAAATGTATTTTTAAAAAAGGTGGAACATGGACGTAGCAGTTTCTCAGCCAGACTGTTCCGTTAAGAAAAAACTAATATTCATTCAAGTTTTTGCGTGTTTATGTCTGCAGCTCAGACAGAGAGGCATGGATAATGACCTTGTCCTCACAGACCAATGGGATAGATACGCAGGACCTCTGACAGGTAGAGTGTATTCTGTGAAGTGTTCTATATGGAAATTTAATTTGTTCAGCCTAGCTGTGCCCGGCTCACGAAATTCGGATCAACCTGTCGAACTAGGCGTGGCAGATCCAAGTAAAACAATAATTGGTATATGTTGCACTTGTTAGACAAATGTTACCTGTGAACATGCTGTGAATAGACTAGTGACGATATGACAGGAAGTGACAGATCATTTCAGTTGTGCTGCTAAATTACCTGTTTTTATGGCTGGGTTCTGTTGTGTATTTTTTCAGCTTTCCTGGAGGATATTAAACCCATGTCCTTTACTGGAAGATTGGAATAATGCATGTCAAGTTTCAGCCAAACAGCTGAAGGTGTAAGCCTGTTTCGAGCCTGTTCTTGTTTTATTTGGTTGATGTCTAAGCTACTATGTCAGTGTTACTGAATGCTCAATAAAAACTTATTTTCATGTTTATTACTGAGTTAGTGTTTATTTTTAATTAATAAATAAAATTATTTATTCTTTATTGAATCATTTGTTTTATTCAAAAACAACTTAAGCTTTACTGAGGCCACTCCTCAGTGAAGCTTAAGTTGTGTTTTAGAATTAAGTCTTGGATGTGACCCAGAGTCACATGCTTCTTGGCTAAAGGGTACTTTGAAAGCCAAATCTCCAATCAAAGTGGTTTTAGTATATGACAATGGTAGGTTGATATAAACTTTAAAAGTGCACTACATTAGAATTTTATTGTCATTTAACGTATAACTACATTATTGGTCAGATTTGGGAATTACACTGGGTATATGTGATATTAGATATTACCGAAAGACAATCAACTAATTTCGGGCATCATAATGAAGTCTGCTATGATATATGACCGATAGGATAGTCACTTTGCAATGATCTTGACATTACATGTGACTTTATAACTACGTGTGGATTGTAGATTCGCGCTGAAATACTTTCAATGATAGTAAAGTGAGGTCACAACCACTCTAGAGCGAGCGATACCTCTATTTCTACGTCACTACAGATATGCACATTGCACTGTTTCCGGCTATTGTGACGTTGTAACTGAACAAATGGAGTCAGATAAATAGCGTAGTCTTTCTGTGACGCCCCTGAAAGTGTAAATCTACATGTAAATTTGACTAGCAATTGATTTGGACCGTTGAAAACTCAAAATGGTACGGAATTGTGCTCGGATCACATTTGTATTTCGATATGAACAGCACTTGTAAAACATGTAAAAATACTACAATACTACATACATCGTCCTTAAATTTCACTCATTCTCCGCTGATCTAAGAAAAAAAAGCATTTGTTAATTATATCGTATTGCAATTCACTATATGTAGCAATTCAATTGGTTTACTGATATGTAAACAATATGTAAGGCTATACCAATTATAAAATATATCAAACATGTTTAACACCACTTCAGTTGTACTATGATCGCTCTCTACATAATTTCTCTGATAAAATATACGAATGTTGATCCGAAATGATTGAATTTTTTTCTCAGAAAGCCATCGCAAATCTCGAAGTTCGTGCATTAGCAAAGTAGCATATGCGTCCGCAAATAATTCCTGTAAAATGCATGTAGGAGAAAAGTGTTACAGGACCTTGTTGGCTTAAAAACGTCTGGAAACTAGAAAGCACCCCTTGTTGTATTATGCATCAGCATAACACAGAGCATCACTTTCACAGGAGCCTGGTTCCTCTGAAGACCTGCCATTGTATTCCCTCCAGCTGATGCAGAGAAAGAAGGATGAGGAGGAGGCTGACATTGAACTGAGAATGCAGGAGGTGAGGGATAAGGGCTCTGACTGGTTGTGATTTCCCACAAAAATGTTTAAAAAGCATGCATTCTCAGCTAAATTTTGGAATAAGATTTGACAGTATTCTGAAACCTTTATTGTCCAGAAAGGAATTTATTTATTTTATTTTTATTTTCTTTTTTACACAACATCAAGTGTTAAGTCCAATTCACTGTCGCAGAGGAGAGATTGGATTTAACATGGATTAGCCTAATGTTCTATGTTTCCTCCAGCTTCCAAGTAACACTGTCAATCATTTATTTCAGTCAAATAATTCCGGAGTATTCTGCATATTTCAAGTACACGTGAAATAACATTTTGTACTCGGAAGACATGGACATCTGACATTTCAGCAATTATCATCTTTTTAGACCCTCTTGATGAAATTTTCTAATTATTGAGTGTCTCATAATTTCACTCAAAACTAACTATCAAAACTAAGACCATATTTTTGTCATTGTGTTGTACCATCATTTAGGCTGGTAGATAGTTTGGTAAGGCAATGTAATGCTTATGCAGATTGAAGAAGCTGGAGAGCAGTCTTAGCGTGTTCTTTTTAATCCTCCCTTTCCCATCTCCATCTGTGTCAGCAATCTGAATTGACTCTTCTGTCTGTGGAAGAACACAAGGAAAATCTTCAGAAAACTATGCAGCGAATGAAGGACTGCAAGGAAGATTTCACAGAGTTTTTGAAGGCAAGATTTTCACTTTTTACCTACAATGCAAAGGATGTTTCAAGTCAATTCAGGGTCCCATTCCCTAGATTCGTTGATCCATAAAATTCCTCTGAAAATTAATGTTATCCAGGGATCAGCTCTTTCAACCCCAAACCAATATCCTATGCATTTTGAGTAGTATGTGAATTCAGATCGATGGTCAGTTGATAAAGGCATAATTTATAATTGTGCCCTGAGGCATGGAATAAAAACTTTTAGTATCTGCGTATCATGCCCATAGGCATACATAACTAAATTTGAACACTAGTATCTAGTCAGAATTATATTTTCAAGCAACTTCTGTAAGATTTGAGGGCATTGAAGGTGGAAACGCATGAGGGGGAAACACTGAGAATTTCTGTGGTGCTCATCAAGCCATAAAATATACCCCACTCAAGAGTGTGAACAGTCTCGGAACCACTTCCTGTCGCTCAGATAAAAGATGCAGATCAACAAGCGGCCAAGAGAAAAGCGAAACACGACAAGCAGCTGATCGCCGTGAGGGAGGTAGACGTACGTGACCTTGAAGAGGAGATCGGAGAGCTCACTGAGGAGAGAGACCAGCTGGAGAAACGCATGCAGAGATATGCGGTCTACAGCCAGTACATGGATACATTTGTGCAGGCCACCAATGTCGTAGGTTACAATTTTTTTTTTTTTGCGTGGGAGGAGGTTGGATGGGAGACAGAGACGGTTAATCTGGCACGATTCACTTTCCCATGGATGACTTTCTCATTCTTGTCCAACATGGGTTCAGGAAGCACGACGGGTGATGTCTCGCTTTAAGACGCTGGTCTTGGCCAGGGAACACCTTCGAAAACTTACCCATCAGGGCCAAGAAAAGATCCGGGAGGCCCGGGCCCATCTGGACAGTTTAACCAAAGAGAGCAGCGATGTCAAAATGCACCTGACCAGTACAACGGCGCAATACCAGAGGCAACTGGACGAAGCGCAGCAGAATCTTATGCATTGGGTAAGACGGACACAGAAGTAATGGTCTTTAGGGGAGAAAAAATGGGGCGACATGGCTCAGGAGTTGAGAGCGATTGTCTGGCAGTCGGAGGGTTGCCGGTTCAAACCCTGGCTTGGGCGTGTCGAAGTGTCCTTGGGTAAGACACCTAACCCCTAACTGCTCTGGCGAATGAGAGGCATCAATTGTAAAGCGCTTTGGATAAAAGCGCTATATAAATGCAGTCCATTTACCATTTACCAAAAAAAGAACATGGATGCTGGTGAAGCCCATTTGAGGTGAACAGAATGAGTGAGACTGAGAGCTGGAAAATGGATGAGAGTGAAATATGGCTGAAAGGAAATGGGACAATGTAGAGAAAGCAATGAATAAAGGACAATGGAGAGAGAGCAATGAACGAAAGCAACACTAACGAGTTGGCATTGATAAAATAATAATACTTGTTTTTTTTTGGAGGGATGATGTGGTAAAGCATGATTGGAAGTAGGAGGTAACCAAAAGTGCATCATGCTCAGATGCATGAGCCTTGGCTTCCTTAGATGATACACATGTGTATACCCTGTTTTCTGTTTGTCTGTTAAGGAGAGGACATGGAGCAGTATTCAGAAAACGGCAGCGGAGCAGACCATTTTCTTTGGGAAAACAAGGATGGCCTGCTTGAATCTGTACCGAAATGTGTGCGAGCGGTCTCAGATTGGTCGCCAGAATCCTGTCCACCCAGAGGACACCGATGGGCAGCTAGCGATGGTACTGTTAGAGAAAGGCAATTCTAGGAAGCCTTGAAATGCTTATTTCTTACACAACTCCATAACTATGTTGCAGTTATTTGTTCTGCAAAACAGTATTACTTCAAGGGACTATGTTGTTTTGCAGGTATTACAAATTTGAGAGACGACAATAAATAACAGAACAGAAGCGTTTAAAAAGCACACGGTGCCCCAGGATTTGACATTTGATGTTATCAGGCCACTACCTTTAGTGGTTTCTTTGTAATATTTCTGTGTGCAGAATTGTATTCCCAATTAGAAGATTTCTGTAGTTCATTCTGTCCACAGTGGCTTTTCAGTGCGAGCATTAATGTAGACCTTTCTCATCAACAGATTGAGACATTCCTCACTCATTGGATTTCAGCTCTGAAGTTGTAAATGAACATAACCAGCTAGGAACAGGGAGCCATTAGGAGACATCTTACTTTTGCCTCAGTACAGATTAAAGGAAAATATTATTTCAGATAAATGTACGGTGATAAAAAATAAAAAAGAATTACAATTTGTGTGTGTGTGTGTGTGTGTCTGTGTATGCGTGTGTGTTCTGACATTGCATGAACTAGTTAATGCTTCTCATCACAGTGCATAAAATAAAAATATACAACATGAATCTGCCTGTAATGGCGAAAATAGATGTTAGAATAAATACTTAGCCTATTGATTGGAAATGGCCTATAAAAGCGGCCATGAACATTTAGCCTTTCCTTAAGGCATCTCTCATACTCATGTTGAAATCTCAAGACAAACCAAAATGAACTACCAGTTTTCGAACAGACCATAAACTGTTCAACCAATTTGCAATAATTTGTTTTGTGTTCTGTTTCAATGTGAATAATGAATAATTAGCTAAAATCTAATGAAATTTGAAACGAAGGCGTCATTCAACAAAACTTACCGAAAACCACGCCCCGTAGTTGCATTGGTCAACACGATGGGAACGCTGCTTGGTTGAATTCGGTTCGTGTAGCGGCGCCGAGTTTGGTCTTTTCATTTTAATGCACTAGTTTAACGCGTGGATCTCTACCGCGATATTTGAAGACTGCCATGTCTCCCTTTGAGTAAACTGCCATGTAATGTACGCTACATTATTGTTTGTGCTTAGAGTTTGGTCTTTCATTGGGAAACACTTTCCTCAAGGAAAACACGTCGCGATTTGATGAGGTCATAAAGAAAAACACAACACGGGCTCAGGTGGTGTCTATGGTGAGTGCAAATAAATATTGAGGACTTGTCCTTAGCGATCACTGAATGAAAAAAACAAACAGACAATAATACAAAACTGAGCTTTTGTTTCGAAATGCGTTGATGTTATACGAGGTGATTAACTTGCTGAGGCAATGCAGTCTCCTTGTTTAGTAGGCTATAAATGAAAAAATCGCTAGTTTAACTTTTTGCTATTTATAGTAACTAGGTAATGTTATACGAATTAAATATAGACATAGTCCTACTTGTTGCATACGAACTATGTATTGCGTTTCTGCGTATACAAAATCTAAAAGTATTCCGAACATAGTGAAGCAATTCGACTGTAGAATATAAGTGCATAGTACTACTTTACAGGTATCGCACGTCACTATTGATACTCTACACTACTTCATCATTTGTAACCGAGAACAATATTGCATGCAAATGAATGATACTGACGTCTGTACGTTCATGTTGGCATATATTTAAAGTCAAGAGAAAACGCCGAACTAGAGGCGAGTTTCAGGATGGTCCCGCCGCCCCCACCAGGATCAGTCATACTCATCGACTGGTACCGGTCTGCTGACAGCAAGGAGTACTTCAACCGAATAAAAAACAAGAAGCAACGCAGGCTTTTTGGTATGCGGAGCCCTTCAGTGCATATTAGTACTCTTGCTAGAACTTATCATGTGCACTTTAAATGTCTGCGTACCTCTTTGCATCCTTACCAGAGGAGCAAGAACCCCCTCACCTTATATGTTTGTATTACTTAAGTAAAAATTGTGCACCATAGATGTAAGGACAACTTTCATTTGTGACTTGAGTATAATAAAGTGTTAGGTGATGATTTTAATTTAAACCTTTAGACCACAGAACGGCATAACAACTGTTGGAGCTCTCCAAGACGGTGGAATAAGGATTAAGTATTCCAGTTGAAATGCGGTTCTGTGGTATAGTGGTTTAAACTCGAGCTTAAACGCACTACAAATGACCCATGGTGTTACAGTGCTATTTATGTTTTGTTTTTTTAAGGTCTCCTTGAAGCTCCAGTGCTGCCACCTCACCTGAGTGTTGATATTGTTCGGTACAAGGTCTTTATCTCAGGGAAGAGTGGTGTGGGGAAGACTGCTCTTGCTGCCCGGCTTGCTGGCCTGGACATTCCGAACATGCACTATGAGACCACTGGTGAGTACGTGTTAGATTATCTGTATATTTGCATTAGTAGATAAAAAGAAATTGCGAGTTGGAAAAAACTATATTGGCGCTTATAAAAAGGGCATCAATGCACAGACTCTAGAATCCGATTGTGCTTGCCATGAACTAAGCTGAATAATTCACAAAATCACGAGATCGTAGATAAACTGCAGATGATCTGAAAACAACTATGTTTCGCAAAATCTTTGCAAAGATTACGCACATTATAGTTTCATATTTCGTGCAGTGTCTTGTGCACTGTACAGGTGCAGTTGGGCATGTGGGGATTGAGGGTTCTGATTTTGGGCGCTGGTAGGAAGACCAGAGCGTGTGTGGTTTTGCAGGAATTGAGACCACAGTGGTGTTTTGGCCAGTGAAGCTGAGAGATAACGGACAGGTGCTGTTCTTCCGGCTGCAGCTGTGGGACTGTGGGGAGAATGCCCTGCGCAGGTTCGACCACCTTCTCCCGGTATGTTGAGGTCACACACAATGAGGTCGCTGGTGTACCGCTGGCCGCCTATAGGCAACAATGGCAATGAAAACTCCTCTGAAGAAATTGAATGAGAAACATTGGGTGGATTGGAACTCAGGGGATGGCAGCCATTCAATCTTGGCAGATACTGGGCAGACAAAATGGTGGAGAAGAGGTTAAGAAGATAAGGAGATTTAGGTTCAAGCAACGGCAACAGGGAGGTTTATGGGTGTATAAGCCCATTGTATGGTGCTGGGTAATGTAGTCAGTTTGACTAGGAAGAACTGCATGGTACAACAGCAGAGCTAACTGGAAGGAGAGCAGCAGTGATGGGCAGAGTTCTCTTCCATAGTTTGACATGCTTATTGTGGAACTATAATTTTTGTCAGGAATGTGATGGAATTATTTATATTATTGTTTTTATTTTATTTTATTTTTTTTTAGTCTTGCAAGGAGCAGGTGGACGCCATTCTCTTCCTGTTCTCCTTCACAGACCGGGCCTCCTTTGAAGATCTGTCCAATCAGATTGCTCGAAGCTCTGAACCTTCAGACAACATCGTGAAGTTGGTGGTGGGTACAAAGTATCCTTTAAAATACATTCATGGGGAAGAATTGGCCTTAATATATTGGTTCAAACATAGTGTTCGTGGGAAAGGGGGAGTAACACTGGATTAGATCAAATTTCCACCGGGGATAAGGCCAGCAGTTTACTCAAAAACGGTTATGCTGGAGTTTCCTGAATCTTTTGGTCACTACCAGAAATGTGAAAGTAAATCAAAGTAAGGGATATGACAAAAAGTGATGTCCACATTAATAGTCAAATCTCTGTTGTGTCATCAGTTACAGTGTATATGTAATTCCCATTGCTTTGAGACCAGTCATTCATACCTGTTTTACTTGCTTTATACTTGCCTTACACTTGCCTACAAACCTTATTTTGCTAGTTGGCAGTGGTGCTTTGTGTTACTGAGTGAGCGTTTGAAATGCTTATATTACCTTTCAGATGTCTGGACGGGTTGGGTGGTGCAACCCTAAAATAGTTCTGAAAGACTTTATAGAGTTAAAAATGCATTTACCAGCTTCCACCATTTCTGAAAATCTTCTTTTTCTGAATATCATTGTAAATGAGCAGACATATCATAACAGTATCAGTTGAATCCAGCATACATTTTGAAAAAAATGAACAACCTGTATCTGTTCGAGGAATTGTCTGAATTGCTTGAAAGTTCATGATATGTTGTGCAAGGGAATAGTGGGCAGTGAAAACTTGAGATTTCATTGAAATTAGGGGAAAATATGCACCACATGAGTCAGTATTTGAAAACCAGAATACATAACCCACGCATCCTGCTTACTTGGCTAAAGACCTTCATTATTTTACCCCTGAAGCTCTGCCCACCTGCCTCTGTTCTTTTATTGTTTTGTCTGTAATGTCTTAAAACAAAATTTGCTGTCCTTATCTGCTCTGTCAGATTTGACCTTTTCATGCACACGGACGTAACCGATCAAGACGTCAGAAAGTTCCAGGAAGTGTGGGGGCTTCCCGTGTTCCGCACGGGGGCAGATGTGGTTGGTGGGTTTGGGGAGGTTGGCCCCCTCCTCAATGCCCTGGCAGAGGGCCTGTGGCACCAGGACTGCCTGGCGGTTGGGGCAGCGCGCCCAAGCCCGGTCACCGGGCCCGGGACAGAGACCGGGAGCATGACCAGAACCTGACCGCTGCCCGTGCGTTTCAAACCGAACTTTGCTGTGCAGTGGCCTTCAGTGTGTGGGACCAAACTGTGCATGTGTGCGGTTGTGCTGCTCGGGGAAAATGTGACTGTTCTGTTCCTCCCATGTTTGGGTTGGGAGGAACAGAGCGGTCTGTTTGGGTTGGATGGATTCACAGTCTTCCTGTGACAAAAATTTAGCCCCAAACTTCAGTAATGATAGTTCACTCTAAAATTAAACTTTCTAATTCTTGAGAATTTCTAGCTGGAAACTTGCTATCTTAGCTAGTGTTGGTAACTCTAGGTGCACATGCAACATAAGCAACACTTGTAAACCTGCCTTTGTAGTTTGGTAGTAGTTACGCTCCCTGTTTCATGGTGGATTCACAAATCCACCTGTCAACAGCACTTCATCAGCTGATTAATACAGAAAGAAATGGGATAAATGGAGGAGAAGTGTAATCTGAAGTGTAGATGGTTGCTCTCCCACTGGCATCCATTTTGGGTCAAAATCCAGTAAATGGCAGATTGGAATCTGCTGCCATCACAGCATGAGAGTCTGACAATGTTGAATCTGTTGAACATTTCTGAGCTAGGAAGGGGAATTTGAAATATTTTGGCTGAACTGTTGCTTTAAAATATACAGCTAGCAAATTGTTGCTGTTGTATGTGTGCTGGTTTGGTCATTGTTTGAACGCATGCTTCAGATCAATAATAATAATATAATTCTAATCTTCATTTAGTAAATTGAAATTCAGTAGTACAGTAGTAGTACATCTCAAAGTGCTCTATATCTATGGGACATTCAATAATATAAAAACACTAAATATAATTAATAGGTGCGTAATATTACAAGCAATAGTGAAAAAGGAGTCAGGTTTCGGAGTACAGTGGTTTATTGGGGGAAAAAATCTAAATCCCCACTTCAGAAAATGCAAATTTGCTTGCCAAAATAAGAGCCTTCTGGTTACCCTGTGGAGGAGTTTTTGTATTTAACAGGAACTTTACTTGAAAATAATAAAGTTATTTTTGGATTAATTGTATGACAGAAGACTAATAAAACTGGATTTAAAAATATAGAATAGATGTTTTGGCGGTGCTTTTTGAAAAACTATTGTGGTGTTTGTCTAAGTGTGTTGTGTGTGCATGGGGGAAAGTTTTCTTTTTCTGTGTAGTCTGTGTAGATGCTTTTAGAGTCTACAAGTTCCTTCTTTGCATTATGGGCATTTAGCAGACGCTCTTTTCCCCAGTGACTTAGATTTTTATCCTTTTTTTAAAATAAAATGTCCATTTACACAGCTGTATAATGGAATCCTGTTCCTGCCTTTATTGTCATGTAGGTTGGTTAGTCTCTGGACTAAAAAAATCCAGAGACTAACCAACTGGACAAAATCCTCTGTACTGTAATGTTTACACACAAAGATGTGTTAAAATCTCATGCTCCAGGTGAGGCTTGAACTCACAACCTCGGCATCGCTTCACTGCATACTGCTGTATAAGTACCGCGCGCTAACCGATTGCGCTACTGGAGCTTGTGTCTTCAGGAGGTCTTCATTTCCCCCCCACTTCTTTTCTAAGTACCAGCACATAAACCCGACTCACACACTTACTAACATGTATTTAATCTTTTAGTGAAAATTTGCTGTGATTTTTGTGTCCACTCTTGATGAAAATTGTCTTGCCAGGCTGGACCCTACCATCTCCCAAGAGAATATAATACATAGTAATCCTGCTCGTGCAGGTTTCTGTATTTAAAGCATGTTAGCTGGTTAGATATGTACTTTTTAAGACAATCCTCTGTGCTGTAATGTTTACACACAAAGATTTATTAAAATCTCATGCTCCAGGTGAGGCTTGAACTCACAACCTCGGCATCGCTCGACTGCATACTGCTGTATAAGTACCGCGCGCTAACCGATTGCGCTACTGGAGCTTGTGTGTGTTCAGGAGGTCTTCATTTCCCCCCCACTTCTTTTCTAAGTACCAGCACATAAACCTGACTCACACACTTACTAACATGTATTTAATCTTTTAGTGTCCACTCTTGATGAGAATTGTCTTGCCAGTCTGGACCCTGCCATCTCCCAAGAGAATATAATACATAGTAATCCTGCTCGTGCAGGTTTCTGTATTTAAGGCATGTTGGCTGGTTAGATATGTACTTTTTAAGACAACCCTTTGTGCTGTAATGATAACACACAGATTTATTATTAAAATCTCATGCTCCAGGTGAGGCTTGAACTCACAACCTCGGCATCGCTTCACTGCATACTGCTGTATAAGTACCGCGCGCTAACCGATTGCGCTACTGGAGCTTCTGCTCTTCTTTCTGAAGCTTGGGATAGTGTGGTTGAGGAAACGTTTCAATGTAAGGTGATTTTTCATTTCATATAGAATTTAGTGTGTTTTGGGGGTCTTAATTTTCCCCCCACTTCTTTTCTAAGTACCAGCACATAAACCTGACTCACACACTTACTAACATGTATTTAATCTTTTAGTGAAAATTTGCTGTGATCTTTTTGTGTCCACTCTTTATGAGAATTTTCTTGCCAGGCTGGACCCTACCATCTCCCAAGAAAATGTTATTCATAATCTTTTGTGCGCAGGTTTCTCCATTTAGTACATGTTGGCTGGTTACATGTGTACTTTTTAAGACAACCCTCTGTGCTGTAATGATAACACAGAGATTTATTATTAAAAATCTCATGCTCCAGGTGAGGCTCGAACTCACAACCTCGGCATCGCTCGACTGCATACTGCTGTATAAGTACCGCGCGCTAACCGATTGCGCTACTGGAGCTTCTGCTCTTCTCTCTGAAGCTTGGGATAGTGTGGTTGAGGAACGTTTCAATGTAAGGTGATTTTTCATTTCATATACAGTTTAGTTGAGGCTGAATCTAGGATATGATGTGCTTGTTTTGGGAATACCTTTCGGGGTGGGGGTGGGGGTGGGGGTGGGGGGGTCGGAGGGGTCAGGGTGGTCGGGGGGATGTTAAATCCATAAATGAAACGCTAACAGGAATATTTCAGGATTCGGTGAGCAATGAAGCACGAACCCCTTCATTGAAAGAACAGATGTAGTGCTATTCAAAATATTTGATAAAATTGTACAAATGGTATTATTTAACTTGATGACAGACATGCGATGGGTTGTGACATGTCTGACCATGGTATAAGTTGGAAATGGAACCCCTGTAGACCAGCTGTATTGGATTATACAAAAACAACTGTTTAATAATTTTTAATAAGGTTGTTTCAGCTAACCCATGTGATATTAGAAACTGGGCCAAGCTCAGAAGTAGATGAATTTTTTGATTCATTCAAAAGCCTTTTCTTGCCCCGTCTTAGCAAGAGATATTTCTTGTCCTGCCTCCAGCTGGTAAACCAGTATGACATTTTTCAGAAGTCATCTTAAGGGACGTGTGTTTTACTTCCCTGAGAACAACTGCTGTCCAAACATGTCTGATCTGCAAAACCTGAAAAAGATGCTATTCAAATTAAGTAACTACTCAGGGTGTGGGCCTGTTTCTTCAATAATTATTTTTCTGTTCCACACTAATCCAAACCTCTATACATTATAGTTTCTCATTGACATACTTCCTGTTCCACCATACCATCAGTGCCTGACAACCCATTGGGCTGAGTCCTCTGCAGATTCTGCCTGGAGTGGTGAGTCTGCCATTTTCTCTCTGGACAGCAGCATGGTTTAGCAGTACTCTTTTATAATGGTTGGGGAACTGGGCTTGTAACGCTCAGGTTGTAGGTTTGACTCCCTGGAGGGGCACTGTCCACTTTTTTTTGCACTTTTTTAAGCAATAAAAGAACAGTTATAATCAGTCTTCCTCTTTAAATTACACCTCATATCCGTTAGGGGGCGCCATTGCTCCTGAGCCTGGAGAATTCCTTGCATCAGGACACACAGCTGGTGAACAGGAACACAGGAACACCAATGTAAAGCTGCTTCATGGGGTGCTGGGCCACCTTGTTGAGCCAATACTCCTCTAAAAGCTCTCGTGGGTCCCTCTCTCTCTCCCCCTGACCCTGCCATTTCCTATTAAATCACTAGTCTGTGAAGCCCCTCTCTTATTTACTCAAGGGGCCTGGGTCAGATTCAGTTCACTTGGGTTCTTTTGGCTGCAAGTCACCTCAGCCAGGCACAGCAAGAGAGAGTCCAAAACTCCCTTTGTGCCTTATGGGTGCCAGATCGATTCTCCGTCACTTAAAGATCCACTGGTCTACCCTGTGCCTGAGATAAACTATTTGTTTGCTATTTGTTTAGTTGCCTTTAGTTTGGTGCACATACGTAAATTGAAGTGAAAAAGAACGAACAGCTATATAATGAGGAAGGCCTTAGCCAGCCTCCTTCGGTGTCTGCGGGCCTAACTGACATTGATTTACCATCACATTCATCAAAAGGCAGGGCTTCTCCAAACATATATCAGCAAGCTTTATGGGAGGTGAAGTTTACAGCTTAAGATTTTTAAGTGGGTTTGACAAGCTCCAGGCTGCAGCACCCCCAATCCCCCCCCCCCCCCACCCTTTGTGATCAGTTTTTGGTTACTTCAGAGGTACGGTATGTGATTCGAATGTTCCGAACTGATTAGATTAGATTCTTAACTGAACATCCTAATGCTGATGTAACAATGAGTACTGGTGATTGAAAGCAGTGGAGTTCTAGAACACTGACTTAAGAGTTTTGGAAAAAAAAACATTCCAAAGAACCTACCCATCAAAGGGTTATGTTTGATGCAGGTACCCTACAAGCTGAGCGAGATGGTTGCAGGTTCAAGTCCTGCGTTCAGTTCTGATGCAGGACTGCCTCCCTAAAGATCCAGATTTGTTGATGGTACACGATTGCAAACTGCAAGACAATTGTGGAACATAAAGTAACCTCCAGCCGAACAATGTTACTGCTTAATAAAAATAAAATTAGATAATAAATTCTGATTGTTAATAAGCTTTAAAATATGCAGGAACCAAATGGGACTGGAAGGCATTGCCCGTCCCCGCCCAGTATCTTGTAATTTTCGACAGATGTCAAACCCATCACCTCAGGGCAGCGTTTTTCTGATTTCTCGCCAGCTGGAGTTTATTGTAATTCACTGATGAAGAAATTATCTCCTCAAAGTGTGCATTTATATTTTGCCAATCGACCACACTGACATGTCTTGTCAAGGTGTTTATTAACATTTTTTGGCAAACCCAGATTGAATTACAAGTATCAATCCAACTGAAGCTGCAGCTGTGACTGAGAGACACTGTTGGGTGAAAAGGTTATCTGCTAGACTACACCCTCACGCTCTACTGTACTGAGCATTGCGTGCAGTCAGTGGCTCTGTACTGTATACTGTGAGCGACGTGGCACAGTTTTGGCCTCTCTGTATTCAGACAGTGTTTGACTTCACCGCTGTGCCTGTCTTTTATAGTTCTGCGTTCATCATCTATCAGCTGCCTTGTTG
Source organism: Anguilla anguilla (assembly GCF_013347855.1). Taxonomy (NCBI): domain Eukaryota; kingdom Metazoa; phylum Chordata; class Actinopteri; order Anguilliformes; family Anguillidae; genus Anguilla; species Anguilla anguilla. The sequence goes on along the minus strand of NC_049213.1, from coordinate 32,362,063 downwards.
GTTCATTCATCCACAGGATGCCTCATTTATTTTGTTTTCTTTTCTCCCCATTTTGAATTGCCCAGTTGTGTATATTCGGGAGGGCACGACATGCACCTGCTGCGATGCTGAGCCCTTCTTCTTTCCACGCTGCGGTTCGCCAGTCGTGCTCGCGCACAGATGAATTTAAGGACGTCGCTTCTTGTGCAGTGGGGTGACTTTAGTGGCATTCTCCCGGCCGAGCAGCAGGGGTCGCTAGAGAGGAATGAGATATGAATCATTCGCTGCCTGAGCCCTCCCTATCCTGGGCAATGCTACCGCTGGTTACGTGTTACCCTGTGAGGCTACGGGCCACCGTTGGCAATGGCACGGTTCGCACGATTCTACCCTGTATCATGGGGCCCATCCATGCACAACGATGGTGTCTTAATCAGATGACTCACTTAACTCACCCCCCCCCCCCCCACCAAAAGGAGCCTCAGTTGTAATCATTGGTTACCGTACAGCATTTTATTTTTTTGTAAAGAATGATTGCGCCTGTGAAAATAGCAATTCCAGCGAACCACTATAATGACACGAAGCAACGGAAGCAACAGTCTTTAATGCCTATGTTTGGGTACATGGCCTTTATTTCACCTTTTTTTCAGGGAGGATGTCATTTGGGGTCGAGGGAACAGTGTGTCAGATTTACCTTGGTGCCACTGTGCTATGTGGTTGAATGGGTGCTGGGTGCATGCTGGCTGCCCTTGTGTCCTTATGTATTGTGATGTATAGCCCTCTCTGGTTTCCCTCTTTCAGTACTCCTCAGAAATGAAAGCAAACGTTCTGCAGAACGCACTTCATGAGCCAGAGCTGCAGTGAGATTCATATTTAATATGGATATCTAGTTCTTCGGCCCTGAGCTCAACGCAAGTGCTAATTGTGCTTAGTCACATTATTTAAAAAAAATATTGGGAGATTGTAGTTGGGAAACCGGTGATATGTGTGCCTATGTCTGACCCTTGATGGACTAATTATTGAGCTGGTGAATACTACTAAAACGACTAGGAGTTGCAAGGTTGCTAAACTCTGACTGGGAGTGCATGATTGTTTATTGTGATGTGCTTTTTCAAAGTAGTTCTCTGGCTCCAAATGATGCTGAGATGCTGGTTCGTGTAGAAATACATCCCCTATTTAACATGGTAATTCAGTCCTTCCTTTTTAGAATGGGCCAGATCAGAGGGCAGTGTGTATGTGTGCGCACGTGCGTGTGCGTGCATGTGCGATTTAAGTGAAATTACACCCTCCGTGCGATTGTGTTGATGCGCCACTCTCTAATTTGCCTGGGGCCGCAAATAGAAGCTACCTTTGGGGGCGGGGAGAAAAATTTTAAAGGGATCACATTGGCTTCTTTATTTACACCATTTTATGGGGGAAAAACATTAATTTGCGTGTCGCTACTTATTAAAGAGCATGAGCCTTCTTGGAAGATATTCTGGTAAAAGTTGTCACGCAGAAGTGAGTATAGTGGGCTAACTGGCACAGAGGAAGGAGGAGGACCTCGGGTGCTAAAGCCGTTGCTTAGCTGCAGTGATATTCAGGATATTACATCAAATGGAAATAAAATGATGAGGCCACTACAATAATGGGAAGTTCCCCCTTTGCTTGTGTGTGTGTATACATCTGTGTCTTGTTTGTGTGACTGCCTGTGCGTGTGTGTGTGCATCTGTGTCTGTTTGTGTGACTGCCTGTGCGTGTGTGTGTGTGTGCATCTGTGTCTGTTTGTGTGACTGCCTGTGCGTGTGTGTGTGTGTGTGTGTGTGTGTGTGCATCTGTGTCTGTTTGTGTGACTGCCTGTGCGTGTGTGTGTGTGTGTGTGTCTGTTTGTGTGACTGCCTGTGCGTGTGTGTGTGTGTGTGTGTCTGTTTGTGTGTGTGCATGTGTATGTGTGTGTGTGTATGCATCTGTGTGTGCGTGTGTCTGTTTGTGTGTGTGCATGTGCGTGTCTGTTTGTGTGACTGCCTGTGTGTGTGTGTGTGTGTGTGTGTGTGTGTGTGTGTGTGCATCTGTGTCTGTTTGTGTGACTGCCTGTGCGTGTGTGTGTGTGTGTGTGTGTGTCTGTTTGTGTGTGTGCATGTGTATGTGTGTGTGTGTATGCATCTGTGTGTGCGTGTGTCAGTGTGTGTGTCTGTGTCTGTTTGTGTGTGTGCATGTGTGTGTGTGTGTGTGTGCATGTGCGTGTCTGTTTGTGTGACTGCCTGTTTGTGTGACCGCATGTGTGTGAGAGTGTGTGCACGCTTTTTTGAGCAGTATGGATTGCAAATGTTTCTTCCTCCTTGCAGATTTAGTGGCAGTTGGGTGAAATCGTGTGTCCCTAGTTGAGTTAATTGTGGCAGAAGGCGTGGTCTGATTGGCCTGCGCACCACGGTCCAAGCTCCGCCCCCCCAGCTGTCTGCAGGCTGCTCCAGACCAGGAATGTGAGCCCAAAGTTGATCCCTAATAATTCCCTTAAGTATACACTGCTAGGGCAGGGGGAGGGGTATTTCATATACAGGTGTGTATGGACTTGTTTTATAACTCCAGGGAATCTAATGGATCACCTGACCCAAAATGAATTTGCATTGTGTTGCAAAACTGAATGTACTGTGCCGTTTCATATGAAGTCCATTGTAATCCCAGGCAATTCATAAATACAGGTTGCTTTGTTAAAGTTCTCCTTTTCATCCCTCTCAGTTTATTTTGCCTCTTTGAGTAAAGAGCTAGTGAATTGAGTCAAATGAGTGAGTTTAGAAATAAAGACGGATAATGATACATTAGTCTACGGCATCGTAGCATTTAGAGACCCTCTTAACCTGCCTAATATGAAGTTAACTTTACTGTCAGAAAAAGAAGAAGAAGAAGAAAAAGCCCAAAAGACATTCCATAAAAAAAAAAAGAACAGTGATTTATTAGGAGTCAGAATCGGGCAGGTGTTCCGTTTTAATGCTTTTCGTTTTATCTCCCTGGCCCCCCCCCCGCCCCCGGGGGCAGTTCTACTGTTCCTCCCTCTCCGCTGTCCTGCCGCTGCCGGGTTTGCGATTGTTGTGATTGCGGCGCGTACCTCTCCCTCCCGTTCCGCCTGCAGGAAGTGTGCGTTAGTACATGTCGGGGCCCGGAGGTATGCGCAGCCGACAGCGGTTCTCACCTGCGACGCTGGCCCCGGTCGCGCGGGGAGGAGGCGCGGGGAGGAGGCGCGGGGCGGGAGGCGCGGCGCGGTCGGGACGGCGTGTAACGGCACAGATCGCCGAACCGAGGAGGGGCGCCGGGAACCGGCGGCGCAGGGATCCGTCAGAGCAAAAGCTGACGCTGTCGAATCGATCGAGTCAATCCTGGGCACCTCTCTCTGAGGGCCGTGTCGAAACAGGGCCATGTGGGGATTCGTTGATACTTTAAAATTCACTCGGTTCAGTTCTCTGTGCAGAATATTCGACATGCCTTATGTAGTGCTGCCAAAAAATTAATTATGCGGAAGTTGTAAAGAAAATAATTGCTTACCACTATCCGAAACAAATACACAGCATGTGCAAAGTTTGGACCTGCTGTGCCATATGTGTGAATCCATGAATTTTTATAAAACCGCCTAAAAATACATCGTTCTTCAGGATTTTACCCGTATGTTTTCGCATATTTTAGTATCTGGAGAGATATGAATCTGCCAACGAGAATCTAGTCGTACTTTTTTAAATTTCATAGAGATTTAAGATGGCTGCCTTATTTTGCCACAACGTAGCTTAGTTCAGTGGCTGCTGACACACAGCAACCCTGCTATCCAGCTCCGAGAGGGGGCAAGGTTGGTCAGGCTGAACCTGTTTTCTCCCTTTTTTGTGTTTGATAAAGGGAAATTGGAGAGAGAGCGAGGGAGGGGGGGGGATAAGTGAGCTTGGGCAAGTCTTAGCAGTGACTTGCTTTCTCCAATCAGATGCCTTCAGAAACACACACACACACACACACACACACACACACGCACAATCACACTCTCTGCTTTTTCGCCCCTCTTGCGTGCTGCGTACTTGCAGTGCAAACGGCAGACAAGAATCTAGACCTTCATACTCACACACACACACACACACACACACACACACAGTGCTCTACCTTTCTACCAGACAGCAGCTCTGTCCTATATCTCTCCCTTTCTTCCTCCCTCTCTCCCTGTCTCCCTCTCTCTCTCTCTCTCTCTCTGCTGGCAGGTGTTAGGCAGATAAAACAATAAATAACTCTTTGAGGGAGAGAGATGGAAGGGGGGAGTCTTCGGAAGAGGTTTTTGCCAGTAGAGCCATGAGAGGAGAGGGAGAATAAAGACAGGAAGACAGAGAAAGGGAATCCACTCAGAGAGAAACCGGACCGGACAAGTGGCTCTGAGCAGTTTTTTTTTTTTTTTTTTGCCTTGTTTTGGCTTTTTCTTTTTCTTTTTTTTTTTGGAAGGAGGGCTGGCGAGGAGCGAAAGCGTGCGCAGGGACAGGGGACTGCTCCGTCTCGTCTGGTCTCCGCGACCGGGAGCTGGTGCACTGGCAGCAAGAGGAGGAGGAGGAGGCGGAGGAGGAGGAAGAGGAGTGGAGAGGAAGAGCAGCGGACGCCACAGCGCAGTCATGGATAACACAGCACCCCAGCCAGTCCATCAGATGACCCAGAATCCCACTCTGCTGCAGATTGTTGCCCGGCCCAGAGGAAGTCACCCTCTATGAGGTAGTATACCGTACCGTAACATGGACAGGCTGTTCTTACTCCTCTTACTGCATGTGTTAATTACATGCACCGAGTGGGGAAAAAACTGTCCGGCTCATTGAAAGATGTGTCATAACTATCATTCTGAGCGCCGCTGCGAGCTGGTGCTCACCTGCTGGAACTGAGCTACTTTTTGATCTCTGGCGTGCTTTGTTAGCTTTGGTGGCTAGTCATGTGGCCCATTTGTTGACATAAGTTGCTTTAGCAATAGCGAGGGGATGATGGAGTGCATTGGACTGGTTTGTGTTGGGAGTTGTGCTGTTCCATGTAGGTTCAGCGCAGTGTTTCTGTCCTTCTAATAACTCTGTTTTGAATGTTCTCTGGAGCAGGTAGACTGCCTGTGAGATGGACATGCTGGCTGGGTGTGTGATATTAAAGTGGTGTAAGCTGAGGTTTCCTCGTGTGCTTTCAGTGGGCTTGATGGGGGAGGGTGGTCCATGCTGGGAAAGATGAAACGCATAGCTGTGTTTTGAAACACATCTGCATATTCAATTTTGTGCAGGGAGTTAAAAGTCTATGTGTGTGTGTGTGTGTGTGTGTATGTGTGTGGGTGTGTGTGTGTGTTTGTGTGTGTGTGTGGGTGTGTGTGTGTGTCTGTGTGTGTGTAGGGGTGTGTGTGTCTGTGTGTATGTGTATGCGTGTGTGTGTGTGTTTGGGTGTGGGTGTGGGTGTGTGTGTGTGTGTGTGTGGGTGTGTTTGCGTGCCTGTGTGCTTCAAGAATCCAACACTCAGAATTTTAATCTGCCTTCGGGCAGAAGGCAGCAGATTCCATCTTTTATCCAATTCTTTATCTGCTATACAAGAGAACAGTGTGTATTCATATATATATATATATATATATATAATAATAATAATAATAATAATAAAAACCCATCCGACTTCCATACTGAACCTTGCATGAGTTTGTTGGATACAATTGGATGTATATTTGTAGAGGTATATACTTATGTGTGCGGTATAGTGTTTGGTATATATATTTTTAATTATTAAAAATGTTGAAAAAAATTATAATAACTGCATGATTAAGCAAATGGGATAGAATGTAAGCTAAGGTATACAGTGAGGTATATTGCATCGTAGGGTGAGACGGCGTTTGTCTACATCAAACGGAGCACCTTGTGGTATCGCTTTTAAAATTTTTACGCTCCACCCCAAAACCGTGATCCAGAGCCAGCTGCAGTGCTTGTGATTAGGGTAAGGGATGGCCTACTGTAGCTGGAACGAAGCATCGGTAGTTTTGTTCATTGTTAATATAGCCTCTCCCATACGGTCACAGAACAGATAACGCATTCTTCCTGCCCATGCCCCCCCGCGTTATCCCCTGGCCTTTTCACGGTGGCAGTATATCCACAAAGCGTTTTATTGTGTGTCTTCGTTTACCGGCACCTGCGGGATCGTGTGACGGAGGCCGTGAAGCGGGGCTGTCAGAAGCGGTGGGTGGGGATGCAGATTTTTGGGCCTCACAGTATCGCTATCGTCAGCCCGTCCTGCTTTTCCCCGTTCTCTAGGTCAGGGGGTCTCAAAGTCCAGTCCTGGGGGGCCGCGGTCTCTGCTGGTCGTTGTGATTTCCTTTCGATCAGCAGCCAATTTAGCCCAAGGTGTGCAAATCAAGGCCTTAAATTAAGCACATAAGTACTGTGACACATCAAAAACCAGCAACACGCAGCAGCCCTCCAGGATTTGAGTTTGGGATCCCTGCTCTAGGTGCTTCTAGGTGGGTGAGTGCCTGACGTGCTTTTGACTTTACCGTCTTTAGGCTTTGCTGGTACTGTAAATACTCAGCACCATGTCATTGGCATAATAAGTGAGATACATTTTTCTTTTTTACTGTAAATCAGTGAATGTTATAATTGACTCTTGAAAATATATATATATATTTTTTTTGCCTCTCACCTTTCTGGTGGTTTATAAAAGAAAAGTGCTGGTTCTCAGTCCAGCGACGCACCTGAACTGCGTTTGGAAGTCCTGTGGGGCGATACATATTTGGCCACAGTGCCGTCCTCAGCGGGAGGGAGGACAGAGAAGGGTCTGTCTGCGCCAGCTGCGCAGGATGTGCAGGTTTCAGTCCTCCAGCACGATAGCCTTGCTGCTCCCCGCCCCAGAATGGAAGCGCTGGGTTTTCAGCCGCTCGCATGATGGAGTCGGTGAGTTTTCACTCCGAAAGGCTGCCGAAGTACAACCCCTCCCCTGCCCCAACCCGCCAGTCGTAAATTCATCGGGACATCTCCTCATCCCCTTCCCCGCCTCCTACCCTAAATACTAAATAATTCACTTCATGCATTTTGATTTTGGAACTTGTACAGACATCACAAGCATGGGATGGACTTACCAGTTATTGGCCGTTACAAATTGGGGAAGAAATTACAATTAAAACTGGGATAAAACGCTTTCCAACAAAATAAATATTCTCTCTTTTTAAAAAAAAACCATTATGCGTGTATGTGTGTGAGTGTGCGTGCCTGCGTGCTCATGCGTGTACGTTTGTGTGGGTGTGTGTGTGTGCGCGTGCATGCTTGCGTGTGCGTGCGTGTGTGTGTTTATATTTGTGCGTGCGTGTACGTGTGTAAGTGTGCGTGCGTGTATGTGTGTGCGTGTGCGCATGTGTGTATGTTTGTCTGTGCGTGTGCATGCTTGTGTGTGCGTGCGTGTGTGTGTGTGTGTACGTGCATGCATGTGTGTGTGTGTCTGCCCCCTTTCTGAGCGCCTGGGCACCCGTGAGTGCGTCTGAGTGCGTCTGAATGCCCCGGCAGCGCTGCGCTGGCACTCGGCTCTGTCCCGGGTTGCCCGCTCGTGTGCAGATGAAAGGCGTGCGGCCCTGCAGTGTGACTCAGAGCGGCTCGCTCGCGCAGATAAGCGGGAGCACTGAGTCCTTTGTGCGCTCTCGTTTATTACACTACCATTTATTCTCTGGGGGGGTGGGCGAGGGGGGGAATCTGGCCCTTGTGTCCTGTGATAAGATTCCCTTATCAAAAACGATAGAGGGCTAAAAGCAAACCATTATACAGAGGCTGTGTATAATAGCGAAAAGCATGAGTCATGGCCCCTGTATGGTAGGCATTGGGTTCACTGTGGCATCCAAACAAAGATAGAAATGCGGGAACAGGTAGATTTATCTTCGTGAAAATTTCCTGTATTGTGAAAATGGCGACCACAAACTTGTTAGGACAGCGAAGTAAAATTCTCTGAATGCAGTTCATATGTAAAATTAGGCATAAGCTGTTGGGCCATGGGGAGGGGGGGGGGGGGGGGGGGTTGGATGTCCATGACGTGAGGTTGAAATGACACAGTGCTAGTCTGTCCTGTCTGTCTGCTTGTTCTCTTGTCTCTATCTCTCCCACGCCCACTAGTTTAACACACTATGCAGCCCGACAGAGCCTGTTTTCAGTGGACCTTGCTGTCACACGGAGCAAGGGCTTTGAGCTCAAATCGCTGCAGTGCATCACCAGCCAGAGCAGCGGAAGCAGGGGAAGCTAAACGTACGCGTGGGCCCATCGAGCTGAGGGACAGTCCTGCCGCAGTACCTGCCCTCTGTCTCTTTTCACGCAGTCACGAGGCAGTCTGCCATAGCTGCTCATTACAGCGATCTAAATCCGCTGCTTGGCCCCTTCTTTATCATTACGATGCGATATAATAATCTGTAAAGATCGCGGTTTTCTTCATTTCGGGAGTGAAGCAACCTGCTGGTTCCTCTCTGTAAGGGGCACCTGTGGTCTCCCTGAACCAGTTACATAAGATGCACAGCCCTCCAGCATAATGTATCTGCAGCTTGTCTGTACGGCACAGTGAAATGAAGCTTGGCTTCTCTGGGATCCAGGTGGTGGATGGTCCCACAGACTGAAGAAGAAATATGGACGAAGTGACTGTTACGTCACCCAGTGACGCCTGTGAAAAGCATTTTTAAGCCGCGGAAGTGCAATTTTCGTGCTGCCATTTTGTACAGATTGGAGCCTGTAAAGTAGGGAGAAGAGGGGACCCTTATATGGTCATCAGGTCTGGGCTGGGTCTGGGCACAATGTGATTGACAGCCCGTTCCCTTTATTAAGCGCATGAGATACCGGTGCTCGAGTGGCATGCAGTGACAAGGCAGTGACACAAACTTCTTGATTGGTCCAGAAAATATTAAAACGTTTTCCAAATGACAGAATAACTTAAATTATCTCATGGAGAGGCATTAGACTAAGAAAAACACATAATGCGACTACGTATTGACTTTGTATTTTGTACTGTATTTATACCATTGACTTGAAATGGGTGGCTGAAAGGCTTGGCTGGCTGGAGCCAACCACACTGACAGCATCGTCTCTCAACAAGACCAGGAAGTGAGCTTCAGAAAACAAAGCCGAGTCTTGGCTACTTGGTTGGCCGACTCCACCAGGCGGGCTACAGACCTTAAGTGTCCGATATCAGGCGTGAGACTCATGCATGGGTGGCCAATCTCAGGCTCTTACGCTGAGCTCCGTAAACCTCACACAATGAAATGAATGTCCATGCTGGCTTTCCTGTGTCTTAGTTGGCACATTCTTAAAGGGAAAGTAGGTGAAGATGGTATACTTGTCAACAGAAATCTTTCATATAACCCCCACCCCCTCTCAGTTAAGAATTCCTCTGGACAACCTCCCCTTCCCCCCCCTCTCCACCCTCAACATTTTTTCTGTCTCACACATTTCATCTCTCAGCTTTAATAACACACTTTAATAACAGTTCTTGTTATAAACAAGCTCGGGGAGCTGTAGGTCCTAGGGGTAAAAAATCATTTGGGTTGCAAAAGAGAAATTCAGCTAGTTTGAATTTGTCTTGTCAGCTCATTCCACGCTGGGAGCGGGAGAATAGAAATGGTTAGAAGGGTTAGAAATTGGAGACTGAAGATATGGGATAGATAATCTTTTATCTCAAGGGGACAAGAGGGAGTGTAGGCCAAAATGGTGAATGCAAGCAGCGACATGGAGCCGGTGAAGGGGTCAGAGCAGTGGATCGGAGCACTGTGGGTTATTTAAGGGGTAGCTGGAGAGGGTCTGGAGAACAAGAGGGAAGGTCAACAACCGCATTCTTGGTGGAAAATGACCAAACCCAAATTATCCAAGTCAGATGAATAATCGTTTCGGTAAATACCAAACCCACATTTATCCAATTCAGACGAACAATCGTTTAGGTAAATACCAAACCCACATTTATCCAATTCAGACGAACAATCGTTTAGGTAAATACCAAACCCACATTATCCAAATGAAACGAATAATCATTTTGGGGAAAATTGGCCAATAGACTTTAATTTTTGTAGCTTGCTAGCTGCCACCATTAGCATGCCTGTGTTGTAGCGTTCCTTCAGACGGACGAGTTTCTCCAAGTGGCTCTCTCTGTCTCCTCCCATGTCTTCGGAGGCAATTTCGGTGGAATGACAAGCACCCAGCTATTTGGGGAATGTGCAGTGCCTGTGTGTGTCAGAGGAGGTCTGTCCTGGGGGGGCGGGAGGGTGGGCAGTGAAAATGAACTTGCTGCTCCCCGCATTTTGAAAGTGGCCTCCCCCTTCCAGTCAGCGTGCCTTCAGCTGCGGTACGCTACTGATGGCGATACAGTACACCTTCACGCACCAAATTCCAATCTAATGAACTCTCTTAATCCCTAGTGTCTTTTTACAGTACTGAAAACCAAATCTGTTTTCTGTCTCTAAAGTGGTATTTTTAAATGCTTTCTGGAATGTAAGAGGCTTGTCCCTTGGTATACCATTAACATAAACAACCCTGATTTACACCCCCCACCCCTCCCCCCCCCAATAGCTTCTGCGCTTCACTTTAAAATTTCAAATGAGTTCACATCGACTTCAAAGTATGCACCCTTAAGTTATTCTGACTTAAGCCTCCTTTTTACCTCTCCCCACCACTTATTTCTCTCTCCTTTCTTCTTCTTCTCCCTTCTTTCTTTCTTTCCTTTTTTCTGGCTCCCTCTGCTCTCTCTTTCTCTCCCTCCTTCCACCCTCCCTCCCTCCCTCCCTCCCTCCCTCTCTCTCCCTCTCTCTCTGTTTCTGTGTGAACGCTTGACAGGACCGAGAAAGCCGTGCCCTGCAGGAATGCATGCTAATCTCTTACCTGCCCGTGCTGCCTGCACACCTGCCCAGGTGTGCGGTGGAGCTGGCTCCGGCGGCTCCCAGACCTGAGCGCGGCTCGGTTTCACGATGCCGGGGCCGTGGCTACCCAGAATTCCCGCCTGAATTATGGGACGGCAAAGCATTTTTTGACCTTTTGAATATGAATATGGTTCCCCTCTGTTCCACCTGACCATCAGAATGCGGCGAGCGCTGCTTCGGTGAAACGTTCGTTAAGTTGGAAGCGTGTCGAGCTTCACAGTTGTTGTTTCGCTTTATATTTATGTGGCTCATAAATGTATGGGATTTATCTCTGCTGACACTGAAGCATTTTTTTTTTTTTTTTTTTTTTTTGCAATACTCATCTCAAATTGAACTTCTCTCCCCTTGGAGAAGAGGGAGTTGCTAATTGTGCTGCTTGTTTCACGTGTACAGATGAAAGGGAGGGTTTCTGGTTTTGTATTGTTTGACTGATTGTTGAACTAAACCCTTGGTAGAAAGGAAATGTTACAGTTAGGGGATTTGGTTTGAGCTTCTTAATCCTGCCGTAAAATGGTGAATGACACTCCCCGATGATGCCCCTTGTTACCGCCATGCTCTTATTTATTTTGGTTAAAAAAAAAGAAGAAGAAAAACAGACCTTGGTAAGATACGTACTTGTTTTGGATTCAAATACTTTTCTGTGCTCTGTTGATCTTGCCTGGTGTAATTGAGCCTGCCAGTATGACCAGAAGGCAGGGTTTGCTCTTTTTGAGAGTATTTAATTAGTTCCAATACACCAGACAAGATCAGTCAAGAGTAGAAAAGTAGTTGAATCCAAAACAAATACATATTTGACCCAGGTCGGGTAAAAAAGAAAGATTGCTTCCTTAAAGTATCTGGGTTGATTGACTTGTCTTGCTGGTGTTCAACTTCTACCCCTCCAAAACTGTCAGGTGGTCTCACCTTCTTTTTACATTTGGGGGCACACAATTCCGCGGGCATCCAAACAATACGGTCCCAGTACTGTAACGTGTTCAGAGGCTACAGACATAATCGTGCCATAAGGATTTTATTACATAGACCCGCCCTTACAAAACTATTCAAAGTAACGGGTTAATTTGCATGTCGGGTTTTGGGCCTTGCTGTGAGACGTTAGGGGGAGAAGAAGGCTAGGTTTAGTTGGGCAGGTTGTTTTTCAAAGCTGATAGGAAACATTCAAGTCCAGGCTTTGTTTCTTTTTTCTTTTTTTTTTACCTAACCTGGTCAGTTTCGGGGAGTGCTCTGTCTCGGATCACATTTCAAAACAAGTGCCTGCGACCGGCTTGTCTTTACTTGTCCATGTAGTAGAGGGTAAATGTTTTTTTTGTATTTTTTTGTAAATAGGCTCTGCTTTTTCTCCATCCAAAATGGTGAGAGAGAAAGAAAACAGGGACTTAATGGATAATTGATGAATCTGCAGAATGTGGAAAATAGGTCAGCTACTTACAGTGTACGGAGAGTTAAGAATTTGGTTCCAGATTTTTTATCCTTCAGCAAAGCTTTGAGAAGCTCAGTGTACACTTCACAAAATACCATCAAGCAATTACATTTTGAGATACACAACACTGGGTGAGGTCAATGTTATACGTGCCATTCAATCTTCTTTTTAAGTATTTGTTCATTGCGTACTTTGGGTTGATATTGAGGGCTGTAATTATAGCTGGTGTCATTAGGTAATTAGATCTTTGTCTAGTCATACTGCATATACTGTACATACATATAAGCAGGTGCTCAGTACTTATCCTTGATGGAGGTAGGGTGTTGTTTCTGGCTGTGAGGAAGATGAATTTTATCTTCTGGTGTGTTGTATCTGGTCTCTGTTCATTCTAAGTGTGTTGGGAGAAGAGGAGAAGATTGTTCCAGTGCGATGTGAAGGGGGAAGCGACCACTGCAGTTGCTTTTGCGTTTGCCTGTGAGATACTGCGTTGTCATTCCAAGGCCTATGGTTCTTAGTTTAGTGGCATTATTCTCAAATAGACTGACGGTGCTTCTTCACAGTGCCTTCGCTAGCCATTTGTCTGGCCTTCATTTACTAATACATAATTATTACGTGATTATAATTATTACATAAGATCTATCTGTCTTCCTCTATTTCGTTTTGTCTCGGTTGGCCAAGAATGAAATTTTATCTTGAAATAAGTTGTCAGATTTTAAAAATTTTTTTTAAACGGCTTCCTATTTTTATCCCCAGTTAGGAATATTAAGTCTGTCTCTGAAGTTGCTGTAGTGTCACTCAAACAAGTCCGAGGATTGGAAACAAAGTGCACGCACTCAGCAGACCACACAGAAATGCCGAAGAGCTGGTGCGGTTTGGAGGAGAGACTCACTGATCTCTCACTGATGACAGCTAGTAGCCAGGCGTGCCATTTGGGGGGGGGGGGGGTGAGTTTAATTAGCAGTAAGTACCCTGAAGATCCTGGCCTTGTTCAACCGCTATCAGGATATGACAAGTTGTGTCCCACATTTCTGGACCTCCTGTGAAAAGCAGCTGAAGACATAACCCAGGCTCCATTGCGCAATACCAAGGTTATAAGGTCGAAACAGCGGCTGTGGAGAGCACTTACACCTACTCGTCCCATTGAGCGCCCAAGTGCCGTCAATTTAAACCAGCGTGGCCATTTTGGATCAACAACCCTGTGACACCCAACCGCTGATATTATTGATTTCAAAGGGATGTTTTCCCATCGGTCGTGTTCAGACAGGGAGCCGTGCTGGGAAGCCGGGATACGGTGTGATACACACTGAGTCATATTCTAAAATGATTTTTAGTCTCGACTTGTTGCGTCTGTTCTCGCGTTTCTTTTCTGAGGCGTTCACCTGGCTCAAATGTCTTTGCGTGGATGTGCGTCCAACGAGCCGCCAATAGCCTTTTTTTTAAAAGTCTTTGACGGGCTGTGCTGTGCTGTGCTGTGCTGTGGTCCCGGAGTTGTCAGGAGAGGAAGGCCTCAGGCTGAGGGAGTTGTGTAAACACGGGCAGGCCGCCGTTCTCGGGTGACGGAGCCACACGCAGATGAAGACGCCGAGACCGCGCTCGATCGGCGCGTTGCGGTCTGTCCGTGCGTGTCTGGAGCTCTCGGGATGGAGCATCTTCTTATTACTGAGAAGAACGACGTCACAGGGATGGCGGATCTGTATGGGATGCCGGATAATTGATGTAATTATCCGATCCCTATGCTATGACATGAAAACAGCGCAATAATAAAGTTTGTTTTCCCTCCAAATTTGTGTTGGCACACACATTCCTTTCTGCGCCTTTGTGGCAGTGTTGAGGGCGAATTGCTGCTCGGTGCTTCCTCACGCGTGTGTGGAAGAACGGAGGAATAGGCAGACATGCGACAGAGCAGAAATTCCTCAACCAGAACTCGGGCATTCAGATTAACCAATTTTTCTGTCAATTCAATTCCATTTTATTTGTATAGTTTTTAAAAAAAAGAAATTATTATTATTATTTTTAACAGAGCTACTGTATCAAAGACACTTTGATGAGAAAAGCCAGGCATCAACAGTGCGAAACAGTGCGAAATTAATGTTTAAATTGGCCTTGGTTGTGCTTTGTTTATAAGGTTGCCTAACCTGGGTTTTTTTTATTTTTAAATTTATTTTAATTTAAAATCAGGTAAGTTCCAAAACTGAGCCATTACAAATGCAAAGTACATTCTGTTAACCTGACTTAGCATACATGTCTCTGTAGTGGTTACGTATCATCAAGGATGACAGTTACTGGTGCATGCTAAGCGTAGCTTACTTGCCATTATGGAAGAAAGTTATGAGGTTAGAACAGGACGTGACAGTGCTGATGAGGAATTGGACATCAAGATCATGAGCCCAGCTAATTTACTGTAAAAATTTGGATTTTGGGGTGAGGTTCAGTATTCTCATTCCTGCTTACTTCAGCATTGGCTCCTGTGTTATTGTCACCTTCGCATTTTTGAGTCCTCTCGCGAGGCTGTGCTTCTGTGTAACGTGTCCTCGGGGGTGCAGAGCTCTCCCGTCAGACGTATCTGCAGTCTGCATGCAGCGGTGTCTGCTCCAATTGGGCTGTTATTCTTATTTCGAGAAATTACCTCCGAGATGTCAGCAGTTGAGATGTTATGAGGAGAAATGCTGAATCGGCTGTCAGGTCTGGTTTTATGGTCTAGTTCAGCGGAGGAAAGTACACTTCAGCCTCCAGCTTCATATCTACTGGCAGATCATGAGCTCCGCTCAATAAATCCTCACTCCAGTTTGCCCGATCTGGGCTATTTGTGCCACAGGCTAATCACAGTCCTACTGTTTTATGTGTGTATTTCTGAGGATATTTACTGCTAATTACTTTTAATATGTTTGTTAAGCAGGTTTAGGGGCATTGTAGTCAAGTGCATGGTATTGTTTCTCGAAAAAATCCCGAAGGAAGGCTCGAGATCTGTCTCAGGCAACGATTGCCTCTAATGACCTATGTTTAAAGTAATCCATCCACCAGGATGTTTTTGCTGCGGATTTTGTAAGATCTTCTGTAGCGCTCGTTCCCATGACAGCAGTACTCCCCCCGTCCCACACAAGAAAGCTCCCGATTGCACTGTAGCTAGGAATGGAGGGCACAGTCTGAGCGTTGGGGAAATCAGAACGCTGATGTGATCTGTCTCCGTTTAACGAGCAGAACCGCTCAGCGGCGTGTGTAACTCTGTGGTCTGATGGCCATTTGTCTGTATATTCCTGTATAAGGTGGGAGAAGTCAGAGATTTTTATAGAGTAAAACGCTGGTAGAGAACAGAAATGAGGACATTAAGGCCATGAATGGTTTTAGGGCGACATTTTTATCAAACTGCAATGTGAAAGCTATGCTATGGACAGAGTGGTATCGTGGTCAGATTGAATTCTCCTCCAGCACAGTCCTCACCTTGTAAAAAGGTTGAGGGATGCACGATATAGACAGGAGAGATGAATGTACCCAGTGCATGCACGTGGGCAGGCTGTTTGATTGGATGACTCCGACGTGGTTGCCGGGAAGTGATCTGTTGAACAGTCAGTGATGTCATTCTCACGTTGATGCTTGCGTTGCGTGCATGGCCAGTCTTGCACCAGCACAGCATGCACTCATCAATGTGGTGGATGAGTCTTTTGCAGTGACTGCAACTGACACCAGTGCAAGCCAGTTTTTCTTTCTTTTACTACCAGAGTAAAGAGTAAACCGTTTACTTTTTATGGGCAGTGGGAGATTTTAAGTTAGGGGAAAAATTTGCATTTTGTTTGACTGATGATTGACACTTTTCATCTTATATATATATATAGGGCTGTAAAAATGGAAAATAATTGTGCATCTAAAATGAATGATGCTAGTGATATAAGGAAAGCCATGTTTCATGCCGAAGAATATCGTACAAAAACATTCTGTGTATGAAAGTAGCCACATTGCAGATACACTGGGAGCTCAGATTAGTTTGTTTTCTTTCAGAGAGTAAGAGGGCTGTCTGTAACTGAACAGTTTTTACCCTGATATGAACTTATGGAAGGAGGAGACTTTCATAATAGGCTTATTTATATGCTCCTGTACCCTTTTATCCAGGGTGACATCCATAGTTTTTTTTTTCTATTTAATACATTTTCATAGTTTGGTTGAGGTACTGCAAGTTAAATACTTCACCCCAGGGTGTAACCGTGGCTGCCCCACCCAGCAGTGTTGTATTTTAACCTTTAAACCTTTTAACCGTTAAAATGCTGGCTGCCTGAACATTATCCCATTGTGTTACTCAGCACAAGCGGGCAAGTTTGTCATGACTTTACGGAACGAGAAACTGTGATTGTTTGTATTCATAAACCCGTGGTACACACCTCCTATACACAGACAGTGCAGCATCGATAGGTTTTTGAATTTTAATCATGGTGCATTACTGAGAGGCACCTTACACAACAAGGGGAAAGCACAGATAAAAGCATTATTTAACACAGGACTGTGGTAGACTATGGTTCTCTGGTCTGCTGACACTTAACAGATTAGCTGCACATTCTGTTTACAGAGGTAGTTTGAATGGTATGGTTTAACACTGAGGGTGGCAGTGTAGCACTGTGGTTGAAGAATGGGCCTTGGATAGTTAGTCAGAGGTTTCACAGGTGGATGTATCCTACTTTCAATCTCAGTTTATTCAGAAAAATACTCAACTGTGTAATTTCTGCAATGTACAAAAAATATTAATTGTGTGGGTCTGACTGGATGGTGCATCTGCTTAGCAAATCTGACATTGAAATTTAATTCATTAGTAAGGTAGCAAATCTTCAACATCAAGGCCTTGAATTCCTGAAATCTAGAAACATCAGAGACTGTTATTTTTATATTAAAAAAAAAAAAAACAATGAATTGTATTTTAATTTCTGAAAGCTTTATGTGTATTAAATATAATTCAGGTGGGGGTACAGTAGTCAATAAGGATAAAATCACAGTCAGTAATGTGTATTAAATGATTTGAGTGAGCAGAGTGTAATTACTACCCTTCCTTCATTTCCCATGATTCCCTGGGTACCAAACTTGCTTGTGTATGGACAACTGAAAATATTGTGTGTTCAGAAGACGAAGTTTCAGTTTTCAAGCATGTTGCAGTTAAGCCACATGGCAGCATGGATGGCAGTTTAGAGGCAGTTGATGTCTGGTTCTCCTGTGGCAAATCAGGAATGGATTTGGGTCTAACTACAGAAACTCAATGAAACTACAGTCATTTGGAACGTGTGTGTGATCTGCTGTCGTATTAGACAGACATGACGTAGACTGAACATGACTTGGGCAATGTAGGAAATGCATATGAAACTGGGAGAATCCGCTCCTGGCCTTGGACTGAGGTGTACCTGCAGAGATTACAGCAGTGAAAAACGCTTTGGGTTCACTGAAGAGCAGCTGAATTCAGGCTGGTGTAAACATGGCCTAAAGTGCTCTCGGTAAAGTCAGTTAGGCACGCTAGTTACAAGAAGCAGTAGAGTGGATAGTGATTGCTGGGGCTGTAAGTTGATTGTGTTATTTGAAGAGTTATTTGAAGTGAGATATGATGACAGCTTAGATATTCAAATTTGGCAGTGAACTGAGAATATCTTTTGATGAATCAGACTGCTGATATTCAGGTCTATATTTGAGGTAAACATTCCCCCGGCAAATTTGAGACAAGGTTGATTTTTTTCTTTTTGATTAATGTGCCCTACATTGGACTGCATGTATGAAAAAAAAGAATAAAATGTTATGAAAATGATTTTTGCGTGGATTATGGGATCAGGGAAAAAGTCTTTCTGTCCTCTTTTCTCTTTCCTGATTGCCCCAGCTGTCTCCTCCACTGTAGCTCCAGTATAAAGAGACCTTTGTTTAGGGCAGGGAACAGGTAATCATTTGTGTCTGAGCCTGTGTGCGTTCCTGCCGGTATGTGCCCTGGTGTGTGTGTGTGTGTGTTTGTGTGTGTGTGTGTACGTGTACGTGTGTGCGTGCGTATGTGTGTGTGCATGTGTGTTTGTGTATGTGTGTGTGTGTGTATGTGCATGTGTGTGTCTGTGTGTAAGTGTGTACAGTTTAAGAGTGCGTGTAATAGTGTGTGTCAACAGTGCGTAGTAAGTGGGGGGCACTATTATAACCAATGAGGGTTGTGCATGTTTTAACTTATAAATCCTGTGTTTTTGCCCGTGAATCCTATATCCTGTGTATTTGTTTGCTTTCAGGGCCCTTTCAGTATGTTTACGAGCCCCTCTTCGTGGCATTGCACAGATTAAGGGGGGAGGGTGATGGAAGTGGAGTCTGAAAGGATGGACGTTTTGGGGGGGGGAGGTGGGGATTACTTGGGTGCATACCGTCTGGGTTCGGGGTTGGTGGTGGTGGTAGGGGGGGAGTGGGGGGTTTACATTTAGATCGAGAGGAAGCGGGACGTTGAGTTTTTTTTTTTAGGAAACAAAGGCCACTTGTTTTTCTGTTCTCGAAAAAGGCACGAGGGACTGTTCATTTTATAGAAAGAGGCAGTTGGGGCATGAGAAAGCTCTAAACAAATTTGGAAAAAGAAAAGCTTTAGAGAGAGGGAAATGCACTTTGGGAGTTTTGGAAAGACTTGTAAAAAAACTTAAAAAAATATTTGCATACACCACGCAGAGTGAAACTCAGAAATGCAAGTTAGTTGAGTCAGATACTCTTCTAAGGCTGATACAGTGACCTTGTGTCCTTTTGTGAGTTTGAAGCCTAAAGCCTGGAACACCAGTACAGAAAACACAGATGGATTGTGGGTAACGGCCCTGAGAAACATAAATCCTGACCAGGGGTGTACTTGTAGCTCAGCTTTTAATGATCTATGAACACGGTGTGAAAAATTCTGCTTCTGGTAAATATGACACTGAATATTGTGACACTGTGCATGTTTTGTCTTCTCGTATAAATATTTGCGCATACTGCTGGACAGCAGGTGCCTGAATTCTGACTAAGTGACACTCACTTCCACTTGACCTTTGGCCCTGTAATGATGCTTCAGATTCCAAGACAAGGGTAATCGCTGCACTAATGTCTGGACAGAATAGATCTGCTGCCTAATTAGACTTGACAGCTGACCTAGTTAACAGGTTGTGTTTTGATTGCGCATTTGGGGTTTTTTTTTAAGGGAAAGCGGAAGGCAAGAAAGAACACCCTCTGCTTTGTTGAAGGTTCGATTTTGTGTGCTCCTTTTATCAGTCAGCTTTCCATTCTGGCTTTATTTAAATTAGTTTCACGAGGTCTGAGAAGGTGAGCAAAGTTTTTTTTTTTTATCAGTTCCTTTGCCATTTAAAACCAGCAGTCGAGCAAATCATTTGATAAAAAAAAAAAAGGATATTAAAAAAAAAAAGAACAAAAGGTTCCATAAGGTCACGCACGGAACGTGTGGACGGGGCGGAGGCGTACGTCGACGGGACGGAGGAACCCAGACGGTGGGGTGAGAGAGTAATGGGTCAGGGACTTCCCCCCCCTGTGGTTTAAAGGTGCGCGGCGCGCACATGAAAGCCTCCTTTGTGTCTGCTGCCGAGCCTGGTCCCCGGGCCCTGTCCCGGCGCGGCGGGGGGGTCGCGCTGCAGGTGAGCCAGAGGGCCATCTGAGGATGAATGGGAGGGGATCAGCACAGGGGCTGAGGGGACCCCGCGCCGCTCCCTCTAATTAGGCCCAGAACGGCAGGGCCGCGCCAGTCCCGCCCCGGCGGGGGCTCGAACCCGGAGCAGCGAGCCGGACCGTCAGCGAGCGCCTCACCTACAGCACTCTCCTCTGCTAAAGACAGACCGCATTTCTATGTCACTGCGTATTCATAAATACTAAAGCTCACACAGATATATACATTAATACACGCACATTAAATTCTAATTCAGCTAGGTGCGCCTTTAGGGTGAGGTGTCATGAGTTTAATTAAAACATTCGTATTATTTCATGTATGTACTGTGTGCACGTGTGTACGTGTATGCGCATGCATATATGAATCAGCCTAGTGATGATTTTTTGAAATGCCCTAATGCTTAGAATTCCTGCCAATTACCAACAATTTTTTTAAAAAAAGCATATTTTCTTTGATATTCACAACAAACTCGATTTGTCAGTGTTTCAGCGAGAAAACTCTGAGTGTTTGCCAATTTTACTGGCATCTAAAGAGTCAGCGTGTTGAAAATACTGATCTGACTGAGGCCCGGTGTTTATGCACACGTGCGTATGAAATGAGTAAGTGGAACATTGAGCAGAATGAACCGCTGTGCGATCTTTGTCTGGTCCCTCAGGAGGCTCGGGACCCATCTCTCAGGACACAGATACCCTGACAGTGTGACGCAGATCTCCCAGCGCCGCGGTATGCTTTAGCAGGGCCGCGAGCGTGAGCCTAGCTTCGCAATTATCTTTCATTTTTCACGGTGCTTTGTTCGGTCGGTATGTTTTCTCATAGAACTCCTGCCGCATTAAGATCGATTTGGAAGATTGCCACGCTTGGGCCTGCGTACGAAGGCTATCATGTTGTCAACACTGGCAGAACGAATGACGAGTACAAGCCAATAAAGAGTTTAGAATAAAGTCTTAAAATTCAATATTTTAAATTGGTTTAATTTTGCGGATCAGCAGTTTAGTAGACTGAACTGGCATATTTCAGAGAGGTGTGATATGGAAAGTAACAATAGCAAAGGAATGTGAAATTGCTATATGATTCAACTTCTGTTCAAGTTACTAATGTTGATGCTTATTTCTTTTGGTGTCACAAAATGTGCCATTTTGTGACACATTACTGATATTTAAATGAGACTTCCCTTTGCTTATGGCAGACATTTTTTTGTCCTTTTTTCCAAGCTCCAATGCATCCCGCTCGTCATGCTCCCTGGATATGGATTTCCCCCTCTCCCTGACTTCCAGCCCCACCTCCACGCTCTCCGCTGCCGAGGGGAGGGCCCCAACATGTGGATCCCGGGTTCACCCGAGTCCCAGGCTTTGAGCGAGGCCCGGAAGGACAGGGCCTTTCCGCGACCGCCCCATCACCACGTGGCCGTGTGCAAGCAGGAGACGCTGGCCTTCACCGAGCTGCCGCCGCCCGCCCCCAACGGCCTGGGCCCCTCCCCCCCTTCCCCGAACGGACGCTCTCTGACCCCGCCGCCGGACCCGGGGCAGGGCGCCGGTCTGGGCCCCCGCGCGGCCCTGGATGCACGGAGGGTTCCGGAGCATGGCGAGGGATCGAGCGTCGTCCCCGACCCCGGCGGGACAGGTCCCAAACGCGGCGAGGGACCCAGCGACGTGCCCGTCTTCGCGCAGCCCCGCCCCCCTCTGACGCTCCCTCTCTTCCTCCCCTTGTCCTCGTCCCCAGACAGCAGCCACCATCCTCACTCCCAGAGGTCCTGTTCCCTAGATTTAGGAGTCTGCAGTCCTGCTCCCTGCAGTCCCCAGAGACGCACGTCCTACGGGGACATCAAAGAGAAATCTATCAGTGAGCACCTGCTTAAATACGTCCCCTCTTCAACTACCTGCTTTGTATCATTTAAAAAAAATCATAAACCACATAAAACTGTTATCACTGACCTCAGTACTTCAAAGTAAAGAATCACCAAAATGTTTTGAATGCAGTTCAGCATTGTCTACAGAAACTTACCTGAACTTATGGAGCCAATAACCATACTGCAAAATAGTGATAAACTGCAAAAAAAAGGTTAATTTAATCTTACATTTAGACTTAAATTTTGGTCTTATATTTAGACTTAAAATCTTATTTCTATTACTAAATAAGACAAATGATTTTTTACTCATTTCAAGATCGCCTAACGGGTAAAGACAATTTAACTTGTCAAGCAAAACGTCACTTAAAACAAGCTAATAAAAAGACTTCAAGTCTCATTACAAGATTAAAAGACTTTACAAGACTTTTTTTGCAGTTTAATTAATTACATGAGTGTAATTAATGGTGTTTGTGCGTGTCTGTGTGCGTGTCTGTGTGCGTGTGTGTGCGTGCGTGTCCGTGTGTGTGTTGCAGGGCGTAAGATGCGGGTGTATTCCCCCGAAAGTCTGAGCGATGACTCTCTCAGCAGCCCCAGCCCAGAGTGTGAGTATTTATTTCCGGGGCCCTTTCTGGAAGAAGGCCTAGAGCTGGGGCTGGTCTCCCCCACGCTGCCCTCGGCGCCTTCCCCTACCCCTCCAGCAGGCGGCGCCGGAGACCCCCTGCCCGACGCCCTCCCCGATCTGCCGCCGTCACCCGAGCCAGCCCCGGGAGGCAGGAGCTGGCGGGACGGGTCGGCGTGCGCGGGCGCGGGCGGCCCGACTCCCGAGGCCCTCCCGCCGCCGGGGGGCCTCCACGCCCGTCGTCACGGCGACCAGGAGAGGAGGCGGTTCTCCGCGTCGGAGCTGATCTCGCGACTGCAGCTTTCCCAGCGGAAAAGCTCCTTGGCCCTGAAGCTGGGCAAGTCCCTGTCCGCCCGCGTGGCCTCCAGGGACCGGCAGCCCCCCCGCAGCCACAGCCCCAGCAGTGAGTCTCTGTAGGGGGAGGAGCAGGGCCTGACCAATCAGAAGGCTCCTTGGTCACCCATTTTTACCTATGTGTGTCGTAACGCTCTGAAGTCTGGGAAATGCAAATGTGTGAACCCTTGTTTTGATTTTCTCGCTGCCCATTCGCCCATGCAAGCTAACATTCTTTTTGATGCAGCAATTAAAATAAACGCTTTTTGTCCTGCCGTGATGATCTGAATATACAGTTTTAGCGAAAAACTGTCATTCTTTAAATTTAAATTCTCACCCTCTCTCTTAATTATTTTATTATTGAGAGATGCGGGAGGTTTACATCTGGCTGGGGTTTTTGCAGGTGCCAGTAATCTGATCAGTTTTTTGTTGGGACCAGTTCAATAGCCTGGCTAACAATCACACATTAAATGCAGGGAGGATTGGTGGCAGATCTAGTTCTGATATTTATCCCTAGAATATGCATAATTTACATTTTTAACAACATACGTGTTTTTCACATGCACCAAACATAGGCCTAAATGTTTACAGTGACAATTAGGACTTTCACACTGTGCCTTAATACAGACAGTGTCAAATAATTGTGAAGTGAATCACGTTTTTTATTTCAACATTTGATTTCAGTTCATTTCTCCGTTTATGTTCTTTTACTGTTTTTGTGTAAAATTTGAATACAAAAAACCGGATGCAAGGTTTAAATAGGAGAAACATCAAAACTAAATATCTGTCTGTCTATCTATCTATCTATCTATCTATCTACCTTTATTTTTTATGCTCCCTCTTGCATTCTCTCTCTCTCCCCCTCTCTCTCTCTCTCTCTCCCCCCCTCCCCCTCCCTCTCTCTCTCTCTCTCTCTCTCTCCCCCTCCCTCTCTCTCTCTCTCTCCCCCTCCCCCCCTCAGACAAATCCAGCTCCAGAGATCGCAGTTCAGGGGGGTCGAGTGACAGCGCCCCCCACAGCCCCATGGGTCCCAGCCCGCCCGCCCTGCTGTCGCCCCCTGCTGACGGTACCACGCCACTGCACAGGGGGAGCGCCAGGCTCAGGTGAGGACCGTCGCCGTGGCGACGTCGGCACACCAGGCCGTTGCGTCAGGTGAGGTGGGCAGTGACCCTGTGTCTCTCTCTCTTCCCTCAGTGCGAGGAAGGACTCCATCGAGGAGCACGTGGGCACCTCAGTGACTCTTAGCAGCAATCGTCTGTCCCGGTTCCTGCCCAGCCGTAAGACTCCCCCAATCTCTCCCGCCTCCACCCACCCTCTCTCACCCGAGTTCCTCACATATGCCCCACATCAATCCCCTTTTTTTAAACCCCTCTTCCCTGTGGAGCTCCGTTCAAATGCCTGTGCCACTTTTCATCAGAAAAACGTTTTCACCTGCGGTAATGTTCAACAATTCAGTGTAAACAGGTGCCAGAAGGAATATTTTGAAATATTACTCAGTGTTCTTTACAAGAAATCACTTCTTTAAGGCAACACTGATTGCGAGGACATCTGGTGCGAGATGAGGAATTGTATAGTCAGACATAAAGCTAAATTTAGTCACACCTACCATAAAAGTATTAAGTAGAATGTTCTTTTTAATAAAAAGTAGTTTTACTTTTAAGTAAAGTAGTACTTTGCTCTCCCTCTCATTTTTGTGTGTTGCCTCACCACTGTGATTATAATTTTATTATTCCCTTGCACCTTGTTTCTCGCTGTCCGGTTCCTCAGTGATACTGTACCAGGAGTACAGCGATGTGGCCATCAACAGGGAAATCCAGCGGCAGCAGGGGGTGGAGCCGGGGGCTGACGACGAGAGGCTCGGGAACGGGGAGGCGGGGGAGGCCACGCCCCCCGACAACCTCTCTCCAACCAGCTCCTTCCGCTCGTCGCGGGGCTCCGCCTTCTCGCTGTGGCAGGACATCCCCGACGTGCGCAGCAGCGGCACGCTGGACTCCTTCAGCAACGAGGAGAGGAAACTGCAGGAGGTGAGAGAGAGAGAGAGGGAGGGTGGGAGAGAGAGAGGAGGGAGGAGGAAGGGATAGAGGGAGAGAGGGAGGGAGAGAGGCGGGATTAAGAGGGAGAGTGAGGGAAGAAGGAACAGTGATGGGAAAAGAGGGAGGGGTAAATAGACATGGAGGAAAACTGTGAAATAAAAAATAAGGGGAGGAGTCAGGAATCTGTCTGGGGGGTGGGGGGGTTGTGTCAGCACAGTCAGTCTCTGTACGCCCTTTCTCTGCTCCCGCCCCCTCGTCTCAGGCTAAATTTGAGCTGGTGACGTCGGAGGCCTCCTACATACGCAGCCTGGCCATCGCGGTGGACCACTTCATGCTGTCCCGGGACCTGAGCGAGTGCCTGGGGGCCCAGGAGAGGCAGTGGCTGTTCTCCAAGCTGCCCGACGTGAAGGACGTCAGCGAGAGGTACGACAGGGGCTGGCCCGTCAGCCCGGAGGCACGGCGGTTAGACTGAAAACAAGCTGAGGGACTTTTTTTAAAAATGGCTTCTGCGTGGCCTATTTCCTTCTGACACTGGATCTCAGTGCAGGGACACAGCCACTCCACATTCTGGTGTTGAATCCTGTTCGTCCCACTGCCCATTTGGGCCGGGTGCCCCGAGGCACTGAATAAATAGCAGTAGCATTGCCCTGGAAGTACGTAGGGTTTCAGTTGGCAGAGTTGTCCCTGTCTCCTCAATCCTTGTGTTCTGTTTACTTATTAGCATCCGTGAGACTGTTAGCCTGGGTCAAGTATGTGAGCTCAGTGGGTGGACTGCAGGGGGGGAGAAGAAACACCGAATTCTCAAACATGCTTTGGATGAGCACATACTTGTGTTGCTGCAAATACTGTTCACCTTAAATTGGGAGAAAGTAATAAGAAGTCAGAAACATCATAACTGACATTTTACAAATATTATTTACATTTCAGGCTGGCATGCATGATTTTCTATTTGGAAGCAGTTTTTTTAAAAGATATTTTTTGGAGCTGTTTTTAAAAAACAGTTGTTTGTTTTTTCTGTCTAATTTTTGCGCATGTTTTCTATGCTATGATTTGCAATATTGAGATTAAGAGGGAGATTAGTGGTATGACGCATGGATTTCTCACCTGTGGGGATCTTGCGCACTTGCCTTTTAACAAGAAAGAGGAAATTACAGATTTCATGCCCTGAGGGAGGCATTAGTCGAAATGCGTCAGCATTTCAATTATTACCCTGCACAATAAATAACATAAGATAATTTGGGTGGTAGATCCTTTTTGTTTGGAGTTATGTGCCAATTTTTGTCTTTTACTGATATTTAGGCTAAGGATGCCTCAAGTTGTGCAGACATGCACCAACAGAATACTATGTTCTTTCTGTACCTGTTTCATTTTCTCTTTTGCTCTCCCTCATTCTCTCTCTCTCTCTCCCTCTCACCCCCCCTGTCTCCCTCTCTCCCTCCCTGTCTCCCTCTCTCTCTCCCCTCCTCCCTCCCTCCCTGCTTCCCTCTCTCCTTCCTTCTCCCACGCCCTCTCCTTGTCTCCCTCCCTCCCTCCCTCCCTCCCTCCCTCCGCACTGCAGGTTCCTGCAGGACCTGGAGCAGCGTTTAGAGGAAGACATACTGCGTTTTGACGTGTGTGACATCGTCCTGGCTCACTGCCCTGCCCTGCGCAGGGTCTACCTTCCCTACGTCACCAACCAGGCCTACCAGGAGCAGACCTACCAGCGCCTGCTGTGAGAACCTTTTGTTAACATGTAGGGCTGCTTTCACAGAGTGGACCGTGTGACTTTTTTAACCCTGGCTAAATGGTGCTTCACAGTACTGAGCTCTGTGCTGTCGTTGGTGTCATGGAAACTGCGGGAATCTAACTGATACCCCCACCTCCCACCGCCCCCCACCCTGCAGACAGGAGAACCCCAGGTTTCCCGGAATTCTGGCTCGTCTGGAGGAAGACCCCATCTGCCAGCGTCTTCCTCTCACCTCCTTCCTCATCCTCCCGTTCCAGCGGATAACGAGGCTAAAGATGCTGGTGGAGGTAGTGGCTTACATTGACAAAAACACTTCTGAGATCAGATTCAGCCAGGAAGAAACAGCTCCAACAACCGATAACCCAACAGGGGCAGAGATCAGCACAGATTCTCAGATCTGAGATTCTGAGAGTGCATTCTACAGTGATTATACTGGAAATCCCCTCACAAACACGCGCACACACTCACATACACACACTCGCACGCACGCACACACACACACACACACACACGCACGCACATACATACGCACACAGACACACACATACACACACACACACAAACACCAGCAGCCGTGAATGTATTCTCGATATATCATGACCTCTCATCCGTGTTGCTTAACTTAAATATAATTGATAATAATTTCCCCAATATTTCAGAATATCCTGAAGAGGACAACCCCTGGATCTCGAGATGAGGACACTGCCACCAAAGCTTTTAATGAGCTGAAAAAGGTATCAAGTTTAATATTCCCTTCCCTGACCAATCTTATATGTTGGAGTAAATTTATTTGACAAATTGTCCATGTCAAAGAAAATTTTCTTGAGCGTTCAGTAAGATTCTGTTTTTAAAGGTCTATTGGGAAAGGGTCATGTGTGAAGGCATTTTAGCAGAATTTCTGAACGCTGAGCAGGCTAGCAAAAAACTTTACGAGCCATAGATGGACCAGCAGTAACTCATTTATTCCCCTGTGTTTTACAGATCATAAAGGAATGTAATTCCAGTGTTCAGTCAATGAAGAGAACTGAAGAACTCATTCACTTAAATAAGAAAATCCACTTTGAGGGAAAGGTAGTGTCAAATAGCTTTCAGATATTTCAGAAGGCACTGGTCAGCCGTTCTAGAAAAATTCACGACAATGCATGCTCTGCCTGTATACATCCAATCCTCCTTTGATCTCAGTTCACATCTCAGTTCATGAAACTCTAACTCAGTTTTGTGGTGTGCGCAGAAATGCACATCCTTGATTCTTTTAGTTCTCATATTAAAGAGGTGAACATAGCTACCAGCTGGCGCCTAACCATGTCTGCGTATGTCTGAGGAAATATCCAACATGCCTAAACGCTACTCACAAGACAACCAATGATTAGTGTGTGCCCAATGTGACAATTCTTAGCTTTAAGCCAGTTTCTTGCAGAACAGAGCGGTACATTATCAGGTCAAATAGAAAGTTTAACCCTTTGTGTCTTTTATATATTCTATGTCTTCGTGTACTTTCTGTTTTCAGATCTTCCCGCTGATTTCTCAGTCTCGGTGGCTGGTGAAACACGGGGAATTGCTGGAGGTGGACACGCAGACCATGAGTATATCCGGGTCAAAGTTGAAGCTGCCCACTCGGCCGGTCTACCTGCACCTGTTCAACGATCGCCTTCTGCTGTCCCGGAAGAAGGAGTGAGCGGCGACTACATACTTTTGTTTACGTTTTACATTGTTTACATTCCAGGAAACTGTCATTTTTGTCTCCCTGGTATATACATGTAAAATAATCAGAGTGTTAACTGGTTAGAACTTTTAGAAAAAAGCCCTATTTTTTGTGAAATTTAAGTATATTTTATTGAATCAAACCCTCTTGATAATCCATTCTGCTGCTGTCTCAAGTACTGAAAATGTACTAACCATCTTTAAATGACACTGAATGACAGTATTTTCTTTAGCCAGAGAGATTAAACTCTTTCGCAAACACCCTTTGTGTTAGCCGTCGCTATTCTTTGGAGAATTGAGCACAACGATTGTACAACGGACGTTCCTGTCTTCCTCTGTTTGCAGCACGTGGAAGTTTGTGGTGTTTGTGCATGCCAGGATTGGGCAGCTGAAGGTGAAGGACCTGAGCCAGAAGCTGCAGGGCATCTCTGGCTTCATCTTCCACTTGCAGCTGTGCGACGGGCCACAGTTCAAGCACCAGATCCTGCTGAAAGCCCGCACGGAGTGAGTGAGCGAGCGAGCGAGCGGGAGAACGAGGGAGGGAGAGAGAGAGAGCAAGAGTGTCTCAGAGAGAGAGGCCACACAGTGAGAGAGGGGCCACACAGTGAGAGAGGGGCCACACAGTGTCTCAGAGAGAGAGGCCACACAGTGAGAGAGTGGCCACACAGTGAGAGAGGGGCCACACAGTGTCTCAGAGAGAGTGGCCACACAGTGTCTCAGAGAGAGGGACCACACAGTGTATCAGAGAGAGGGGCCACACAGTGAGAGAGTGGCCACACAGTGTCTCAGAGAGAGGGGCCACACAGTGAGAGAGGGGCCACACAGTGTCTCAGAGAGAGGGGCCACACAGTAAGAGAGTGGCCACACAGTGTCTCAGAGAGAGGGGCCACACGGTGCCTTTTTCCCCCTCAGTGGGCATTTTACGCCAGGTCCCATCTCCTGAAGGTCCGCCCGTTTCTGGCCCTTGGTGAGAGCTGCTGATTTGAATTATACTGGGAACGGGAGCACCCCCCCCCCCCCGTTTGCTCGCCGCTAAGTTTCCCCTGGTTTGAAGGCATCATGAAAAAAATTAATCGAGTTCACACCACAGCTTTACAACGAAAGATCTGTCACTTCATTATTGAAACTCCGTGTGAAGGATGGCACTTATATTCATTGATGTTACTTTTTTTTTTTTTTTTTTGGTTTTTGAGGTGTGTTCTATATTGGAAATATGCACACGAGGGCACCGTGGATTTCGTTAGCAGGGGGATAGGAAAGGACCCGAGGTGACAATTCTCTGTAGGGACCGGCTGGTGGTGCTTCTGTGTGCGTTTACTCTCGAGTCTGCTTTATGTGCAGGAGTGAGAAGCAGCGCTGGATCTCGGCCATGTTTCCCCCGGATCTGGAGTCCAGTGGAGAGCAGACGAGGGAGAACGACGGTGAGTGTGTTACTGAGAGACGGAGGGACGGTTTATATGTTTATACCTTCACATTTGAACAGGATTTCTGCAGTTTTTTTAGCTCCATCCTATCCAGTGCAGCTTTGGCTGTATGGTGGAGAGGTGACAGCTTCATTCGGTGAAGGTATCACAGCAGCATCATCATCAGTAAATGTGATGAAGGCCTCCTCACGTTCTCCAGTTCAGCCTGCAACTGTGTGCTTATTTTTTAACAAACATGTCATAAACAAACAGCGGTCGGTCCCTTACTTTTGTTCCTCGTGCAGATCTCTCCCAGGTGCAGTGCATCAAGAGCTACCAGGCCGTGGAACACGACGAGCTGACTTTGGAGAAGGCCGACATTCTTCAGGCGAAGACCATCACAAGCGACGGTGAGCCTCTCAGTCTGTTGTCCACTTCCTCTTTTTCTCCTGGGCGGGCTTATCTGTAGTTCATCTCTGTAGGCCATTGGAACAGTTCTTTTACTGAAGTGGACTGTCCACCCCCAGAAACCGCAAAACCTTCAGCCAGGAGACTCTGGAAAAGGTAGCTCTGTTTCAGAAAGGGCTATATCAGACAGGGCTGTAGTACTTGTATGTGTCCATGTATTGCTGCACTTTCAAAGTGAGCTGTGCTTTTTATGTTCCTGCCTATATTTTGAAACACTGGTAACCAACCCAACCCAGGTTTTCATTTCACCCCTAATTTGGCACATGTGACTTTACTAATTAGCTGCTCAACGAGATCTTGAGCTGTTGGGTGAGGAGGGCTTTGTAAGGCCTGGAGTGAAGACCTACAAGGGTGGTAGATCTCCAGGGACAGGGTTGGTTACCACTGTTTACCAAAGCATTGTGTACATTTTCTGTTTCTGTGTTTATTTACATGCCTATTACTGTGGAACTTTGTGACAAATTGTCAAATCTCTGAAGGAAAATCGAGGGACACGTGGAGCTTGTTCAGTCTTTGAATCGAGTTCTGGCGTTCTCCCGCAGAAAGAGATTTCATTTCACACCGTAACGCTTGGCTCCTCCCCTTCCCTTCAGGCTGGGTGGAGGGGATCCGGCTATTTGACGGGGAGAGGGGCTGGTTCCCCAAATCCTACGTGGAGGAAATCACGAGTCGCACCGCTCGGCTACGAAACCTCCGGGAGAACGACCGCATCAAGTGCGCCACCCAGAAGCTGGAGGAGGAGCTCCTGTAGGGGGCGCCACCCCAAACACACACGGACACTATCGCCGCCCTGCGGGCCGAACAGTATGACTGCAGTGTGACTCCTGTAGGGGGCGCCACCCCAAACACACACGGACACTATCGCTGCCCTGCGGGCCAAACAGTATGACTGCAGTGTGACTCCTGTAGGGGGCGCCTCCCCAAACACACACGGACACTATCGCCGCCCTGCGGGCTGAACAGTATGACTGCAGTGTGACTCTTCCGCAACCCCCCCGCCACCCCCCCCCCCTTTTTCACCAAACCTCAGTCCTAAGCTTGTTGCATGACTGCCCCTGCAGTTGGGTTCCTGTATACAGTGGGTGTTGGGTCCGCATGGGTTGAGTTGGAAGGCGCACAGTTGCATCCTGACTGTCCCACGGACTACAGTCCCCACGTTAAGCGTTTAATCCCGTTACAGATTTCAGCACTTTCATCTTTCCCCGGTTCCCTGCCCCCTACCCAAACCATCAACTTTAGGCACGGCATTTTGAGAGGATTGTGTCGGAGAACAACTCAGAAGGTGCTAGAAACTTTTTTTCCTCCTCTCACAAATTTGTTAAAAAAAACTATTTTTAATTTAAGATCATTTTTACTGCTGCATTCGTGCATTCATTTGAGTATAGTTGTTCATCTTGTATATAGGCCATAATGTAAATTGGCATGGAAGTACTGTTTTTTTTAAGTTAAAGTATGATACAGAGCAAAATTCCCAGGTTCTGATAAAAATGTCCCCTTTTGTTCAGGAAATACTGTACATTTAAGATGAAATTATGCCACGGCTAGAAGCACACCCATTAATTATTCAGAGAGCACACAAGACAAAGTTATGGCGTTGGCAATGTAAATATGGTAGTATGTTTTATTCAGAGGCAACTGCAAGTGCTCTTTTGAGTTAACATAAGCTAGTAGATGTTTCTTCCCAGCTCAAAATAAATGCTAATAATTCAGATAATTTACTGTGTGGATTGTTTTTTTAAAAAAATGAACCACAAAACTTTCAGATGTTATTACTTGTTCCCACATCATTAGATTTTATCCCTAAAAATCACTTGGTTGTTTATGGATTTGTTACACAATCCATTTGCCCATGTTAAAAATGCAGTGAGCTAAAATTCTATGGTTCTAATTTGAAAGGAAAGCAATATTTTTTGTACCATTCGTTTCCTTCTTTAAATGTCAGCTACAAATAGCATGGCAGAAGGCACACAAACAGGGCATGACACAGCCATGTGGACCAGCTGCTCGGTGCAGGGAGCGAATGCTTCACTTACTCACTTACTGTTTGCATGGTTTTTTTTTGTCCTGAGATAACGTGGGAAATGAAAGTGACATTTACTGACAAATCTACATGCTTAATTTTTTATAAAGCAAAAAAAAGAAAGAAAGAAAAGCAAAGCTTTCAACCACCAAAACAGGAAACCACATGGTGGTTTTATTAGCAACCCCCCGCTACTGCAGAGCCTCCTGGGTTTTCTTTGCAGCGTCAGTCAGTATCTACCGTAAGAGCTCAGGAGGTAAGACCGATTGTCTGGTAGTCGGAGGGTTGCCGGTTCAAACCCCGCCCTGGGCATGTCGAAGTGTCCTTGAGCAAGACACCTAACCCGTAACTGCTCTGGCGATTGAGAGGCATCAATTGTAAAGCGCTTTGGATAAAAGCGCTATATAAATGCAGTCCATTTACCTGTCAATCATCAACTTGATCTTCAATGCCAATCTCTTGAGAGAAAGTCTTGCAAATGACAGCTTACCACCTGCAAGTTTAATTTGATAACGTTGATACGACAAAACTGAAATCCTTTGCCTCACAAAAAAGTGACTACTTTTTCAGATGTTTTAACATGATGCATGATTGCAGTTCCAGAAAACAAACATTTAGATTTGACATTTTTGTGTATGTGACCTACAAAGGACCAGAAAATAGCCGTGCCAACCAGTCCCTGTGCCAACCAGCCTCGGCCTCCCCTACTCTCTCTGCTCTTGCCCCCCTCTAATTTCGAACGCTCATTCATAATTTAGGTCTAAATAATGCCTTGCATTACTTGGCTGCCTCAGCAGAATACCTTCTTTATAAGACCCCACCCATATACTTACAATTCAATCATATTTGATCACAGGGAATGTTCTCTCCTGAATAGAATGTAAAGCTCAAAATATATTTGATATTTATCAATTTAGTGGCTTTTATGTAAGGAAAATGGAAAATGTTGCTGCTTGCCAAAACGTTACTTTTAGGGTAATTTTTTTTTATCACATCAGCATTATTTTATAAATGTACATTTGAGAAAGTATAATTCAATGGATCGCTACTTCAAAGTTATGACTAATTTCACCGTTTAGCGTAGGCTGGTTCCCTCACACTAGATACCTTGCTGGTGTTCTGTTGGAAATGCTTATTGATCTTCTCCACATCATAATTCAATTACTCCAATTATATGTATATAAAGATGTCAAGTTATACATTTTAAGTTATAATCGAACTACTGATCCTTTTCCAGCAAGTAGCAGGCGCTTGAGAATTTTGTTTCAGAACGTCCTGCCTTCTCGTACGTGTGACTTTGCACAGACGATTCAACGTCTGCTGAGATGTTCAGTTAAGGTAGCGGCTGTTTGATCAGGCTTCCTCCTGGTGGAAACCTGTCATTGCGTGGTTGCAGACCTAGCAGTCTTGGTGCGAAACCTGTAATTTCCAAACCAGCACAGCCGCATATGTTCCCCCGACGCTCTTTGCAGGCAGACCCGGGCCTTGAGGATCTCGTTTCCCCCCCCTCCGGACGCTGCCTCCGTTCGCGCTCATCTCCTTTATGAGAAATTCTGCTGACTGAGTCCGTTTTCAGGTTTTAACAGGAAGATTTATCTTCCTGTTAGCGAACCGGAGAGGTTTTCCCTGAAAGTCTTCGCCAAAAGCTGGCGTCACTGTCGTGACCTTACTGCTGTCCTCTCTCTTTCACTGTTCACCATCTAACTTTTGATGTTGTTGTTATTGTAAGGGCAATAACAACAAGATCGGAGCAATTTTATTTACAGTACAAATGTAAAGCAGTGTGTTTTCTCCAACCCTTTTGACGTAACATTTCAAATTTAAAATGCAGGAAGGCATCTCATGAACAACACCGAACGTGATCTATATGACCAACGCGGCTTATCCTTTGTCAGAAAAACGAGCAAATCTGAAAACTCGAATCATCAAACACCGCAGCTTTGTTAGAACTAACGATTAACTGGCCACACCTTGAACACATTGGAAGTATATAAGCTGTGCTTCATTAGGATCTTATGGTGGTTATGGATTTAAGTATGTTTTAACATGTAGACTAGTCATTGCAGAAGACACTGTGTTTGACATATGCAGTACGTTTCACAATCAAGTAGCGCATGTACACTAATCTGGCAGTGATGCTATGTCTGTCTACAGATTTTTTTAAATCACTTAAAAAAAGACCTATCTGGTCAAAATGTTGTCTTAGTGATGCAGTATTTGTGAGAATTTGTAGTGGACAGAGGCTGCTATGTCCAAGTTACTGAAGGAAACTGAGATGACAGACATATCGTACTGCAACGTATGAAGAATCGAACCGGGCAGCAATGTGCAGAGACAAGTGGCTTTCCACTAACAGCCTGATCAGCAGCAGGTGCAATTCAGGCAAGTTTTAAATTAGCAGTGAAGTGAATATTGTTTGATTTAATCTTGTTTGATTTTTTTTATTCTATAAAGAAAATTGTCCTCACTTGTACCCTGTAACAGTGTTTTTGTCTTTGTTTTATGTGTGCCTGGTCAAAAAAAGAAGCAAGTTGATTTATTTTCCATCAGACAAGTAAGTAATTAAATTTATTTCCTCAAATAACTTGGCTTTGTGAAAATTTGGTCTGGAAGATATAATATATATATATATATATATATATATATATATATATATTTTTTTTTTAATTTTGCACACCTCAGAAACTACTGCTGTCACATGGTGGTTTGCAGTTGTTCCATTCAGTTCAAATCAGTAATATTTTGGCATTTGGCCAATAAACTTTGCATTTTGGCGATGCCATGGTTATACTGTGATGCCAAGAACAGTCAAGTGAAAACAATACTGATACAGTTAAAGCTGGGATCGTTTAGTATGCACGCTGTACAGGTATACGCTTTTGCTGGAGGTGTGGGTATGTGTTACCGGAACAATGGTTCGAATTTCCATCTAAAGAGTTTCTGACAGATAGCATCAGTCTCAATGCAATTTCTGGAAACATCCTCCGAACCTATGGTAGATGAGGAAGGAAGTGACACCTACACAACTGAAATAGGCTTTGCTCCATGGTTTTTTTTTTTTTTTTTTTTTTTTTTTTTTTGCCTGTATGTTCTACAGAGGTGTTACCATGGCAACTCCTCTCTTTGCGGGGATTTTTCTCTTATTCTCAGTGGATTTTTGTCTCTTAACCCAGAGAAAACCTGTCACCTTTTTTTTTGCGCCCTTAGAACACAGGAGAGCAGATAACAGTGTCTCCATTGGGGTAGGACAGCAGCAGACCACCCTTGCCAAACCAAGGACTCAGGTGCCCCTGGTTGCGTGGGAGGCAGTGCACCTCTCAATGATCCCCCCCCCCCCCCCCTCGCCAAAACCACCCCCCCCCCCTTTCCCCCAGCTCCAGAGTCTGGCAACAGAGCTTAGCTTGGCTCCAAACACTGTTTGTGTTACACCAGACTACCGAGCTGTCAGATAATGGGTCAGGTTATAAGTGTCTCACAACCGTCGCCTTCATTTTCTGTCTCCTGCACAGCTTTCATAAATAGAATGATGTGTCATACCTTTTGCCGATTGAATAATTGTGAGAAGGCCTATTTGTGCTCGGTTCTGCTGGAGGGAATTGAGAATAGGTGGCTATATAAAGAAAGACTTTTGAGTAAGACACACTTTTTGTGGGGGAAGGGGGATTTACTTTCTCACAGCAGTTGTTTCGGTTTTTAGTCCAGTTTCTTCTTGCGTTTCCCCCTTTTTAGTTTCATAGAGTATTTGAAGATCAATGTCTAATATTTTCCACCATTTGTTAATGTCATTTAGTGCCAGCCCAAATACAGAACTATATAGAACTTTAAATTACTGAAGTGTCTGCCATCATATAATTAATACACTTTTTATGGGCAGTGAAGTATTGATAGAATCAGTTTTTCTCCAACACATTTGCCCTGTCTCACTCACAGTAATATCAGTCTTGCAACTGCAATTTCTTTGTAATTCAAAATAGGAAAAATGTGGAGGTAACCTGGGAGTTCCCCCAGACTCAATCCAAAAATATGAGTGTCTGCAAAGAGGGTAAATAACTGCTGTACAGGATGTTTCAGAAAAATCTAGTATAGATTGTAATTTGTCATTCATCAGTATTGAAAGAGGACTTTCATGACTGAATCAAAGAGAAAATTAAAAAAAAAATTCAATTCATGAAAGCCTGTATATATTTGAGATATATATATTTTAAAAATTACACAATTTCAAAGTGCTTTATTGGCATGACATGCACAGTGTTGCCAAAGCAAGAGTTATAAAGAACAACAGTAATAGCAATAATAGATACATGAACAAACAAAAAATAAAAATAAATAACAACAACAGCAACAACAACAACAACAATAATAATAATAATGATAATAATAATCAACTCTACAACCGGCAAACTAATGTACACATTATTTATGTCATTTCTCTCTCTCTCTCTCGCTCTCTCTCTCTCTCAAATGAAATGCAGATATGTTGGTGATCCTTGATGTAATACAACTATGATATAAAAGCACAGGAGTTTTATTGTTGTACTAGCAAGTGAAAATATGCGCTTGCTGGTTATCCTGAGAAGCAAGATTTAATGCCTTAACTTCCTGCTGCCCGTGTAATGGAAACAGGTCAGAGCAAACGGAAGCGTTCCACGCTGTGTCTTCAAAAGTGAGGGCGAGGCTATAAACGTGCCACACAACTGCCTATGTCATTAGCATGAGCTCTGAAATGCTCAGAGGCGCTGTGTTAAGCAGTGCGATAGTCTGAGACCCTGACACAACCGCTTGGTTTTGAGGACTGAACGAAAAAAGGGAAGAAAGAAAAAAAATACGGCTTTTTGTAAATGGTGTCTCCTTTGTTCACAACGACCGTATAAATTTCAGGTCTGTGCTAAAAAGAGGAGAGATACCGTACAACTGAATGCACAAGTATGGACGCAAGTATAAGACTCCTGTGCTGCCTAACATGGTTCTGCATTTGCCTGAAGTTTTTGTCAGGAGCGCCAAACTTGTGTCCGCCAGGTAAAGTATGAGGGCTTTCTCAGTCTTTAAGTGCAGTGCCCTGCTTTCTTACACTCCTGCTGGAACAAGCATTGTACACCAACATCTTATATTGTGTGTTTGTTTTTCTGTTAAGATTGTTAAGATTTTGTTATGAGCAAGGGTGATGGTGCTGACGATGATCATAATGATAATGACGATGAAAATTTTAAAAAACTTTTTTAGGTCAGATGAAAAATTACGGGACTGGCAACTGTGTACCCTGCCCAGACTACGCGTTCCAGTCAACACCCAACAACGGAATTTCTTGTAAAAACTGTCGAACCTGTGAAGAAGGTATGGGATGAATGAATGTTTCAGGTTTTTTGCTCGTATTTTTCCTGGGTTGTGTAATAACCTATCCTCAGATGTCTCTTTCTTGTTCTCTCTCTTTCTGCTGGTCCACCTAACTTTCTCTTTGCCTTCCCATAGCTTTTTACCATATACATGGAAATGTCAGAACAGTATAAATGAGCGTACAAATTCAAGGATATGTAATGAGGGTATACAATACTGCCGAGCTGATGGGGGTTCTCGCAGTGTGTCAAACCACAGGAACTCAGATGGGCTACACATTCTGGTTTCGTGCATACCACCTTCTCTGTGAGCGTCGACACGTCTATCTATTTATAAATGAAAACCTCATTTTCATTTTTTTTTTCCTCCAGCGTTGGGAAGTGAGTTTATTTCGAAGTGCACGAGCACGGCGGACGCAGAGTGTCGATGCCGCGAGGGATTTGTCGCCAGAGAGAAAGACCAGAGCTCCTGCAAGTGTGACAGGGGTTCTGAGCTGGATGAGACAGGTAAAAAACTAGAACAAATGGTGGCTGTTCTGGACAGCCTACATGTTTTGTACATTTTTCTGTACATTTTTAGCCTTATACACTATTGACAGCTTCAGCCTATTGTCTGCTGTTTTGTTTAAAAACACATTTCTACATTTTTCTGCCATGTTTTTTCCCCCTCTGTCACTGCAACAAGCACCTGACCTTATAGCTTTTATATGGGTGTAAATAAAATTTATCGCGGTGAAAACTAAAGCAGGGGTCAAAACATTCATCATGTTGTGGTGCATTTTAAAATTAATTTTTGGGTATTTGGGAGCTGCTAATGTGGTGTACAGACTCCATTTTCTTCGCCAACACTGTTTATTCTCTCTTGCACCTGCACCACTGGTGTGGTTGTGTGTGTGGTAGTATTTTTTGTTTTTGTTAGTTGTGAGTCACAGAAGACTGGGTAGTAAACTGTTCTATTTTAGCTGTAAAAGTGTTGAAATTAAGATCAAAGCTCTAGTTCCAGTAACTTAAGTGTTTTTGGATGGCTGGCTTTTGGGAAAGTAATTTGAAAGACATTGAGACTGTAGTTTAGCATAGCTGTTGTGTATTGTCTCTAAGTTACTTGAAGAGATTTTCATTTCTTTGATATTGAAGGAAATCTTTTCATTTTTCTGTTTCAGTAAAGAAATGTCTAAGATGTCCACACGGAAAATTCAACAATATTGCTGGCAAAAAGTGCGAAGACTGGACCAAGTACGGAAAGATTTATTTCATCTGAAGATGTTTTGTCTTTTCTAGCATTTATCCAATCAACAATAATTTCCGAGATAATCAAAGAGAAAAGTAAAATTCAATCAGGGCAGCTTACCTTTTGAAACGTTTGACTATTTAGCCTCATCGTAAGTGGGAAAACAGAGAGTGAATGCTTTATGACTATAGTCCTGTTTCTTTTCATCAAGTCAGTCATTCAGAGTCTTGATTGAACCTGGACTTTTTCCTCTTCCTCAAGGGAATTGTTCTTCCGCGGGACAGTGGATGGCGGATGTTTGAATGTTGCTCACGTGTTGTCTCCCTTGCCCAGTTGCGGGACCCGGGGAGTGAGGAAACCGGGCTCTCACACTTCGGATGTGGAGTGTCGCGACGACCCGGGGAACAACCGGACATCCAACCCCCAGGATCCTTCTTCCGTCTCGGGCCTCGACAACAAGAAGCACGTCACCTTGTCTGCAGCCGTGGCCATGACGTCTCCCCAAACCACCGCCTCCGCCTCCCCTTCCGTCACTCCACCCACCACCGCCTCTACCTCCGCATCTGTTTCTCTGAGCGCAGACACACCTCCAGTCTCGAAGCCTGGTGGGTATTTCTCATCGCATCCCGTAGGCAGTCACCATGAGGTCATATGCTTTTTATGGCAAAATAAGAATAATATAATGGCTGGATATGCATATGCTAAAATACGTTTTTTAGGGTGGCAGTGTAGTATAATGGGTAAGGAGTTGGTCTTGTAACCTACAGCTCAGTGGTTTGATTCCCAGGTAGAACACTGCCGTGGTACTCTTGGGCAAGGTACTTAATCTGTATTGCTTCAGTATATATCCAGCTGTATAAGAAAATGTAAATGATATGTGAAAGTTGTGTAAGTCGCTCTGGATAAGAGCATCTGCTAAATGCCTGTAATGTACTTTGTTCATATTGCACAAGTTTTGTTTTTCAGTTATTGTATTTACAACAAATTCCTTTCAACAGCTTTTGGCTTGAGTTGTTTATTGCCTAGTGCAGTGGATGTGTGAAGCTGCGCTGTAAACCTGAGATCGCTGAATGCTTCTGCCTTCTGCAGGTTTCCCTGGTTACGCCATTGCTGTGCCACCAATTCTCCTTCTCATCCTTCTGTCTCCTGTCATCTGCAAGCACCTAATCGTTCCTTTCATCCAGAACTACAAGAAGAAGGCAGGTACATATTGGCTCGGTGTCTGGTATTTTGCTGCATTGTGTGTGTGATGCATAAGCCAAAAGGCACTGTGCACATGTGACATGTGCGTAGCCGCAGCTGATCCACAGCTGTTGTGGTGCCTCATGCTCGATTGTGTGCCGCCTGGTCAGGTGTGCGTCTTGAGCATTTCATTTCCTTGTCCTCCCTTCTCTTCTCTTCCCTCTTCAGACACTCCCTGTCGCAGACCCGTGGAAGAGAGCGGAGACAGCAGCTGCTCCTCGCTAGTCAAGTCATGCCAGGGTCAGCCGTGACATCGTACACGTGTCCTGCTACCCATTGGGAACACTCAGCATTTCAGTGAGTGTTTCCTGGCCTCCTTGTGGGTGGCTGTCTTCCCCACAATTCATTAATGGGTATAGCAGGAACACCTCAGTGCTTAAGGCTATTCTGTATTAAATACGAACCCCAATAAAGACCCCCATCATGGGTATGGCAATCGTGTAGAAAAAAAGAAGCTTTTAGGGGGTCTCCACTACTTCACCCATATTTTAATTACAGCAGACCTTCAAGCTGTCTACAGTCTTTGACTGAAATATTTAATGCAACTGTGATATTGGTAATCGGCTGTTTTTGCTTGATTTACTCTTTTTGTTTTTGTTTTTGTTTTTGTAGTCTTTCTTCTGTGAGTAAGGCTCGACAAGGATTCTGCATGTTGTAGAAGTATTAATGTTGTAGTGTTTTACCATTGAGTGGTAACTTCCTCAGGGCCAAGCAGAGACCTTTAGAGGGGCAGGTGCTCAAAGCGGGCATAAAAAACAAAAACGCCTTGACAAAAGGGCACTTTGGACAGCAAGGGGCAAAGGGGCAGGTGCTTGAGCACCCTCCGCCCCACCCCCCCCTGCACGTGCCTGAACTGCCGGTCATGCCAACCACCACTCAAAATAAGTATTTTCTGGTTCTTGTGTACATTTTTGCAAATGCAAATTGTGATTGTGATTGTGCAGATTATTGTGATCACCCACAATATGTAATCACACAGGTTTTGCGGTGCAAAATACAACTTTTTATCAGAATTTTCATCATATGAAACAAGTTGTGTAGGAATATATTGCATTTTGGATGCATGTACTGTTATTATGTTCATTTGCTGACTAGAAAAGCCTCACTTTTTGGGCTTATAACCCACAGTAGATACGCTGATGTGAAATAAGTCTGTCTAACTTGGTCCAGGCGATGTCACTTGCCAATAAAAAAGTTGTCAGTTACAACACTTCTCCATAGTGTTGTATAGATGGGGCTCCAAAAGGAGGCAGTGATTCAAATGAAATTCATCTAAGTCTGTGTAGATCCAAAGTTTTAACATTTAATCAAAATAAATAAATAGTTTTCTAGCAAGGCAATCAGGAAGGAAAATGTACTGAAATGTACAGAAACGCTCTTCTGTCTGACATCAGCTCCAAATCCTTCCGTAAACTGCAAATGGTCCAAAACTCTGCTGCACGTCTCCTCACCAATACCAAGTCCTGGAATCACATCACCCCCATTCTCCGTGGCCTTCACTGGCTTCCAATAAAACAACGGATCAACAACAAAATCCTCCTGTTAACTTTCAAAAGCCTGGGTCCTGGGGACCCACTGCCCTGCATGTGCTGTCATGTTGTTGTCAAAGAAGATTGCAATGACCATAGCAATGAACCTTTGAAAGTAATTTTACTCTAAAATATGTTTATGTTTACTATGCACTGTTGGCAGTAGTAGCAGTCTGGGCTAAGGTCAATACTGAGAGACAAAGGGAAGTACAATGAGAACAGGGATGAGCTCAGTGGATAAAACTTATTGGAACTAATTAGATTGCAGGTTTTTTCCAGAGCCAACCTCAAACTCACTTTGCTTTCCAAAGGAAAAAAAAGGCTCTAACGACAGGGCACCTGGGGTTGAGACTTGAAACAATGGGCGCGTCGGGTTTGGAAATGCTCCCTCCCAGAGGATGTTTTAGTTTTCTTTTGATTAGGAAATGACGTACACTTTACACCTTGAGTTCAGTGAATTACTTTCATGTTTAGAGTTTTCTTTAGCGAAGGGCCTATACCTGCCGCTGTGACTGACGCAACTCTCGTCTAAATGGTCGGTTTAATAAAATATGGGGGAAGTACATAACTCTGCACAATGCAGCTTCATGAACAAGGCTGGGGGTGTGAGGGGTGTGGGGGTGTGGGAGGGGAGGGGGGGGGGGGAGTGTGCCACAGCACACTGGCAAGGTTCCTGCTGACCATCTGAGACGAGAAATGCTGCTGCGTGGGGATATGGATCTGCCCTACAAAGCCTGCAGTAACTACGCAAAAAGGAAAACTGAGAAACATGGCTTTAACGTGTTTGAAGTGGCCAGCCCCATTGGGTTATTGGTATATAAGTGATATTGCACTAATTGTATATGAATTCATGAGGTGATATTTATGCCCAAATACCATGACGGCTGGCCGGTTAAAACACTTTAAAGCCATTTTTCTCAGTTTCACCCTTTGCGTAGTTGCTGCAGTTAGGCTTTGTAGGGCAGTACGGTGTGTGGGTCCTGGGTGGGGTCAAACCGAGGGCTTCAACAGACTGACCTGTCTCTGTGATCCCCCATGATCCTGATCCCTGTCTGCTCTGGTTATAATTTGTACCAGTGGTACCTGCTAAAAATGTTACATGTTCACATTGGTAATTATTTGTGCCTACAAAAGGTTGTATACTTTTTTTTGTATGACAAATAAAAGTTGTTTGTATTTTTGCAAATGTCTTGGATTAGAATTGAATCTTTGTGTCCTGTTGAACGAAAGTGAACTCTTATTTTTGGATGAGCAAATCTGAGGATAATATGTTAATGTTGCTGAAAGAACGTAAGAATACATAATGATGAGAATGGGCCATTCAGTCTACATATATTTGCTATTTACTTACAGACCAAATAGTACATGGTCCGGTTTGGTGTTTACAATTGTGGTCTTGAACACCTAAAAAGCTTCTCTTTGACTTTGAGAACTTTTTGTGAAAACTACCTCCTGATTATGTTGTTAATGACTTTTATGATTCTAAGAACATCAATCAAATGCCCTTTAGTCTTTTTTTCCCCAAGACTGAGAAGCTTAAATATTGTAAGTCTTTGTTATGTTTTATTGCCAATTTAGAACCAATTTAGTTTTCCCTCTTCTTGCCTTAGGTTCCAATATATTTCTTATTGTATTACACAGAACTGCACACAATACTCTGAGGATATTGTTCAACATCAATATAACCTTGACTGACTATACTAAATACCTTTTCCAGTACATTACAGAATCCCATTGGCTTTTTTCCTTTTGTTGCACAATGCCTGTGTAGGTCCTGATGGACTTCAATCAACCTCAACTTCCATGTCATTTACAAATTGGGC
Organism: Anguilla anguilla; assembly: GCF_013347855.1. NCBI lineage: Eukaryota > Metazoa > Chordata > Actinopteri > Anguilliformes > Anguillidae > Anguilla > Anguilla anguilla. The sequence continues at coordinate 32,318,881 of NC_049213.1, read as the reverse complement.
TATATACTAAATGTATTTCACCAGGTTTCCTCATAGGACTCAATTTCCGCACAATACCTTGCTCAAGAATAATCCCTGCCGTCGGCAGGGATTATTCTTGAGCTGCTGTAGTTGCTCTTGGTTTCCTACGTTACGGAGAATTTTCAACCTACTCTGAAATAAATCACTGTAATTCCTACTAATTTCATTTTAGTTATGCATCTTTCATGTGTTACATTCTATAGTGATTTTGGGATTCCAAATGTATAAGGCCATTAGCCTGATTTGAGCCAAAACACTTTGTCCAGGAAGTATGACCTCCCCCTCAAAAACATGTTGCTTTTTACCAATCGTGCCAAAATGGTTGTTGATATTGTTTTCCCTTATCTCAGTAGTCTCATAAACAATCTGAATATTGGATGTAATTATAGGCACATTTGTAACTTAGGATCACACAACAATGGGTACCCATGTTTAGTCTCATTTCACTCCATGCTATCTTTTGAAAGCGGGCCTTTGAAAGAGGCGTCGGCTGGAGGCCGGAACAGCAGCAATGAACGGTGTTTGTTTTCAGAGCGTATTCTGGTTCCGAGGGTGAGCCCTGTTGGTGCTCAGGATTTCCCCAGCACCGATGTGGAGGAGTTCAGCCTCAGCCCCGGTGCTCTGGAAACAGAACTGAAAAGCCCTTGACATTTGTGAGTCGTGTCTCGTGATGTCATTGCTCATCCAACACCCAGGCACCGCCACGACCTTGGGAGGCAGTTGGCTGTTATTGTCTCGGTTTACATTTAGTGTTACACTCTTGGAAAAGACTGATTTTACATGGTGACATGACATGATCTCTCGTCTCCCCCTCTCTAGTTCTCACCCCCCCCCTCTCTCTCTCTCTCCCTCTCTCTCTCTACTTCCCTCTCTCTCTCTCTCTCTCTCTCTCTCTCCCTCTCTCTCTACTTCCCTCTCTCTCTCTCTCTCTCTCCCTCTCTCTCTACTTCCCTCTCTCTCTCTCTCTCTCTCTCTCTCTCAATTCAATTCAATTCAAAATGCTTTATTGGCATGACAAGATACAACTTATGTTGCCAAAGCACAGAAAAGAACATATAAAGAACATACACCATTGAACACATGAACATATACATGGACATACCGTTTACAGACATATAGGCTTACCCAAATAGGCTCACTGGTTGTCCCTCTGTTTATGGCAAGCTGTGATGTAATTTGCTGCTAGTCTGATGCATTTTTTGTGTTCTCCTAATAAATAGGGGAGCTTTTGGTGGTCATTTAGAGTTCCAAATTCAGGGCATATTTTTGTGAATTTCTGGTAGAAATTCTCCCTTATGTCCGGGTATTTTCCACATGTTGTGAGAAAGTGTAGCTCTGTCTCCACCACTCCTTGACTGCAGAGACTGTCCTCTCTGGACAGCCAGGTCTGCCTGTTTCAGCCTTTTTTCGATGGCCAGGCTGTGCTCACTGAGTCTGCACATTGTAAAGGTTTTTCTCTGTTTGCTATCTGTCACCATGGTCAGGTAATCAGCCATGGTGCACAGTCTGTTTAGGGCCAAATAGCAATTAAGTTTATTTTGAGTTTTTGTCATTTCTTTCCAATAGGTCAAATATTTTTCTTTTTGTTTCATTATAATTGTGTTTGGTAGAATTCTCTGAGCTAGGAGGATGTCACTGTCCTGGGACTGACTATTATTAGTGGTGTTAGGATTTTCTTCAGTGAGTCCCAGGACCAGTTGGCTGAGGGGACTCTTCTTTAAATTCACCTCTTGGCATTTCAGGGCTTTGTAATGATAGTAGTGGGGGTCACTCATTTTTAAATGTTTCCAAAATTTGATGGCTCTTTTCTGAATATTAATTAGTAGTGGATATTGGCCTAATTCTGCCCTACATGCATTATTTGTGGTTTCCCTCCGAAGCCGTAGGATACTTTTACAGAACTCTGCATGCAGGGTCTCAAATGGATGTTTGTCCCATTTTGCAAATTTGTGTTGTGTGAGTGGACCCCACACCTCACTGCCATAAAGTACAATTGGTTCTCTCTCTCTCTCTCTCCATTTAATTACCTCTGTGTTAAATGGCCAGCACATATATAGGTGTTGTCTTTTTGTTTGTTTGTTTGTTTGCTTGTTTGTTTTATTGAGGTGAGGTCTTAAAATGAAAAGGTGGTTAAATGACTTATGACACTATTACCACCAGGGGTCCTCAAAACGCTGGAATGGATGCGTGTGTCTGTTGCGGGGCCTTAACCCTACTCAAGATTCACAGTGTGTCGGACAGTCCTGCTTATTTTGTGATAAATTATGCATACGTCATTTCTTGTAAAACGGTCCACATATTGCCTGAAAAGCGTGCTGTCTGTTTCCCCCCAGTCCGTACAGTTGTCTTTGTCTCCCTCTTGTGGCTATTAAAGGTGCCAAACAACTTAAATATTTCGGTGACAAATGACTCTTGCACAGACACTGTGCTGGTTGGATCTCATCGATTACTCTTTGTCCCAAGATGGCGTGACAAATGTAGAATGGGAAGTGCTATAAAAACAGATGCTGATTGTGAGGGTTTGCGGCTGACTGAGTGCTCTGCTGGTGAGGGTGGTCGGTTTCATAACATGGAACTCAGCCATTCTCGTTGATTCTTGTTGAACCAACGCAGAAGATATTTTTTCATCCCATCCTCTTCCTCAAACTCTCAGGAACCATCGCTTCTTTCTGTGGAGTCAGGGCGATGTAGGAATTCACCAGAACAGCAAACATTTTACAAAAGAAGGTAGAAGTTTAATTCAATCACACTGGCAAGTGGGATCACTGAAACACAACACAAGTTTGGCTGCAATAACCCTTCCCACACTGGTCTATCCTGGTTTAAATAGGTGTGAGCACCTATTTCTGTGTTTAGGAATGAGATATGCTTCATTCAGATACAGCACACATTTTTATGTCTTGTACCTTATTTAATAACTTATGGTGCAACACACTCACACACCACATACACATACACACATACACACAGACACACACACACATGCACACGTACACATACACACACACACTCACGCACGCATATACGCACACACATACATACACGCACACACACACATGCACACACGAACACACACGCACACACGTACACACACACGCACACTTAACTACTCTTAATTCAAACCCATCAAGCGGTAGCAAATGTAAATAAGACTCTAAATTGATCACATTTTCTTGTATTAATGCTTAACCTGGTCTTTTTAATGAACATTGTGTTGCAAAATGTGCAAACTAACATCCATTCATCTGTGGGTGTGTGGTATCCTGGTGAATATTGTAGCACAACAGTGAAACAGCCTTTACCTTTTTCCACTATCAAAATTCTCAAGTAAAATGCACTTTGTTAAAATGACAGTTTGTTGGATAAAACCAAGCTGTTTATGATATCTCTTTTATTAATCACGTTATGATTCACATTATTCTGTTTCACAAGAGCACCTAGAGACATGCATTTTAAAAGCGAGTCACGGATTACAGGAGTGAAAGGTAAGCTCCATCAAAATCTGTTTGCAAGAATGTATTACGATTAGTGGCTGACACAATAAACAACTAATATTGCAGTGAGTCAATAATAGTGGTCCTAGTAGGCAGTTATGAACGGATGGAGCTGGGCTTGCAGGGGTACTCGGTGTTCGTGTAGTCATTTCAGAGCTTGCAGCTGAACAATGTGTGAACTATGCAGCTGTCTTTTCACTTTCTTAGAAGGCAGACCAACCTTAAAATAAGAACGGCCTCAATTCCGTAACATTATGCAAACGTGCGTTGATTCGACTTCGAGGCACGCATATCAAGACAAAGAGCAAAAAAGAACTGTGGTACGGAAATGACTAAGCTCACTGCGGTAGGAAGCACTGGTCTTCTTGCAACACGCTCGGCCTAAGGGCTGGGGAGAAATGTTGCTTCTGATCAGTTACACAGATCGTTACTTGGTGCTTTAAGGCTAAATGTTTGCTAGACACTGAGGTCACATCAGTGTGATTTGACATGGCTAGCAGCTTAGTTAAATTGTTCGATAGGGTGCTTATCTCTTTTGAATATGATTTTTTTTTTAAATTTTATTTAGATTACAGGTATTTTTCAGTGTGTTTTTTTCTCAATTATATTTTGCTACCTACATATGTGAATGTAGAACAGAGTGATACTGAAATACATAGTTTTAATGCGGGGAGATGTCAGCGATGGCAAAGTTTGCGTTTGGAGCAGCCAAAGAGCAAACACTAGAGAACGCTTCAGTGAGTTTCCCTTCTGTCTGAAGCTGCAGTGACATTTCGGGTTTTATAGAAGTGAGGGCTTTTCTGTGGTTGGTGGAATGTGGGAGATAGCGTCAGAGGTGACGCGCTGCGGGTTTGAGTTACAGGTAACGCACATTAGCGCTCGGGTTGATGTACCGAAAGTGCAAAAAGACCTGTGACATTTCAGAGAATGTGAGTGGGATCATACACCGCTATATGTGCATGTGCACGAGTGTGTGCGTGTGTGCGTGTGCGCGTGTGTGTGCGCGAGTGAGCTGTGGAGGCGGTGTATGTCTTGCCTCCTGGGTCTGGCAGGGTTTCAAGTGTAATGCAACTGGTGACCAGGCAGTCCTGCGCTTTCTTCGTTGTTGACTGTCACCTACCATGTTGTGTGTTTGATCAGCAGTTCAAATCAGCAGTTCTCATTAACTTTTCATTGTCAACATTTGTTGAGCAGATTGATCTCTCCATTGTATTGAAGACCCATAATAGCTGTTACATATAATGAAGGAAATTCTATGATATTAAGCGCTTGTTATTCTGTTGATAATTTGAATTAAAAGAAAAAGTTTTTAAGTACTTATACAGCCCACTCATTACTGGAATATTTTTTTTTTTTTACTGGTAGTTGAATGTGCTGTTACTGATGTCTTGAGCAATGTGATTTACATGAAATATTTTTTCACCAATCACCAGTGGTGGTGTGAAACCAGCTCATTATATGAATATGTGCTCGATAGCCACTTTCAGTGCTGACCGTACCATGGGGACTATATGGCATCATAACTTGTATAAGCAGTAAAAGCATGACTTGTATATGCGTAGGCTTAGAGAAAAAGTAGACTGTAACTGTTTTGGGATTTCTCCGATAACTAGCTACAGAAAGTTAGCTGAGTGATGCTATGCTGTGTGACTACAGGGTGAGCAGTGATATAACATCACCAAGGTTCAAAATATGGTTTGACTTTCTGTTATAATAAATTTTAAAAAATTATATAGCTAAAACGGGGGGGGGGGAAGAACATTTTTTTTACTTGATTTATCGATGCAGTAAATTTGGTAGAAGGCTTGATGACAGGCGGAGGTGCCAGATATCATAGATATAATAGTCATATCATAGATATCACAGATATAATAGTTTGCTATCCTAATTAGCTAGCTGCCCAGAGAGCTAAAGTTATTCACCAGTCCAAATCACCTTACTGACAGATTCAGATCACACTCTGGAGACTGTGGTAGCTATGTTCCCGATCAATGGGATTAAATAGAATTGACTCATACATCTATGGCTTGAATTGCTCCAATGCTAACACTAATACGGTCAGCTTCGGTGTAATTGGTTATGTCCTTTTCCATACATTTTTTCATATTCTCCTTGCTAAATAAATATTAGTGTTAGCCCATTTGCATAATTCCGATGAAATGTTGGATGTCAGGTGTCCACATACTTTTGGCCAGGTAGTGTATCTACAGAGTTGGTAAAATCCTGCAAAGAAATATGAATCACCCAGCCTAACACTACATCATTCTCAATTCAAGCAACAATAGCACCCACACAATATCCTCGTTATCTGGAAAATGAATCATGCCTTGAATATAAACTGAGCTCATCTCTTTTTCCTCCAGACATTTCTTCTTTTTAGGACCAAAAATATGAGTCTAGGCAGAACGTATGAATTCCTATAAATTTGCAGGTAGGTTTTGCTCATTCCATAAACCCAATACAAACAAACAAATACGTCCAGTGTCATGTTCATATCTCCGCCCCCCCCCCCCCCACACCCTCTTCTGTCAAAATCCCATATACAGTATGTTAACCCTTCATACACATTACAGAGAAACAAGACTATTGCTACTATATGTCCCCCAATGTTAAAATAAAATTTAAAACATTTGAAAGTGCTGTGTCCTCAGTACCTTTGTTTTGGGAACCCTCCAGAGTTTGGTGACTGAACCTGAAGATTCTTGAAAGAGCTTTGCTGTGATAAGGCCATAGGTGTGGAATGATTCATCTTTTTTTTGCTGTTTATTATCACAGTTTCTTTTACGACAGATTAGAAGTGGCCCCCCTGGATGTTGTTGTTGTCACGTGTATAAGACAGCTATGCAGGAGTGCCGCCAGGGATTTTGGGTCCCGTGAAAAGATGTCTCATAGGGCCCCACCTCCCAAGGCCACCACCCCCTCCCTGCACAATTATAGCACTATTTTTTGAGACCCCCTGTCTGTCAGGGCCCTTGGAAACGCCCTGCGTGCACTGTACAATACTGGAAGCGCCCGTTTATATTATGGGAAACTGTTGTTGCAGTGGTTCTTCGAGCTGCGCCTTGCTGGTTGCTCGGGTTCCAGTGACTGGTCATGTCATTTGTATTAGCATGGACTTATAAACATAGAAATGATTCTCTCTCTTTCTCTCTCAATTACAGGTACGTATTTATATTCTTTCGATTGTGAGCCGTGCTCTGATGGCATGTACTCTGACACAGACGGAGGGGTTTGTAAACCTTTAACAAGGTAAGACTCTTTATTTGTCCACTTCCTGATTAGTCTTGTAAATGGTCATATTTTTAACACAAAATTTTGAGACTACTGCAAAGAGCATAGTCCAGGGTGGCAAACTGGCTAGCCAGAATGTCAAAAGGATTAAAAAAAGGCTATGTAATGTAATGGGCAACTTCTGCTGAGTTTAAAAAGAAATAGAAACATCGAGAGTATGGCGTTTTCCACACCACAACCACTGTTACTATTATAGCATAATCCCTGGTCTGTGATCCTCCTGATTTGATAGCTTGCTCTGTGTCGACTAATTAACATGCTCACTTCATGCATTTCTGTCAGCTAGCATGGACACAAAAAATGCGTAACGTGGAAATTGCAATTTGTTGTGTGCAGACTGTTTTTGCCCCCTAATCCGCCCCCCCCCCCCCCCCCCGGCCACCTGCCACCTGCCACCTGGGTATCTGTGGTCTCTTTTGAACCAGGTGTGACCAGTTTGGCCTGAAGACACTAATTCCTGGAAACAAGACACACAAATCAGCTTGCAGAATACCTGGTGAACACCTTCTTTGCTTCTAAGCGGTGGAGAACTGAGACCAGTGTAGTTTATCAGGAACTGTGTTTTTTTTTTTTTTTAACACGGGATGCTTATTTTCCCCCAATAGTACTCCAGATCTATTGTCTTGTATAACGGCTGAAATACCAGTCCATCGGCATTGTAAATATACAGTGCTGTACAGTGTTTTTAACGGCTTGCTGATTGTATATCGGTAGAAATGATTCTCTCTCTTTCTCTCTTACACTCTCTCTCTCTGTTAAATGGCCAGCACATGTATAAGTGTGTTGGATAAAGGAGTTGAAATAAAAAAAAAAAAGTTTTATTGAGGTGAGGTCTTAAAATAAAAAGGTTTGAAAACCCCTACTCCTTGAGGACCCCTGTTCTAGGCAGGGGCAATAGTGGTTATATGACTTGTGACGTAATACTACTACTGGCATTAGGGGTTTCACAGAATATCTCTCTCTCTCTCTCTCTCTCTCCCTCTCTCTCTCTCCCTCTCCTCACCCCCCTCCCCTCCCCGCCCCCCCTTCCCTTCTTCTGCAGCTAACCAATGAAACATCGGACGTAGAGAGTGTAAATACCACAAAAGCCCTACTCGCTCCCACTCACACTTGAAAAGGTCTGAGAGACTTTCAGGCAGACAGAATCATGAGCAACCCAAGACTCACGCTCATACTCACCTGCCTCGCACTGGCACACCTGGGGCAGCTGGCAGCTGACTGCGACCATGACCACCAGTACTCGCACAACGGAGAGTGCTGTGACTTCTGCCCTCCAGGTAAGCCTCTTTCTCTCGCTCACAGCCAGGTGCCTGAAACTGAATTTGAGCGTTCTGGCATAATTATGATGAAAAACTTGATTCAGTTACTTCAGGAGGATGCAACTAAGAGCCTTTAATGCCCATATCTGACCTTGAATTTAAATGTGAATGTCTCCTGAATTGTTGCTGTGTAAAATTTGGACTACTGGAGTTTGGTTATTTATTCCATTGTTAGCTGGAGTACTGTTGAATGGTGTGTTTATGAATCAGGACCATGTTGTATTAAATAGCTGCATTCATGATGCTAATTAATACTCTTATTTGGCAGGTCACTTTGTAATGAAACATTGCAGTGAGACGCATAAAACCACCTGTGCTCCTTGTTCATTGGGCACATACTCCGAAGAAACTGACTACTTGGACAGCTGTAAAAAATGTACAACCTGCCAACAGGGTAAGAATTCTCCAGGCATCCTGCACAGGATGAATCTCCAAAATACAGCCAGAAGTGTGCCACCTTTTAAAATAACAGTCATTCTGTATTTTCCTGTTTTTTTCCTGATCCTAAATTTAGTTACGTTGAGAGAATGCTCCACCACTCTTGATGCAAACTGTTCATGCCATGAAGGTTTCTTGTGCGACTCACCCGAGTGTGGCAGTTGTCAGAAGAAGGAGATATGTCCCAGGGGCCATGAATTGATCAAGATTGGTAAGTCTGGCCCCACTCACTGTCATGACTGAAGTCCTTATCCTGGTTGCCCGGTACCACCTATCTTTTACATGATATCCATTTGATACTTAATATACTTTAATCATTTTGAAAGACAGCTCTTGCAAGTACAGTGCAGGCTTCTGACGTGCAGAAAACCAGCCTCCTGTTTTCGGGTTAAAATCCCAGTTCCTAGATAAGACCTCAGTCATAGTTTCAATTCTGGGACCCCTGTTTCACCCGGGGAAAACAAATAGCCAAATTAAGCACCACAGCGATAAGTTATTCAAAGTCCCCTCATACTGTAAGTTAGCATGTGTAATGCTGTGTGTTCAGTGTTGTGGTGCTTAAGGATGATGCTGAGTGTGTTTTAATTACAGGTACATATTTATATTCTTTCCATTGTGAGCCGTGCTCTGATGGCATGTACTCTGACACAGACGGAGGGGTTTGTAAACCTTTAACAAGGTAAGACTCTTTATTTGTCCACTTCCTGATTAGTCTTGTAAATGGTCATATTTTTAACACAAAATTTTGAGACTACTGCAAAGTGCATAGTCCAGGGTGGCAAACTGGCTAGCCAGAATGTCAAAAGGATTAAAAAAAGGCTATGTAATGTAATGGGCAACTTCTGCTGAGTTTAAAAAGAAATAGAAACATCGAGAGTATGGCGTTTTCCACACCACAACCACTGTTACTATTATAGCATAATCCCTGGTCTGTGATCCTCCTGATTTGATAGCTTGCTCTGTGTCGACTAATTAACATGCTCACTTCATGCATTTCTGTCAGCTAGCATGGACACAAAAAATGCGTAACGTGGAAATTGCAATTTGTTGTGTGCAGACTGTTTTTGCCCCCTAATCCGCCCCCCCCCCCCCCCCCCCCCCCCCCTCGGCCACCTGCCACCTGCCACCTGGGTATCTGTGGTCTCTTTTGAACCAGGTGTGACCAGTTTGGCCTGAAGACACTATTTCCTGGAAACAAGACACACAAACCAGCTTGCAGAATGCCTGGTGAGCACCTACTTTGCTTCTAAGTGGTGGAGAACTGAGACCAGTGTAGTTCATCAGGAACTGTGTTTTTTTTTTTTTAACACGGGATGCTTATTTTCCCCCAATAGTACTCCAGATCTATTGTCTTGTATAACGGCTGAAATACCAGTCCATCGGCATTGTAAATATACAGTGCTGTACAGTGTTTTTAACGGCTTGCTGATTGTATATTGGTAACTCTATTATAAATATTGCGCTGGGGTATTGACTGTTGATGCTATATGTTTTTCAAAATCCACCAGGAGAACCAGGTCACACTATGGTGTTCCTGGTGCTGATCCTTGCGCTGTGCACGTTCACCTCCCTCGCCGTTCTGGTTAAGACCTGCATGTCAAAGCAGAAGAAACAGATGAACTGCAGTAAGTGGTGTGAATTTTTGGTAAATTTTTGACACGCTCCTGTTGTCCGGTCCCCATTTTATCTCTTTTGTCAGTTAGTGACCAGGTTTACTGTCGTGCAAAAGGCATCAAAAAACACGACATGACGTGACGTGACCGGAAGCAAGCAAGCAGCGATAGGTTCAAAACAGGGATCGCAATGCGGAACGCAAACGTGCAACTGCAGTTGCGTTTCTCCATGTCAATTATGGTGGCTGAAACCAGCCATTTTGTTTCTCCCACGCCACAGTGAAGCTACATCCTGATGAAAGAGCGGGCGCGACAGCAGTCGGATACAACCAGTGTGGCTCCATTGTAAACAATGCTGCTCATTTGTTGCTAATGGGAAAGGCTATCGGAGCTGCTAATCAATTTAGAAAAAAGCATGCGGTAACATTAGCCCTTGAAGAAGCAACATGTTGTTGTCATTTGAGTAGACATTTGGAGATCTTTTCATTTAAAAAAAAAAAAAAAAAACACTCTCTGGGTGTAAGGCCTGGCAGTGTCTGCTAGTGCAGAGTAAGTATCAACACCTGTCCAACGCGCTGACGGAAATGCAGCTCAGTATAAACACAGAGTTTATTTTTAGCATATAGAATTAGGGAGAGCTTGAGAGGTGTGAAATTAAAAGGAAGAGGGGAAAAAAAAGCACTGAAGGTTGAAATAAAAACCCCTGCCCTGGTGCATCTCAGCAGGAGTTCCCCGGTGTTTCGTTACCAGGAATTCATAAATGATAGTCACATTCACGCAGTTGGATTGGCTCATAATGCTACCGGGTTGGAAGCAAACTCACATCTGCGTGGCGATATATTCACAGGGTGTTGGAAAACGGTAAGGGCGCAGAATGGAGAGCATATAGACACACACACACGGGCAGTCTGGGATCCGAGGGCACAGTCAAAGTGCGTCGATCGGTGGCGAGCAGTTCAGCATTGAACAGGTGAACAAGGTGTGAGCGGAGCAGACGGTCTGATCAGAGGCCGCCGACATTAATGCCTCTTCCATGTTCGTCAGCAGGGAAAGCCTGTACCTCCACGGCCGTGGACCTGCCCGACGAGACTCTCCCTTTCCAGTTGTCGATGGAGGAGAAGGGAGACCGCCCCATCCAGGAGATCGATGGAAATGCCAGCCTGACCAGCCTGACGTACGGGTGACCCCTCAGGCCTGAACTCGGTATCTTCCGGAAAAAAGGTTATTTCTGGAGTGATGTTTCCCCTTCTCGTTCCTCTTGCCGACGGATTCCTCGTCGTGCGGACTCCTTCGGGGGGACACCATGCCACGCAGGCCAGCGCACTTCAGGACCGTCTGAATTTATTTGACCCCTGGCCACCTGCTTGTAACCCGAAGGAGGGACTTTCATCTGAAGCAGCTCACAGCCGGCGTCTGGCTCTCTAGAATTGCTCCTGCCTTTATAGCTGCAGTTCACTCTCTCTATTGGGAGTTTGGTTTCCACCCGGGCATTATGATTTCTTCTTTTGACAATTTTCTAATTGTTTTTGGTCTAGTTTTGCACAGGCCTTTAATCTACAAAAAGAAAAACTAGTTCTTAAAAGTAAAAACCTATTTGCTATCAACGGATAGGGACTTTCCTTTTTTTTCTTCTGACCTCTGAACAAATAGCAAGCGAACTAGATTGCTGGGTATCGATATTTTGACATACTCATTTCTGAAAAAAAAATAGATTTTGTGGTTTCCTTTTCTTTCTCAAGCACAAATAGATTAGAAGACCAAAATCTACGGACCATGAGTAAATTTCAGCTTTCTGGATATGATTTGATTTTGGTCCTTATTCATGCACATAGTCACATAAGCTCCTCTCACCTGGCTAGTTAGCTGACCTGCTAATTGTATTGAGGGTTTTTTTGTTCTTTCTCTTTTCCAGTTGTGTGCATGGAGCCACCTTGGTGTGGGTTGCACTGTGTATTTGTCTGTGTGTCCAGTAATACGACCTCGAGGGAATGCCAGCCATCTCGTTATGGGCTTAAAATACGTGGATAATACAGTGCGTGAGTTGTGAAAGGACCGATTTCTGAATGAATGCATCAAAATTCTTGATCTTAAGGTTCAGCTGACTGGTCCTGGCTGCACAACTCAATTGTAATTGTTCTAGGAGCTGATCACCTTTAGAACGTGCCTTTAGAAAATCAAAACGGAGCAAGAAGTATTCAGACCAGGCAGCCAGAAAATTGGATGACAGTAGATCATGAAGTCAATGTTGGTTGAAAATGTGGTTTCCAAACTCATTGCAGCCCTTGCAGTGCTACTCTCGATGCAGTGGTAAAGTGATGGGCTCTGATTGGTTGAACGGCCTGTGGTCTGTTCTGTTCCTCAAGCAAACAGGCGTAACTCACTTTTCTGTAGCCACTTTGAAAAGCTGGTTCAAGACCTTGCTTGTGTGCTGTATAGAAGCCATTCAAAAGAGCACTTTGTCTCTGCTGCAACCTGTGAACAGTGCAGCAAATGACATTCTGTGAGTCAGTGTATATAGGAGAAACCCGAGGTGAAATGAGGGGTCATCAAAATGTTTGCAGTTAGAACTCACAGCAGTCAGTTGTGCATCCTTAATTTAATTTGTTTGTAGATGTCTATAAAACAGATGATGTCCAAATTTGACCTTTTAAAAAGGCAATACGATTTTTTTTTGTGTTCACACCCTGCTTATTGTATAAATAAATGTACTAAATGTTGAACTTGTGTGTGTTGGTGTTATTGCTTTCTGACATGTATCAGGATGTCTGGTAATTTGCAGTGTATGACTGTTTTAGCTGGTTTGTCTTTTGACTAATGTGTTCTATGGCTTTATTAACTATTATGGATCAGCTGTAATCAACAGTTCACCTTTATAATCGTTTCAGTGTCACCTGGATGGTGGAAAATGTTCTAGTCACTCATGACGTAAACATTACAAAAAAATCAATAATTTATCCTAATTCTTTAATATTAATATTTTTAAAATATTTTTTCTGTTAAGTAGTTGGCACTCCTGTAAATATATAATTCAGGGTATGGTAAAGCTTAATAATTCTATACAATAAATTGAAAAATGCAGTTCATCAACCAGCGATCCTAGCAGTCCTGAAATTCATATTTCACAGCTCAATGGAATGTCCATAAATCATTTTAGTACCATTGCGCATTACACTAAGCATCCTAGATATGAAAACAGTGTACGGAGCCAACCATGATAAAAAAAGAAAAGAGAATTAACACCTCATTAATCCTTTTCAGCTGTTTTTAGGCACAGCACAGATTCTCATTTCATATCACCTGTTTCATATTGTCACATATTTTCTGATCTAAATATCACTACCTTTTTTACAGCTTATAAAGAATGTCTTTATACATGTTACCAATTCGGTTTATCAAGCACAGAATGATACTTCATTCTAATACATGTGAAGGGGAGCTATTGCTTTGCAAGCACACAAATACTTCTACTTTAGCCCTTCCAGTTTTCTTTAGAAACGCCAAAGCTTTGCAGAGAAAAACAGCCCAGTCAAGAATTTCGGTTTTTTAAACAAAGTCATGGCAATTTGTTTTTGTTTTTTTTTATTTTGTGAAAGGAAACTCCCTGGGGTATTTTAAAATTGTGCTGAGGTATTTTTTGTGTGACTACACAAAAATGCATTTTGAAACCATCTGATTCTGAATAGCAGATGTATCTTGTTCGAGACGTGACACTTTCTTATGCAGCGACTCATTCAGGCGCACAGGTCTACCCCTGACATTATTTGGGTTGTACATTCTAAGTCATTGGCCGTTCCATGTAAATAATCCCTGCTTAACCTTTTTTCTCTCGCTTTGCAGCGAGAGGGGGAAAGTCCTGAATTCTGCTGGTGACGCTCTGCTCTCTGAAGAAGAGTCCTGTCAGAGCCGGGGGGGTACACCGCCGCAAGTCATCGAGCCGAGCATTCAAGGCTGGAGAGGCTTTCACGCCGTCACCACGGCGACCAGGTCGTTCCCCATTCGCGCATCGCAGGGGGCTACGGTAAGCCGCGGCAACGCCGCTCACCAGCGCACACCCGTCACAAGCCCTCCCCTTTAATCACGCTGATGCACAGCCGTCACAAGCCCTCCCCTTTAATCACGCTGATGCTCGTTGAGTTTGTCTGAACTGAGCCCGTGTGTGCGCAGTCTCAGCTCGGTTACTCGATCAGGTCTGTTAACTCCATCCAGCGCTGGGCACCAGCGGCAGTATTCTTTTCCTTTCCCTTAGTCTGGAACGCTATGGGATCGGCAACGCGTGGCAGCGGGGCGGCTACGCGGAGGATTACCCAGAATCCCCTTCTTTAACTGCGCCCTCAGCGGCGTAGCGGCGAGCCGTGGCTGACAGGCTCGTCCAGGCTGCGGGGCGGGGCGGCTGCTTGCCTGGGCGTCGCTCACACGGGGACCTGTGAGGCGTTCGTTCGTTTCTGTGATTTCTTGGGCATGAGAGGTGGGGCAGGCTGGTTTGAGACAGGCCTGGAATCCTTCTCTGGCTGGACAGGCAAAAGAAAAGGGCAGAAACAGGCCTGTAGTTTACAGTGAGCCTTAAGGTTTGCTGTGCCATAATATGCACACAGTAAAATGTCCAGTGTTAATTCTACTCTAACCCATATGTCCATATGTACTCTGTAGGAGCTGAATTAACACTGATCATTTTACTGTGCAGTAAAAATGACTGAATTTCTGCCCTTAAGCATTTGATAGAGACGAATTAGCCAAAGACGCAGAGCACAGTAATCTGTGGGATTACTGTGCTCTGCATTAAAGCTACGGGCAGCAGTGAGGAGCAGATGACCAAACTTTCGACTCTCCCTGGTTCAGTCGCTGCTTTTAAACGTGTTTTTTTTTTGCAAACCTGCTGCAAGTGGAAAATCCAGCTGTCGTAGTCTCCAGGACAGGTGCATGACACCAGCAGAGGCTCCATGAGGTCACCTTTGGGGAAGTCCCAACAGGGCAAAGATTAGAATGAGCGAGCGTACAGCACCCTTTAACTGTTTTTACGTTGGTAGCTGAACCGTTTGATGCAGTAGTGCTACTACTTTGGGCAGCGGATATGGAAACCAAACTTGTTTGACTCATACGGTGTGGCCAGTTTCACCCTACCGGAAGAAAACGGCACAAGACGATGCTCAAAGGCTCCAAATAAAAATATGAGCCTGAAATACGGTTCTGTTCGCAATGACACATTCTGATACGGGGGGCTTCTGGGACAGCGCGCAGTACCTGTCAGCTCAAACTCCAGTCTGCCAGACATCCGCTCCCGGGCTTTGATGCCGTTTCGTGCCAGTCGACCCTGCAATGGACAGAAACAAGGTGACGTCACCTCTCTGCCAGCTGCTGTTTGCACTGCGCAGCCCCTCAAAAGCGTGCACACCTCTCATTTTAACTTCACCCAGTGAGCACAACTGGAAATGCAACAGTCCTACCCTAAAACCAGCTGTGCCTTAGTGATATTTATCACTGTTATGATTCGTTTGTGGGGATGAACACCTTTTTCTCTGAAGTGGACACACGGCTAATGTCTCCTGACGCGCTCCCCCGTACCCCCTAACCCAAGCAACGACAGTGCCGGTGGTGCATCTCGTGACATCACGATAAACCTTTTGGGGGCTCACGTCATTGGGAGGAGTGTAGTTTCATATCCACCTACAGCTTCTCTTTTTGTTGCTCTTCAGGCGGCAGGCGCATGTTTTCCATTAGGACTGAAGACGGCATTAAATAGGGAAGCCGGGGGCAGATATACTGTGCCACAGTGCGCAGCACCCCTCCCACACAGGCGCAGGGGCTACTTTCAGTTACGTTAGGGAAAAAAAAAAAAAACAAAAAAAAAAAAAACAAACGCAAAAAAATAATAAAAACAACTGGCAATAGATGGTAAGCGTATGAAGAAAGCCACATCTCTGCATGACACAGGCGTGTGTCTGCGGCCTGCGTACGTGTGGACTTGCGCTTGTGGACGTGTACCTCTGCATGCGTGGTGCAGGCATCATTGCATGCGTGCATGTGTGTGTGTGTGTGTGTGTGTGTATGTGTGTGATTGTGAACAGATCTGAGTCACTGTGCTTGTAACGGCGTACAGCGGGGATGAGTATGACAGCCATATGAGCCGTCTCTGAAATTTCCATCCAGTGCGCATTGCTCACTTGAACGAGTGTCTGCAATGCAATGGGTGCAAACAGAGGCCAGCACTGATTCAAAAAAGCACGGGCTATAAAGATGGAGAAATGAAACAGCAGACACATGGAAAACAGCAAAAACAGGGGAGGAAGAGAAAGAGCAAGAGAAATAGAAAGAGAGACAGAAATTACAACAGGACTTGAAACTGAGAAGTATCACATCTCCTAAACTAAAAATGACCATAAAAAGGTAAAAAAAACAAAAAACAAAAAAAAAACATAGCATGTAGTGGTAACTGCAGGCAAACAAGCAAATCAACCCAATGACCATGAAACAGCACCTACAATATATGCATATGTAACTCTAGTAAAAAAAAGTGATGTTTCTTTAACTTGCTGCCATTTCCACAAAATTAGCTTATAGAGAAAAAAAAAAAGTCTCAAAATCAGTGCCATAAAGCACATCAGAACCTTGCAGAAATTTCTTCACTGTTTGAAATGGCAGTTTCATTCATTTATCTTCTAACTGCTCTTCCCTTGTTACGTCGATGAAGCACCAAAACCTTGGTTGCCTACTGGGGATCCCCCCCCCCCCCTTTGTGAACAAAAAGCCCCTTCCCACAGCACAAGAGACCCCCCCCCCCCCCCCCCCACTGCTGCATTCTAGCTGTTATACTCTACCTCTAAGGACTGCAGTAGTAGTATTACTGTGTTAATGCACTTTCACTTTGACTATGGTTTGGATCTATTCCCAACGCTGCAGTGCTGTTCAGACAGCGTGATCACACATGACCCACTGAATCACAAAGTAAAACTAAATCTGCTGTCAAAGAATAGGTGGCAGCATTCACGCCAGCGATCGCTGTGTTTTCCAGGAAGCAAGCAGGAGTGCAATGAAATGTTTAAGCTATTGACATAGCCGTGTTCCAGATGTATGAAATATATCAAAACTGGACCTGGGACCCAATAGCATTGATAAATACGGGATCTTAGTTCATTATTGTATTTCTTTAAAGTAACTTGGATTTTAATTATGTGTTGATATTGTATGGTGAAGGTTTTCAAAAGGACATTTTTCCTTCTCTGTAGCAAGTTTTCAGAGCCGGTTCCCAATGTGGGCCTTGTGATAAGAAATCATGAAATTAAAAAATCTGAAATTATTTCATAATTCTTTTATAAAAAAAGTATCGAAAGTAAATGAAACTGTTTAATTATAATGTACGTGATGGAATTCCGTTGAATGAAGTGTCTCAATATTATAATGGAATTGAACATGGACTACCTAGTACCTAGTTCTGTTATCATATTTTAGACAAGCAATTACAAATGACTGCCATCTAAAAAAGTACAGCATCCAAATTTAACAAATTCTATGACTAAGTTGTGAAAAAATACAAGTGTGCCCTCTTGTGTCGGCCATATGCTATAGCATCAAAAAACTTCTTCGTCAGCCAACAGTGGGGCCTGATGTACTGAGGCCTCTAGCATTATCAAACTAATAACACAACTAATGATTGGTGCAAAACAAATACCATGTTCAGTCATTGGCCATGTTATTGGTTTTACGTGTGCTAAAATGTTTTGCATGTGATATAGGCCTTAGTAAAGCCGGCCCATTGAGTTCAAATCTTACTGCTATTACCTTAAGCGCAAATAACAGATTGCAGAATCCATGCTCCAGTGTCCTTCTTGCAAAAAAAACTAAGATAGGGAATAATGACCTTCCATCTTATTCAAAAGGGCAATAGTAGCATCATTAGTTAGGATGGGCAGTCTTACAAATTTGAAAAAAACAAAAAACAAACAAATAGAACAGTCTTGGAAAGCGCTTAATCTGGGAACACTGAAGGGAAAATCACCATGGATTCGTTTTTTCCACAAATTTCAGTTAGTACTCAAGATAGGAAAAGAGTGTACACAATAAGTGGGTGAGTCAACAGGCCTCTTACTACTCACTGATGTGGTATTAGCTCTGTTTGAACAGATCAGTTAAAATAATTTCAAAATAATTACAAAAGCTCTAACTGGATTTCTTAATTGTCTTACACAATCAACTGAAGTGCCGTTCTACAAAGCTAAATAGCAAATGGTAGCCTAGACACTAACGTTTTTATTTGTGAGTGAGATTTTAATATGCAAGGGTGGTTTCTGGACAGAAAGGATATAATCTTGAGGAAAAGACCATGTGCTTTTAAACATATTTCTGTCATAAGTGTTATTAAAAGTGTTATTGAACATTATCCTTTCTGGTGTTTGCAAGAGGGTGAATTTCTTGTTTGTTAGTGCTAGCTCATTAGTTGTGTTAGCTGTTATTTTCTCAAAAGAGGAAACCTGTGCTTAGACACATACCGGTCCTCTTCTCTGGGTGTGCAAAAGCTCATCTCAAAAAGAAAATGTGTGAAATGCCACGAATGTGTGACTGTGTGTGTGTGTGTGTGTGTGTGTTTTTATAAAGTGCATAGGTAAGCTTTTTACTTTGTCAAAACCAAGCAGGCTGGTTGGCTGCACGAAAGAGCAGCAAGGACAGATGTATTTTGAATGCGAAGGGATCGAGGATACGGCAGCTGTCACTCAAACATCACGCTACAGCTATGCTCTTGGGCCCCTGCGCAGTGAGTGAGGTTTAGCTACAGCGTGAGCGTATGTAGGCCACTGGGGTTTGTGGCAGGTAGAGCTGACCGTACCTCATACGTCACAGAGACGCACTGAGCGTCAACGGACAGGAGGAGGAGGTCGTGAGGGAACAGCACCAGCAGACGTTCTCTGGACCCCTGCAACAAGCGCGCACACACACACACACACACACACACACACACACACACACACGGGGAGACATACACACACACACACACACACACACCGGGAGACATACACACACACACACACACACACACACACCGGGAGACATACACACACACACACACACAGGGAGGGAGACATACACACACACGCACATACACACCGGGAGACATACACACACACACACACACACACATACACACAGGGAGGGAGGAAGAGAGAGACAGAGAGAGAGTGAGAGAGAGACAGAGAGAGAAAGAGAGATAGACAAAAATAGAGAGAGAGAGAGATTACTGTTAAAGCCATTCCTACACATCATTTTAACAACACATTCCTCAAAATTCTCCTTCTGACAAAAGTGCAAAAAAAACCAAACCTTTTCCAAGTGAATCTGTTTCTAAAATGGTTGCCAACTAATCTAGAAGCAAAAGTCCAGGAAAAGTGCACCCCCGCAGCCCCAGCCAGTGACACTGCCCCGGCTCACCTCTCTCTGAGAGTTGACTGTGCGGACCAGGGACAGGTGGCTGATTGGGCCCATGTGCTGGATGGGGGTGCCCTCCCACTGCCAGATGGGGGCGCGCAGCAGGTGCCTCTTCAGCTCCTCCTTCTTCCAGCCCTCGTCACACGGCACCTTGTCGCCAAGGAAACGCAAAACCAGTAAAAAAAAAAATCGAGTCGTTTTATACGTCCGATTGGCCAACCACTTCCAGTGCACATTTCCATGTCCAAGTCTAGCAGCGTTTGCTAATTTTACAGTAAATGTTGCTGCGCTGGGTCATAGAGTGCACTGGTACTGGCTTTCCCATTGTTCTCCCATCTGGAACTGCCAATCACGCCGTCACCATGGCAGCGACACCCACACGGCTGAAGAGCGTGCGCTCGTCTGATAGGCCCACGAAGGCGTCACTACAAACCACACAGTACGAAAAAAAACAAAGCTAGGAGAGACGTGTCCATTTGCACCTGTGAGCGCCTGGCAAGTAAGCCTACATTAGCCAGGACAAAAAACAGCAGCCAACATAGTCCTGCTGCTAATGACGTCCGTTGCAGTTCAGCTAGTAACAGGTACAGAACCTGCCACGTTCAGGCGATGGCATCAGGGAGGGAGCTGAGAGAAAGGAGCCTTGGCGACCGGCGCTCCGGCTGTTAGCCCCCAGTGCTCCGTTACCACACGCAGAACCTGCGTGAGGAAGGCCCGTCTGGAGCGGGGGTTAGCGGGGGGGTCGGGGGGGCACTCGTACCAGGTAGGACAGCACGCTGTGAGAGGTGTTCAGCTGCTGCGTCACGGCCTTCCGTCTCCTCTCCTGGATGCTGTCCACCCACCTCCTCATGTCTGCCGGGCTGGCACAGACCACCATCTTGGAGTCCACCAT
Organism: Anguilla anguilla; assembly: GCF_013347855.1. NCBI lineage: Eukaryota > Metazoa > Chordata > Actinopteri > Anguilliformes > Anguillidae > Anguilla > Anguilla anguilla. The sequence goes on along the minus strand of NC_049213.1, from coordinate 32,298,402 downwards.
GGGACCTGCAGCGATAATCCCCGTTTAACGAATGACCCCGCAACCCCCTGGCCCACTGCCTGCTGATATTTCAGTTAAAGAGACGACATAGACCAAAAAAATCAACAAACTGTTTTAATATACTTCCTTGTTCCGCCTCTTCAAGGCTAGCCAACTCTTCACATGCCAAAAAAAGGCATGATGCAGGTACTTAAGAATATATGCATAGAATACTGTGCTATTGCCAATGCCGATATTTGTATTTTATCCTAATTTTGTAGGAATGTCCCTGTGATTTTGAAATTTGCTATATATAAATGATGTTGTTATTAGGCTAAATTATATAAATGTATAACAGCGATGTACCCCTGGGGATTCAAACCCTACAATCGGTTATTAGATCTGGTGTTATAGCCACAATGCAATACTAAAACTCACGAAAATCTTGCTTGATAATTTGGCTTACTCAATTGCCCCAGATGAGACATATTTACTGCTAGAAATGATTTGAAATAGAAAACATGGGCATCAAAACTCTGATAAGCATCAGAATAGTACAGTTTTAGGGATCATCTTATTTCACAAAGGACTTTGACAGCAACATTTCCTTCACGATAACAAGCAGCACAGATTCTGGAAAAAGTTTCAACTGACAAAATGGAAGTCGAATCGGTGAGGTCGAACGGTGGAACGTGCTGTGGAAATGTGGAAGCCTAGCGGCAGAGGGCGGTGGTAACTAGGGCAACGGGGCTATTTGGTGACTCACCGGTGATCTCGAACCTGTTGGGGGTGCTTCCGTCCTGTGATATCGCTCGCACCGACAGTCCTGAGAGTGGCAGGACACCCTGTGGGAGGACAGGGACAGCGTCACCAACAGGCGACGGACAAGTGTACGATGGCGCTGGTAATGATAATGATGATACACTATCACTAAGTATTATTATTTTGACAATAATACTGGTTGTTATGGTAGTAGGAGTAATAGCAGGAGCAGCAGAAATGACTATCAAAGCAGCAAAAAGAGCGATAGGAAAGGAAACTGGAAAAAAACTGCGCTAGAACGAAAGCAGGCAATGATTACTGATTAAACAGACAGCTCTTTCTTGATCATGCACCACTGACTTATATTTAGACACCGTGTGCTTACACAGCTGTTTATTCATTGAAGCCCTGCACCTGGTACTTGAATCAGAAATCTTTTTTTAGTTCGAAGCACAGATCCCTTACCACTGTACCAACAACTGATATAATCATCTGCCAAAACACTAATATAACTAATTAGTCACAAATAACAAAAAAAAAGAAGTTTTATAGCAATAGTTTCCTTTCCTGTAAAGCACATAATTTCCAGACATGAGAGCTACAGATCTAGCAGTGTGTACACTGTGCTTGGACATTCACTGCAACGTTAACTTCTGATTGAACTAATTAATTAACCAGTTAATAGAGATGCATTGTTCTAACAGTTTATAATGTGTGATTAGTGGGATCCACTCTCTGAAGAGCAGTAGGTCTAGTGTCCTACCTCATAGATAAACTCACGGCTGGAGGCATCCAGGGCCAGCATCAGAAGATGGAAGGAAAACAGTACCATGTATCTTTCATTGTTCTCCTGACAGAAAACGGGGGGCAAAAATGATTTAGTGTTGGCAGAATATAACCTGTAATATCCTGATGAAAGCACATTCACTGATTACTGGACCAGCCTCTCACAGAAGGTGATGATATTTACTACGCACGATCCAAAAGCATGTGGATTATTCAACCTCAGTTCGGCTCAAAACAAATCCGCTAAATACAGTCAAAAACATCTTCGTTATCTGTGAATTTATACCAATACTGTTGAAAGTGCTGCAAACTTACATATAGTACACACAGACATGCAAGTATTAATTAATTAATTTCTTGTTTCATTGTTCTCATTTTTTCATACTTTTTCATAAATCCAAAGTTGCGCATCTTCATTGCACAAGAGGCAGAATCAGGTGACACCACCCACTGACAAGGGTTCATAATAGTAACTCTCACTCTCTGTTCGTGTACACGTATCATATATACATAACTGCTCTGCGTACACTCCGGAGAATCATTCACACTCTGTGAGTAGGTAGCACTTATAAAACCACAAGGTACAACAGGAAGGGCTTTGCACGCACTTGCTAACGTCAGCTGCAAACCTGCGAGAGCCTGGCAGATTGTTTTTTTAGGACACATGCAGCTGCAAGCTGAGGATGCCTGGCTGGTCTTCCCAGGCAGGATGAAGCTGCTATTGTTATACCGCTGCCAGACTCCTGGTCAATGCAGGTAAGGACACAGCTGAGAGTCAAATCTGCAGTGCTTCTGCAAGAGGACCTAGTCTTGGGGAACACTGCTACCAAAAGGGGCACCACCAGGGATTTTGGGCCACAAGGAAAGATCTCCCATTAAAGCTCCCCACCACCCCAGGGCACCCCATCCCTACACAATTACAGTGCAAGTTTTTAAGGGCCCCTCACAGTCAGGGCCCTTGGAATTGTCCCAGCCCCCACCCTCCACAAAATCGATTCGGTACATTTCAGATGTTGTCTCAGACACATTTTGATATGTATGCCTTCTTCATGATGCCCAGGCTTCCAGCTGCTTACCTTTGTGTAGTGGCTGTGGATTTGCACCAGGGAAGACCAGAGGATCTCTCCGTAGGCGTACGCTGGCTGCCCCTCCCAGTCTCTGATTGGCTCAAAGTAGATTCGCTGGTGCAGGTGCTCCCTCGATCTGCCCCAGAGCACAGCCTAAAGATAAGCACACACACACGCACACACATACACACGCACACACATGCACGCACATGCACACACACACACACGCACGCACACGCACACGCACACATGCACATGCGCACACGCACACACATACACACGCACACACACACGAACACACACATGCACGCACATGCGCACACGCACACACGTACACACACACACACGCTGTTTACGATTATGGCCCTTGTCAACAGGTGCCGTCGTTTCAGTTTTTTAATACCACAGGCCTAGGTCTGATTTATGGGTAAGATACCCCCCTGAGGACCGGGCTGAACCCTCGCCTCCCTTCTGAATCGGTTTTAGTATTAATATCACACTCAGCATCGTTAACATTACACTTCATATCAAAATTAAAATGTTTACGATACTTAATCAGGACAGAAGGTAAATTTTAGCAAATGGAAGGTCATGTTTTGCCCAGAGGAAGTAAAGGCCTTATGAGGCATAAAACATTAAACATATATGACAGCCAGTCAAGCTGAAAAAATGCCCTCAGATCTGCAAAACTTGCCCAACTGTTGAAACAACTGAAACAGTTAATACGTATATTCGAATGTTAATGTTCTCTCCCTCTCCACCTCCAGCTGATGTGCGGTGAGATCTCCGGCACAAAATGGCTGCGGTGCATAACCGGGGTGGGTGCCAGATATTGGTGGTGGCTGAGGTGAGTTTCCACTCATCACTGTAAAGCACTTTGAGCATTTGAAAAAGTGCTACATAAATGCAATGATTCATTCATTCATTCATTCATTCATTCATATTTGATATGACAGATTAAAAACACGTAGCGTAGGGATGTTACACTGCACCTGTGAATTGCGACATTGTGTCACTTCCGCAGGAACGGGATCTGCATTCTGTGGCTACAAGAACAAAAAACATTTCTGTAAATATACACTCAACAGAAAAAGCGAACCCTTGCTATTTGTTTACCTCCCTAGAAACACTGAGGCTGAGTAAGCTACCGCAACAGCAGTGTCAACAGCGCCATTGTGGTTCCTTTCGACAGTCCGTCCGTAAATCCCTCGACACGATCACAACAGCGTCAACGTCTTTCTCTCGCTCGGGGCGGGGCTGGAAACACTGAGGCAGTCCGGTCAGAGAGCAGCCACGTGAGCTGGGAACTGTGAGTCCTGCTGCGCGGTTCTCCAGAGTACCCTGGACTAGCGTTTGCACTCGGATAATAGCGCACGCAGCTTCGGTAGCGCACAGCGCTGAACATCGATCAGGCTGTTTTGTGTGAAAGATGTGATTGTGATTGGAACCGCTTCACAAACCACATTTACCAATCGAAATGGCGAAGGATTTGAGTGTGAGGGGCTACTGAGTACCTCATCCCACGAAGACATGGGGATAAAGCGTATGGATAACATCCCAGTCCTGGCAGCCCTACTGCATGGTGGCTGTAGGCCCAGCCGAAAAAAAGTTTAAGCATTTTTATTATTTGACATAATATTTTTTGTTCTGTCTTAGGTGACAAAGACATATTGCAGTGAATTTTTTTTATTTTTTTTTTAAATTATGATTTATTTGAGTTTTTATGGACTCCACACAGAACAGCAGGGTGTCAGCACAGTAGAATAATACGATTCCAGAGATTAAGACCAGAGACTCGTGTCCCCTACGGTGGGCAAAAATGAATCACCAGGTCACAGGAGGGCAAGCGACTGTATCTGCGATAAGATAAGCAGGTTTTCGGTTAGCGGGACTGTCTCATCTCACTGTGTACCAGCCTGCCCGCGTCAACCACACGGGGGCACGAGCTCCTCTGACGCAGCAGCTCAACTGCGCAGCTGAACTGCGCAGCTCAACTGGCGGACTACACGCAGAATATAAATAACAGGCTGTTGCCTGCACCTATACTTAATTGACAGACGGACGGTGCAGCAGTGAGACGGGTCTACGGATTCAACTGGGCACTCCAAAACTGGGAGAAAAGGGCAAATAATCATGGTTTAAAAAAAAAAGAAAAAGAAAAAAAAAAGACTGTAAAAAAAAAATGTGGGCGAGGTGTAGGATGAGCCTGGCGCGCTGACCTCCGGTGAAGGCTGCCGGGCAGACGAGTGGCGGTGCCGCTGGTCCTCCTCCGACCTGCTCTTCTGAGACTGCTGCAGCCTCTGCTCTCCCAGGCTCCACACCCTGGGAACAAGAAAACCATCTCAGTCCTCCATCCACACACACTCACACACACACTCACCCACAGTGGGCAATGGGCACTTCAAAAATTGGGATTCGCCATAACTGTCATAGCATCGTGGCATGTCTGCACGTTACTGGATATTTTAAGGTTTCGCCAAAAGACGTTGCTCGCTAGCGCCCGTACGGTTGGCTGCAGCATAGGTGTTTCAGCCACCCATTTCAATGCAAGTCAATGGTAACAATCCGGGGCGTCCAAACCCTTTTCCCAAAGCCCGTGGAGAGTCGCTGGGTGACGTCACAGTGACTTTGCCCATAGTTTTTTTCCACAGTCTATTTTTTCACCCTACCAGGCTTTGGAACATTCCAGCTTGTTACACCATTTTTTGTGTTTTTTTTTTTTTTTTTACTACTACTATATTTGTGATACAGTCTCCCCCAAGTGTAACCGTGTTACCCACAAGAAAGCTTCAGGTTATTTAATTAGCGCTAGAGAAATGCCGAGAAGTCTATCTCACGGTACCATCTTAAATCTAAATCTAATATCAAGTACCTCAAATACCCATGATTGTGCCGTAATTGTCTGACACAATCTGGCTCGTTATGCTATTCAGAAGTGACTGAAGGGCTCGTGTTGACACCCGACCCCCCCCCCCCCCCCCCCGCGTGCTCTCCACTGGGCTTTCGGAGATAAGCAGCTTAACAAAACGTGACCGTTTCGGAGAGGAAGCGGGACGGAGATGGTGCTAAAGCGCCCCGCGTTATCTGTGCGGCCCCTGCAGACGCCCGCGCCGCCGCCGCTGCCGCCCGCGTTAAACTGACCGCCTGCCCGGATCGCCGCCGTTTCGCAAGGCGCTTCCTCCCCACGCGCCGCCGTCCCGCCTTTTTTTGGTTCACGACGAAGATCCACTTTGGTGTCGCAATGCGTTGTGACAGCGTGCTTCTGCGGCAAGCGATTAGCTCCTCCCACAACTAGCTGTCTGTTTTTTTTTTTTTTTTTTTTTTTTTTTTTTAAAGAAGGGGTTGACAGCATTCTGGCTCCTCTGGAAGAATAGACGGCCAGAAGGTAGAAAGCCCTTTTCTGATAATGAGCTTTTTATGAGTGGGGGGTGGGGGGGGGCATGTCAGTGTTACTTACTTTGACAAGGGAGGGGTCGTCCAAGTACTGAAATAAAACTAAACAGATAAAACAGCCCAATCTGGGATACTGTACTTGTTTTTCTTCTGGGCATTTTAAGTGTGAAGAATGAATACATACAGAAATGAACTAATATACACCCGTATGCAAGAGGTCAAAGTACAGCTTAAATTATACTGTAAATGCAGAAATATAGCTAAAGGTCAAATTTCATAATGAATTTGAATTCACAGAGGGGGAAAAAAACTAGCTAAAGGAACAACGTAAATGCAGAAATAGGATGTTGAGTGCATGGGTGGCATCTTTTCCACTGGCTTGTTGTTTGCAGATTATCCGGCTTCTAGATGCACTGACCATACGGTCACCCACAGAAGACAGCATGGCGGAAGGCCATTTCACAGTGGTTAGGAGACCACTTTTATCGTGTGATGTGAGTGGGTGTGATGTGATTGGGCGAGCGCATACCGCTCCCCACCAGAGGTGATGAATTCCGACATTGCGCGACTGTCCTCCATCGGTATGGTGATTTTTTTCCCGCTCTGTTTTGCCAAAGTTTTCCTCTCTAATGTGAGGAGCCTTTAACCTCCATGAGTCCTGGCTCACAAGGCCCGACACCACCCAGCTCTGGTGACCACGACAGAGATGAAGCATGTGCCCACTACAGCACAGCTCAAATATAACAGCGAATATAATATTCAAATAGGAACAATATGACAATGTGCAAGTTCAGCAGTAAACACTGAGTTTATATAAGCCTGTGTACAGTTACAATTGCAACTAATATTAATAGAAATAGTACTACTAATATTTCTACAAATATACTGTACTATACTACAATACTATGGCTAATTCAAATACCACTACAACAACTATGACAACGACAATCTTAAAATCTTGCTTTCCAAATGAAATACAGTTCTTAAGGGGATACAGTAGCTTTAGCTGTGGTTGTTTGTGAGATATTAGGTTCAGCGGTGCTCAGAGGAGGGTCTCCCTGCCCCCAGTCCTGTGGAAGGGACTGAAGGGGGGACTGCTCTCTTACCCATTGTTGTCTATCTGCAGGAGCTCGATCTCTTCCGGTCCCACCTCATCGGTCCCGGTGTGCCGCTGGGTCACGCTGCAGCATCCCATGTCTCCAGAGTTCCGGCTAACCTCTCGGCTCGGTACGGACGGACCCTCTTCCCCAAAAAAGCACCGCTCCCCTCAGCCCGGCAAAGGCAACCCCTCCCTCGTTCTGCGCAGCCTGATCTCCTCAGATCAGCACTGGAAGCCTCAATCCTGTGGCACACCCCTCCAAGTGCTGAGGACCATCTGCCCCCCCTCCTCCCCCCTCCCCCCAGTCCAAAGTAGGGGCGTCTCAGTCGACCTGTCCAAAAGCATCCGCTGCAGAGAGAGAAGGTAAGAGAGACAGGGAGGTGACACAAGGTCAGAAGCTAGAGCGAGTTCAGCGACCCCAGTTTTTCTTTTTTTTTGCGCTAGAGTGACACTCGAAGACAGAAGAAAGGAAAGGAAGACTCCGAGAGCGACTGCGACAGCACTGCAGCAGGACAAGGTGCAAGAGGAACACCTAAAAAATGAATCAGCTTCGCTCGCCAAAAACACGTGAAAGGGGTTGGGCCCCTTTGCTAATTGCGGAGGTGAGAAGTCGAGCGCCGAGTCGTTGTGAAAGGTGGGAAAGAGAGAGAGAGAGAGCGGAGAGAAAGAGAGAGAGAGAGAGAGAGAGAGAGAGAGAGAGAGAGAGAGAGACAGCGGCGGAGGACTCTGTGAGTAGAGACGCTCTTCCTTCCTGTAAGTTTCAGCAGCTGTGGTGAACGCAACTTCCTCTGTGACTGAACACTGTCTTTGGTTTCTCCTGTTTTGAGTAGAATCATCTCTAGCTGACTTTAAATCTTTTTATTTAATGCACTAGCCCCACGCTAGCCCCACGCTCCAGTGAAATACATTCAAGGACTTACCCTGCTGATAGTCACAATAAATGCACGTTTTCTCAATGTGTCTGAAAGACAAATCTCCAACAGTACATTGTGCTGTTAGGCTTTTGTTTTGTGCCATTACTGTCTTCTGATCATCTGACCATTTGCCATACTGGTCAGCATTTCATGGTGCAATTTTTTTTTTTTTGCTTTGTGTCTTGGGGCTCTTTAACTCAATTTGACAAAAACACTTTCCATCCCTCTTCCCCTCACTGCCTCATGATCTCTCCTTTCTGTCACTCTTTCTCTTTTCGTTTGTGTGTGTGTGTGTGTGGGGGGGGGGGGGCTGGTGGTGGTAGGGTGTTAGCATTACCAAAGACGGATATATTGAGCCTGATTCATGCTGCGTATCAGACCATGACTGTTACGCAAACCCCAACCCACTAAGATGGTCGCCAAAAGGAAGCTGGCGTGCAAAGTGTCTGCAACATATCCGTTCCCCTCTTGGTGTCCACTCCTAGGGGCTAACCAACATGACACCTATTTATCTTTGCTAAATAACAGCCGATGCTATTAATTACCATGGTGAACAATGAGACATCAACCACACTCTGCAAAGCCCTTGCAAAACATTATTTGTGTTAGCACATATAGGTATTTTATGGCAAGATAATTACGTGTTAGAGGGCTCAGATACAAGACAACAGACCACAGTTAGTGTTATGTCTTGCTTCAAGGCCTTAGTCTTGTTTTGTTCTGTTACATACGGTGAAGGCCGATGCAGACAGCTAAATAAATATGTAAGCAACAGCAGGCTCGAAAGGTCAAAATCTGCAATAAAAGCAACTGCTTCTGTCTTGTCATTGCAACTAATGTTCATGCCACCCCCAAGAATGCCTCTTTCATAAAATCACTTGACATTGCCCTTTGAAAAATGACAAGGATCTTATTTCAGTGGTATTGTTGTATGCATATGATCTAATGACTGCTTGAACTACACAGCCCATGTAGGCTTTTGAAGATTTAAGCCATGGAAATGTACCAAGCACATGCAGAGCAGGTGGCTCTTGTGAGGCTAACTGATGAGTACGTCATGCAGCCAACTTTATACTTTTATGACTGTTTCATTTTTAGTGACTATTCTCATTTCCCTAGTTGCCCTGGAAAGTAATAGGCAAAAAAGATAAAATTATCTGGACAGGTGGTGACAAACAGGCTTTTGGAAATACTTCTCTTTGACTTATGATTTGTGTCACAAAACATGGTGCATTTTATATGGGTAGGTTAGGTGTAAGGCGAGACACAGTTAGGTATAACAGTGAACAACAACAAAAACAACAACAACAACAACATCATCATACTCGTCATCATCATCAACAAAAACAACGGACTATAATGATGGTCGCTGCAGAGCATAATGGTTAGGAGGCTAATTGTAACTCAGGCTGCGTGTTCGATTCCCTGGTGAGGCACTGCCGTTACACCCTGGTGCAAAGTTCTTAAGTGCAGCTGCTTAAGTAATTATCCAGATGCATAAACTGATTTTATTATTATGTAAAGAATGTAAGCTTCGTCAGTCGCCCTGCTAAATTCCAACAACGTCAGTGTAACTAATCAAACTGTAGAACATAAATTACTTTTAATAATGAAAATGGTAATTGTAATAACTAATAGCATAATAATTACAATTTGCAGAGCAATGGTACAATTTTTAGAAATTTTACCTTAAGTTTGTGGTTCTAGACCTTTCTCCACTCCTGTTGCTATGCCGTAAAATGCAATTTTGGCTGCTGACACAATCAGATAACTTGCAATTCTCTTGGGAGATAACGAAAAATTCGGATGAGAAAAAACAGCTGTTTTGGCAGCATAAATAATACACGCCTTCATATGGCGTTCAAAGTAAAATCCACGAAAACTACAGCCAAATTTCAGATGAAGAGCATTCGCCTGCTTGTAGCGATTTTGTAAAGCCCGGTAAAACGGTCAAATAAATTCTAACACGGAGTTATAACATCAAAAGTGCATGAACTTCCTCAGTGATCGTGGCTAATCGGCTTCACTGGAAATGAGAATTTTTACGGCCACTTGGAGAGGGGGGTGGCTTTCTTATGTCCTGTAGGTTCTTCCTGAGATGTCATTACCGGCGACATACAGTAGGCTACGTTCAGCACGAGACCACAGAAAGCACGAGACTTAACTGATGAGGTTCCTGTCGAATACAACATGGACTCGTTCACGTACAAATTTAGGCCAGCAGCTGACGTATGAACATGAAAATGTGTCATCTGCAAGTATAGTCATTTCGTCTTTCGTCACTTGGAAGTTCCAAGTTTGTGAGACACAAATTTGGGCAATGATGATGCTTTGTAACCACATGCACTTGAAAAAAAAAAAAAATATTACATTGAATTTTGTCTTCCAACTGAAACAGCAGAGCTCCCTTTATGGTTTTCATTACTCTTGCATTAGAATCTACTGTTAGATCCAGTGAAGCTCAATACTCTGGTAATAGATCATCTGAAATAAAATGAGACGAATGGTTCGCGCCTCATTTTCGAACAGATGCAATTTAAATAAATAGTACATTTAGCAATCTAATATTTCCGCCCAAACAGGATATATTGCTTTTCATCCGTGGTCTCGGTCTATCGGTCCAATAATCATAACTCATTCTGTCAGAATTATTGATTACAGTATTATTAGTTAATTTCCTTGTCTCCATTAGGTGGCGCTCTTAGCCCGCTGTCCTTGGTTCAGTTCTTTCGTCATGCGCAACTGTGTGACTAGTCTTACTGTGTTCACATGGAGATTAATCACGAAAAGATTTCTTGTACTGTACAGTTGGTCCACGTAGAGTCAAAATAACATGTTGATGAAGCTAAATATGCTAATTTAATCATACCAAGGGGATTGCCATCTTAACCCACCTCCTAAAGTTAAATTAAATACCTACAGGGGTTTTAGAAGTCCAAATGATTAATCTTCAGTTCATTACCCCCCTCCCTTAAGCATGATGAAAAAAAAAAACAATAGCAGCAGAGGTATAATATATAATTGATTTAATCCCCCTAACCCCATACATGCATGCAAAGATTATCTTCATGCCATTTTCTTAAACGGAAAGGCTATCCCAAGTTAATTAATTAACAAAACGCAGAGGACTGTTAGGGTGATGAGATAAGAAGATTTTCACTCTGGGATTATCTATTTGTGTCTTTATTTGAGTACTTGAAACGTTGTTTTGAACCCCCCTGACTTCAGTAATGTTGGAATGGCCTCGTTTTCCCAGCATTTGTAGCAGAGTTGACTTGTGAGACTCTTAGCATCACTATTGAAAAGTCATTCTGATGCATATTTGAAGTCAGGTGACATTAGCTACTTGAGACAGCAGGGGAGAGTAAGGAGTAAAGAGGACAGCGTAAGGGCAAACTTTAAAAAATTTCAATTCAGCATGCCATATAAAATTTTTTTTGAAATGCACCCGTAGAGAAACTTTAATTTAGATTTAGCTTTGACTGATGGTGTGAACTGCAGCATTTGGCCTTGTTCTAAGTTTTTTGCTTTTGGTTTAATTGTGTAACTCTGTGGAGCCCAATCGTGTCAGTGTCAGTCTAGCCACTGCCCACACTTCAGGCATCTGAGATTGTGTAAAAAAGGCTCAGGGTACCGATCCACAAAGGCTGTCATAAGCCCCGCCCATATTCCCACATTGTAGCAACATCACTGTTGTGTAACAAACAAACGCTGATCATCAGATATGGACGGCGTGTCAGAGTGTCCTTGAGCAAGACGCCTAACCCCGAGCGCTCCCGATGAGACGTTTGGCGCCATGCGTGGCGGACTTCGCCGTTGGCGTGTGAGCGCGTGCGCACGAATGGGTGAACGAGAGGCAGTCGTTGTAAAGCGCTTTGTTCAGTAATTGCTGGAAAATGCGCTGCATGAATGCGGTCCATTTACCACTACCTGGTATTAGGCTGTTTTACTGTACAGACGGAGACAATGAGCTGTTAAACTGTTTTTTCTTTTTCTTTTCCATTTCTCAGGCCAAAGAGGAGCGCGGATACATCAGACCTCCCCCCCCCCCCCCCCGGCTGTGGCCATTAATGGGCATCCTGCTAAAATATGTACCGATGAAAGATGGTAATGACATAATGAAATCATGAGAAATAAAGTATATCAGCAAAAATAATAATAATAATAATAAAATCATGACATGCATGACATACATGTACAAGCTGATTATAAAATTTCCAACAGTAAGATAAATTTGACTGCTCAGTTATGTAGGAATGAACTAATGCATATAGGGATGTGTATTGATTTTTACTTGATTAATACAAATGCTAATTATTCCTGCATTTTTTATTTATGTTGATATTACATTTAATATAGATAACATTTATTATGCAAAAAAGAGAAATTGTTGCAAAATACTGCATTAATCATCATAATCTGTTTATAAATGCCATAATTTCCATAATTTGTGCCAGTACTGCATGTATAGAAGAACCACCAAACACAAAGCTTGCCTATAGTGCACCGGAGTACACCCTTCTCTCTGGCTCTTTACGAATGGAACGTTGTCATTCTAACAAGTAGGATTTGCTCTAAGGCAGCAGCCCATATCATGAGCCACTTTACACAGCTACCATTGTACACACTGTGCAAAACAGTCATTTGGAACTCTGAGCTGTGGTACCTTCAGTGAAGGAATCCTCACACAGGCCACAACTAAATTATACATTTTTGTCAGGTTCTACTGACTCTCACTAAAATGCCTGGATCGAAGAAAGTTGTTTGCCTACTTTATAGTAGGTATTATTTTTCTATTATAATAGGTTTCTGTCTATATTTTACAAGTAATCAAGTTTTGAAACGACATTTCCTGAAACAGTTCAGACGATACAGTATTTTCTCAGGCCTTGACGGCACCCCTCCTCATAGGAATCGGCCCAGCAGCCTGCTTGTTTAAAGCCTGTTTCTCCACAAGGTGGAGCTCTTCTGCACACCCTGTTCTTTTCGCTGGTTAGCGTTTTGCCTGCAATGCCTAAAATATGATACGGTACTATCCCTAATGTGGTTGCTTAGCAACAGCAGTTAATAATGCGAGGACGCCTTGGTGGCGTTTGTAACACTGAGGACACTGTTGCAGGTACTCAGAGTAACCTCAGAGTAGGACTATTTATACTTCTCCAAATAAAAACACAAATAAAGAGATAGTCAAAGTGATAAATAAATAAATACATAAATAAACAAACATTCCATGAGCATTCAAATACTGTAGCCATGCACAGTTTGAATGAATTTTCTTTTCTGGATAATATTTGTTAATCACAACCATTGCAGGAGTTCATTTGTTAATGTATGCGTTTTCATACTTACTTCTGCTGAGACAAATATAACACTAAATAAAGAAGCACATAATGACTGGGATTTGAGCATGAAATGAATACCATGCCATTATGGGTTCTTCTGGTAAGTGTCCCTGGCAGGAGGAGTTCCTCTGTAACACATTTTAGATGAGAAAGCGTAATGAGAATTTAATTCCCTGTTAAAACCGCACCAAGTGGCATTTTATATTTCAGAGTCAGAACATTTTAAATATTATTATATTAAAATATTTAAATATTCATGCTAAAATGACAGCCCCTGACTTGCACACCTAAGCCTAAATTAACCTGGACATTACCAAGTGCCACAGCCCCCAAATTAAAGAATGAGAGGACCAACACAGGCTGCACAAAATGATTCAATTTTCCCATCCAAAGAAAGAGGCCTCATTGCTTATAACTGCCGTTAGGGTTAGGGTTATATATATATATATATATATATATCGCCTCACAGCAAGAAGGTCATAGGGTCTCAGCTTGGGCCTTTCTGTGTGGAGTTTGCATGTTCTCCCCATGTCTTCGTGGGTTTCCTCCCACCGTACAATTGGACACTCTAAATTGCCCATAGGTGTGAGTGTGTGAGTGAATGGTGTGTGTGTGCCCTGGAATAGATTGGTGGCCTGTCCAGGGTGTATTCCTGCCTCTCGCCCAATGCACACTGAGATAGGCTCCAGCATCCCCTGCAACCCCGCCCAGGATAAGCGGGTATAGATAATGGATGGATGGATATACTATAGACCAATACATAAATTTGGCCAAATGATTGTCTTTGTTTAGACATTTTGTAAACACAGGAAAGGCATTGTGGGTACAGGCCCCTCAGCAGCAACACACGGACGCTATTTAAAAGCCGGGGGCTTGTGTGCAGTGAGTGATGCAATCTGGAGCCACACATTGGCCCTGGAGCCTGGGGATCCTGTTAGCTGTGCAGCGGCGCTGTGCCCGGGGGGTGTTTTTGCAGGGCACTGAGGGGAACTGTGTGCATGTGTGGGGTGGGGGTGAGGGAGGGGAGGGGAGGGGGCAGCTTTCAGCTTCCTATTGTTGTGAGATGAAAAGTGCTTTCAAATACAGTAAAGGAATCAGATTATGTCACTGTGCCAGATTCACTGTAATAATCATCAGATCTCTGTATTTTCATCATAGTTTTGTGCAGCTGCTCATTTTTTAAGCATCAAGATAAAAAAGGGCTGCTTTAACTACCTGAAGGAAATGACAGGGTTACATTTTTTTAGTTTGGGGTTGCTGTTTGGGCATTCATTACGTAAAGGTTTTATATTTGTTATTTAGTTCTTAGTTGTGAGTTATTTAGCCCTAGTTTTTCAATGGGTATTTTGGCATCAGTTTCATGGCTGTAATGTTTGGCTCATAAGATCTGCTTACCCAATATTCATTGCACTGATTTTAAAGCCATTGATCACCTGTCACTTACTGTTAATTAGTGCAATTTGTTATTCCTGTAATGTATTTTCAAAATATATACAAACATATTTTTTTAATATTTCCATTTTAATTTATCTGAACCTCAGTAATGCAATAATTCCTTGTGTATTAGCTCTATTGTGATAGTACTGTGATTTTCAATACTTATATACAGAAATATGAGGAATAAAAAAATAAAGCTCTATATGCAGGCATCCGAAATAATTATAAGGGTGGCACAAGAGGTAAGCATCACTGCCATGATCCTGTTTATTTCTCTTGTTCCTTCTTCGCTTGTACGCATCATCAGCCTTTGGCTTGCCAGCCAATCACAGTGCCCCAACAACAACCACCTCCCCCCTCCACCTCCCCAAATACTGTAATTAGACCCTACTGTCTCATCCGCCTCTTGCACGCAACCTCTGGCATAAGCACCAAGGACCCAAACCCTGGGGAGGCCCTTAGCCACCCAAAACCTCTCATTATCTCGAGCACCGAGGCGCTTCGTGGATCCCCCACTTTCCTCCTCCGGCACAGACTCCCTCTCCATGTGCACTGTAAAGGAAACAAGCGAGCGAGGATGAGGGGAGGAGGAAGGATAAAGTAGAGATGAAGAGGTGAAGATGGGGGGGGGGGGGATTTGGGACATTGTGGCCAGTGTTACTGTTGATAAAATAAAAGGTATATGAATGGTAAAAAAAAAAAAAATTTCTGGAGATTTATAATGTGTTACAGCCATTGTTTTAACGTGGCACACAATGCTACAGTAACACTGACACATTTTGGCCAAAAGCCTCAATCAGACTGTGTCAATCAGACTGTGTGTCTAAAGGACATCAAACTGGGACATGATGGAAAGAAAGAAAGAAAAAAAGAAAGAGCGAGAGAAAGAAAAAAGAAAGAAAAAAGAAGATACTGGAAATGACACTGGCTGTTAAAATTCAAAGAATAGCATTCAAATAGTTAGTCTTGTTTTGCAATCTCTTTGATAATGACATGCTGCAGAACCAAGAGCAGTTCTCTGCCCCAGAAGAAAGAATATAAACCAGAATTATTAAACTGCTATAACTGAAAATGTCTAGAAAAACTTTTCTGACAAAAAACATATTTTATGGGAAAAACTGAAAATATATGCATCTTTAAATATATATCTAAAAAGTGAAAAAAGTTCATGTTTGGTCACTGCATTAAGAATTTATTCAACTACAGAGTGGAAATGAACAAATGAAAAAATATCTCACTGGGAAAAAGGCAGACACTATGATCTTACATGCAAGAAGTAAAAAAACTAAAAGGAAAGAAAATGTCATAAAAATTATTTTATGATGAATAATACCTTACTGGAAATACAAAAAAATATAAGTCTATAGTCTTGTGTCCAAACGGGGTAAAAATGCAATGATTTAAATTGTATGGTTTTTGTATTCAGATAGATTAGAAATTACATTTATTTAACTACCATGAAGAAATAAATAATGGAAAAACATTTTACATAATTTTCTGATGAAAAAAATATCTCACTGGAAAAACTGAAAACACATAAGACTATAGTCCTACGTCCAAAAAGTGAAAAAAGACATTTGTAAATCATGGTTTTTGCATGAAAATGGATTAGAAATTTGATTTATTCACATACCATGATGAAATAAATGACTTAAATTTTCAACTAAAAATATATTTCACAAGAAAATAAAAATAAAAAAGACATAAGACTATAGTCTTATGTCAAAAAAGTGAAAAAAGGAAGAAATATCAATTCATGTTTTTTTGCATTCAACTGAGTTAGAAATAAGATTTATTGAACTACAAGATTTATTTTACTATGACAAGCAACTAAACAATTTAATTTGTCCACAACAACATTTCTAACTAAAAAAATATCTCATTTGAGAGAAACACTTAAATCTTACTAAATAAAAAATAAATAAAACAATGACTGATTATAGTTTTTGCATTCAGATGGATTAGAAATAATTATTTAACTACCATAAGGAAATGAATGATTCAAATAGTCTACAATGCCTTTTCCAACTAAAAATATATTTCACTGGAAAAAAACAAACAAACAAACAAACAAACAAACAAAAGACTATAGTAAAAAAAGTAACAATTTTTTTTTTAAATTTATGGTTTATGCACTTGGATGGATTAGAAATCAGATTTATTTTGATTATTATAATATTATTATAAGAATGGCCAAAAACAGGCTGAACATTTTAAAATAGGCTGTGATACATCAGAAACATACAGTAGGTCTACGAAATAGAACACACATCTCATTTGAAAACTTGAACGAGGGGCAAGGAACTACTCATGCACTGAGGTTGGAGCTGTCCATGGAAATAAAAAGCGCAGTTGAGTCATTTTCTGAAATAAAATAGTGAGGGGATATATGTTGCCGTGAAAACTTTGTTTTGTGGCTAGAGATTGGATTAGGCAGGTGTCAGTCAACTTTCTTAACCCAAGCCCCACCTATTTTTTTTCAGGTAGCCTGATTACTTGCCGGACCGATTAGTGAGCTTCAAATTGGACTCATCCGCAACACAAACTAGCCTACTCACCTCTGGCAAGTGGGCAAGCTTTATTTCTCCTGGGTGTTTGGGGTCCATTTCATTTCTAACTGTTGAAACTGCCACAACATGCCTATGTATAGGCCTACTTCATACATTAAAATGTTAACACCCTGCATTGTACACAACACAAGCTTTCAGGTGATGTCTGGCTTTTATTTGATCTCAGTCAAACTTAATGTCAGTGAATCTGCAAATGAAATTAGAAGTTTGTCCTAGTGAGTCTAACTTGCATCCTGCTGGGAAGCAGTTTTCAAGAATGTTTGGAATGAGTTGTTGGTAATTGTGGTAGCTGTATTTAAAAAAAAAAAAAAAGAAAAAAAAAGTGTTTTCTTTTTTTTACTTTCAAAGTGTGCTCCAGCATAATCTCACAAAGTAATGGATAATGCATCCCAGTAAACGTGCTTGTTATTGAGATGTCCTTGTTTCTTTGGCAAACGGAACCAATGGCGATAGAGAAACAGAGATACCACAAGAGGGTGCCAACATTACAGTGACCCATTCCAAAATGTGAGAAAAGTGCAAAGGGGTCTGGTTTCAAATGTAGGTCTTATTTCAAAAGTTGGGGCTAGGGAGCAGGTTACTTGATGTTGATTTATGATTACAGGTCTGATATCTAAACAGCTTCATTGCTAAATTCAAAGTACAGGTGATGAATGGAGGTGCTCTTCCAAAAAGCTGAAAGGAACAGATTTCTCCTCTTCACCCTATAACTATTATACCTGTGGTGTGAAAGTATTGCTGTGGGGGCAGGCAATGAGGGGACATACTACACAAGGATGGGGAAAACGCATTAGCATCATGACAATTCAATATTTGAAGTGTGTCACAAAACCCAGTGAAAAAGCATTTCCCCAAACTTCACCTTGTATTCTGATATTTAGTTCATTATGCTGTAGCTTTGAAAGTCGAAAAGATGTGTTTTTTTCATATAGGAAATGTGCAATTTAAACAGCATGTAAGAATGTTTTATGAACACAAGCACCACTCTGATTTCATACAAATTGACAGGTCTTTCGTTGGCAGTGGATGTGTTAATGTTTGACCAGGGTGTTTAGTTTGCATACTTCAATGGCATGAAAATTTCAGTTTTTTCCTTTAAATTTTTTTTTTTTGTGGTTTTTATTGCATAAGGAACTCTAATCTTTTTGAACAAACAGCCTTAATTGTCTTCAATTTTGGTGGAATCAGCAACCTACAGCACATTGCGCGTCCTGTGTTTCAGCACTTGCTGAAATAAAAGGAAACCATGGCTTTTTATTTGCTCAGCTGAAGGGAACATGGAGATGGACATTAACAGCTTCTTAAAGAGACAGGGTTGCTGATGTTGCTGTTTGACTTACATTCTCCCAACAATAACCAGCCAGACTAAGCATGTCTCATGTTGGTGCAGATTTTATCGCTGAGGCTAATGGGAGTTGAAGTCAGTGCACTGGTAAGTGACGTAGAGAGCCAAAGTGCTGACCGAAGTTGAAGTTCAATGTTACCATAATAAATAATCCACAGCATGTTTTTTTTAAAATCATTATTGTTGGTGTACACAAGAAATTAACAATAACAATTAGAGGGACATCAACAGAAAAAAGACATCAAGCAGAGCCCTAGTGATGCGGGTTCCAGGCTTGTGTGGAATACTGCTGAGCCTCCATAAACAGGATCATTATTTATGGATAATCTCTAAATCTATGCTAAGTCACCATGCAAAGCTATACCCACTGAAGGAATAAATAATGTGAGCTCACACAAGGTCATGTGTGTGCACTCCTGACTTGAACCTTCAGACTTTAATCTGCCTGTTAGACTATTTTGTTTTGAGCATTTTTCATTGCTAATAGAACCATAAAAAAAGTTATCTGATTGCCTAGTTCAATGAAGGCCATTGTTTTCACTGGCTCATGACAGCTCGTGCAGCTTAACTGGGAAGAACTGCAACTAGGACAGTGTAAACAACTGCTGGTTATCTGTTACCTGGCAAAATTACTCATTCATACAAGATTCATTCAATGAAATCATTGCATGGTGCGTCCCCATCAATTCCTCAACACATATCTAATTGTTCATTTTCACTTGTTAAAGAGTTGTAAATGTGAATTGCAACAAAAAACTATGGTTTGTGCACAACAGTGTAATGACAAAGTGACTAATTAAGTATACAGTAGTTGTTTTATGAGGGCAGTATTGCATACAACAAAGCTATAAATATTTTCAGAGATGGGTGGATATATTCTTGTATTCATTTACTTATTAACAGAAAAGAGCTAGCATCTGTGCAGTGTACACATTTGTGTTTTACCAGGCTTAGCATATTCAGAAACTGATCATCCTTACTGAACTTCATACATAAATGCTGCCAAGATTGTTCTTTTTCCAGAAGATGACATTATTACATTACATTACATTACAGGCATTTAGCAGACGCTCTTATCCAGAGCGACTTACACAACTTTTTACGTAGCATTTTACATTGTATCCATTTATACAGCTGGATATATACTGAAGCAATGCAGGTTAAGTACCTTGCTCAAGGGTACAACGGCAGTGTCCTTACCCGGGAATCGAACCTGCGACCTTTCGGTTACAAGCCCAGCTCCTTACCCACTGTGCTACACTCCGTCCTACATAAAAATGTAATCTTATTCAACAGACAGAATCCAACTGAATAACAATGTTGTTTTGACACTAACATTGGGGAAACAACTGCTGCCATGTTTAGGATGTGCCAGGGATTTAAGGAGATCACATTTTTATTCAGCAAATAATTACACATTACATACTTTCACTGTTCAAAACTAAACCCTGAAAAAAATGTATAAAATACACCACATGGCCAAAAGTATATAGTCACCAGACATCCAACATCTCATTCAAAATTATTGGTATTAATATGGAGTTGGCCCATCCTTTGCTGCTATAATAACCTCCACTTTCCTGGGAAGGCTTTATACTAGATGTTGGAGCATTGCTGTCGGGATTTGCTTCCATTCAGCCAGGAGAGCATTACTGAGGTCAGGCACTGATTGGACGATGGCTCACAGTTGGCTTTCCAAAGGATCCCAAAGGTGTTGTATGGCATTGAGGTCAGGGCTCTGTGCAGGCCAGTCAAGTTCCCCCACACCATTCTAGACAAAACCAATTATTTTATTATTTTTTAAATATAATAATAATAATAATAATAATAATAATAATAATAAATCATTGTTCATGCAGGAAAAACTAAAGAGTTTCACAGTGGAATCAAATTAAAACATTACAAATTAAGGCAAAATGCATACAAAAGCATATAAGAATATAAGTAATAAAAAAGGTAAAAATAAACAATTGCCTAAAAACCACATTAAATGAGTGCATACTTCGCTGAGACCAAAAGTAAGAAATCTTCCCTTATTTTTTATGGAAAACTATTCCACAGTTTTGGTGCATAAGCAGAAAAAGGCATTCATAACTTCGTACATTATTCACCTTGGGAACACACAAGAGCTTTCCTTAAGCAGATAGTTCTTATTGGCTGATAATACATTTTAAAAGCCGTCCATGTGCTGATCCATTTTGGGCTTCCAATACAAGCGAAATAACTTTAAAATCTATTTTTAAACTCAGTTACATCCCATGCAGTCACTTAAGTACTTGAGCTACTGCATTTTTACCCATTTTGGTACAGGTAAAAATTCAGTACCAGCTGTCAACAACAATGTTTCATTGGACAGCTGCCAAAACACTGTAGCCCGCACCAATTAATCTTAAGAAGAAGCTAATATAAGGGGAAATAAGTGTTTTAATTTTGCTAATAGACCTCACAGGATAAAAGGCATTAAAGGCTATTTCAAAAACTCATTCCTCTTTTAAAATAATGCCCAGTTATCCTATGATTTGTGGATATAAATTTCCCGGAAAGCCTTATTTGCCTATAATACAAAGCTCTCAGAAATTTTTTTATTTGAGGACAGTTTGCCTCAGCCAAAATGCTGTGTACTCAGAGAAACAGCCAAAATAAATAAGCTGCTATGTATCTGCACGCATGTAGGACAAAAAAAAGTGTTTAAAAAAAACTCTGTTGTGACATTAGTTTACGTTACTATGGTAACTGAAGTTCCATCTAATAAAATCAGTAATGTTGTTGCTCACGAACAAAAACTAGCAGTGCTGATCATCAGTCTTGACACGTGGTTCCAGCCCTGTCAAAAGGCAAGCAAGCCAAGCAAATTTCAGCTCTGCAATGTCTTCAACATGGCATTCCTTAAATCTCAGTCATTTTTGTGTTCAGGAGAGGGTGATATCTTGATCATTAGCAGGTGCAGTTACGCCACCTGTTTCTCCACTCCAGGGTTTCCCAAACTTGAAGAGATCAAAGTATATATTTGCATCAGTACAGTATAAGACAAATGCAATTTAATGTTGCTTTATTCAACCCTCTTGGGACAATTTACTTTCGTAGTTTGCTTTCTGAACTATTGTATTTCCCACAAAGAAGGTGTCTAGTTTTGGCACACGGGTGTTGACACTTTCAGCATTTTGGGTTCCAGTGTGTTTGCACTTCTCTGTCTTTGAAATCGGTTTGGATTTTCCCCAATAGATCTCCATTTTATAAGAACATACAAAGTTGTTAATCAACCAATAAAGTGAGGTGTGACCAAAAAAATTTTTTTTTAAAAGCATAGCATATTCCTCTACACAAGAGTGTTTGCCGTATTACAATAATGGCAATAATCCCAATACTCCTTGTTGATTCCTTATTAATATCTACAAAATAGACACAGATACTTTAGATTTAGACATCATCTCTCTCTCTCTCTTTCTCTCTCTCTCTGTCTCTCTCCCTCTGCTGAACAAACAAGTCTGTCTTGTCTCTCAGCCTTGGGCGTCTCTTGCTCCCATCGTGAAATCCAGTAATTACCCCCTCTCTCATTGATCAGAGTGGACCCACCCCAGTGCAGCTGATGATTATCTCTCTCACCTGCCCAGCCCCCTGGGCGAGCGGGAGGAGGATGTCTTATTTATCATCAAACACTTACCAACTGTAATTTTTTTCCCTTGCAGGTTCAATATGAGTTTGTATTTCTAAGTTTTCGTGTCTCTCATTTTCCTTTGGAGCAAACGGGCGAAGGATTTCGCGAGACGTTCCCCGTCGGACCGGCCGGCTGTGATGCGAGCCCGTAGCTCCGCCCTCCCAGACGATGCAAAGCTCGACAAGCACCACTTCTGAGGAAGAGAGACAGCAGAAACACCAATTACGCCATAATTACGAGCAAAAAATCTGCTGTTGTGTCTGGAACAGCTTCCCAGTGATATCAGACTGCAGCCGCCGTGCTGCGTGTCTTCCTGCTTTAAAATGGTAATCAACTGAACAGGAGCTGATACACGCACACACACACACACACACACACACACACACACACACACACTCAAAGTGGACCATAATTTCTAAACATTTTTTCAAAATAAAACAGAAAACATTTATAATATTGTTTATAATATTTACTGAAATTGCACTTTAATTGTTTTTTAATAAGTGGGGACCTGAACCATGTCTACCTAACAAAGTGGGGACCTTACCTGCACATTTTACAGTTTGTACACATATATTTAAATAGTAGTGCATCCATTAAGTACTGTGCAGTTATTTAGCCTACCATTTTACTGTGCATTTTAATGCGCTCAGTTTACTTTCAATCATTTGGCACGTATCACATGAATGGCAACCAGGCAGTGCCTGACCTGGGAAGCATAAAAAACACAGTATTTTCCCCCCTCAGCATAATCCACCTGCATTCCTGCAGAAAACCGACCTGCATTCTGTGTTGAGCCGATGCATGCAGTGTGAAAAACAAGCCGGTTTCCCTCTGTAAACTCAAAGGGACAAAGGGAAGAAAGCTTCTTTTACAGCCCCTGTGTAGCTTCGCTGGCGTCCCATCTGGCTCCGAGGTCATATCCGTGTCCAGGGGGATTGTGGGGAGGGTGTGGGTCCGCATGCGCCCTTTCGCAAGCTCTCCCGCGTATTTTTGACACCTCTTACCCGTTCCCATGGCAGCTCTGGGCGTCCCCAGGCCTGAGGGGGGCTCCCACAAAGCCAACAGTAGTCACGGGGTACCCCTTCTCCAAGTGTCATGGCCTTTTTTTGGGAGTGTGGGGGTTAAGTTACCTGGGAATGAAAGGCAGTTTCAGTGGTCTCATTACAGCTCTCATTATGAACAGAGTCATAGGGGGGGGGGGGGGGGGGGTAATTTCTGAATAACAATGTTCTCATGCACAGGTGAAAAAAGGAAGTGTCACATTCACGGCTGTCTTTTTTTCAAGGGGTGACACCTGAGAAGGGAATAGCCTGCAGCATCAATCCTGACACCTCCGACCCCCCCCCCCCCCACAATCCTTAAACCTTAGAGATCCCATTCATGGGATTTCGGAAACCGGAACACAAGAGCAAAACATAGCTGCAGGTCGAACCTTCCATTCTACATCCATCTCTTCATTCACTTTTTTTTTTTTTTTTTTTTTTAAATCTAAAGATGAATCATTGTACAGCAGCTGAATGAGGAATGGGAGGGATGAGAAGCCAAAGGAAAAAGGATCTGTGTGAGACCAACGTGCCCATTGTGTGAGAAATGTCTGCTGGAGTAAATAAATTGTACTTGTGTGTAAAGCAGAAAGGTGAGAAATTACTCTCCATAGTTCACAGAAGGGCAGTGTGTCTCATTCCGTGCGCTCTTTAGGCAAGGTGTTTGCGTACCACTTGTGTGAGCTGTGCGCAGTAATATGTGTGGTCAACTGGAATAATACAACCCCTGAGTAAAGGGATACTGTGACCTTTGACCTGTATCTTCGATTGCATTAAGATGGTTATTAGAAAGCACAGGCGCTCAAATATGCACAAACACATCCACAGACAATTAGGAATCCTATCTTTGTCTGTATGAAGTTAATCACACAATCAAGTTTGGGCAAAAAAAACCCCCCAAAAAACATATGATGTAAAAACAATACTATATTCTCCTGCTTCAGCAATATGGTAGCCTTGTCAAAACAAAAAAACAAAAAACACACACTTTGTGTGTGAAACAGTATAACTTTAATTCTAGTAAGGAGTACAAACTTAAATTATTATAAATCAAAATTCACTATTCACTAGGTATCTATTTTTCAAAGGGTTATCAAGAGTGAGTGCACCTATATTAAATTCAACATATTTTATTTTTTGAAAATATATTTTAATATTTTCGAATATATATAGTATATATATTTTTATATTATACAATGAAGTTCAGATTGGATGGATCAGACAAACCCCATGCGCTACACGGTAGATGACCTTAGCAGAGCTGATACATGACATACATTACATACTTAAAATGCCCTGCAGAAGATTTTAAACCTATTTTTTTTATAGTGAAGAAGCCTATATTCTCTTTAAACAATCCAGTAAAAAATATTTATTTTGGCACCAGCAGGGATTCGCTAATGTACCACACGCACACTCCAGCATTAGTCTTACTGCTTTAGGCTTCCTCGTGAAACCCCTCCCCCGGTGTGTGACAGGTTTTTTACGCAACCCAACTGCCGACCGGTCAGGGTGGACCGCGAAGGGGTCCACGCCTCAGCTTTATCGCCCGCTTCCGCCCCCCGCGCCAAACCCGGTCTTACCTCACGGACGGGGCGACGGGAATCCGGTCGGGCCGCCGCCGGGCGTGAGCAGGCACGCGCTCGCTCCCCTCGCTCTTCCCGCCGGACCCCTCCGGAATTCCTCTGTGATGTCACTGGCCTCCTGAAGACGTCAGGACCAGAGGCCTGCTTTTAGGTGCTGCGCCTCGCGCGTGGCACGCCATTTTGTCATTTTCCTATGTGACTCACAAACCGGTTCTGGCATTAAAAAGACCAACCTCTTCACACAGCATACAATATACTGGAGGATGTGGACAGGTCCTCCTTATAATTATAATTATAATTATTATTATTATAATACCACCTTTCCCTGCTTTAATTATTTTTAATCAATTGTTTCATTTTGTATGCATATTACCATCTGTATTAATTGTCTTCATCAATAATAATAATAATATAGATCTACAGTTCACAAAAACTACAGTCCTGAATGTGGTATGTTTTAAAATCCTTGGTTGGGCTTGACAGTTGTGGCAGTTTCCATAACAAACATTATATTTATGTCTGCTAAATGCCTGTAATGTAATGTCCATTGTGTTTACACAGTGTCTTGTGGCTGTGTCTGTATAGCAGCAGGGGTTTTAACTTTTATCATGAATTAACCACCAGCATTAGAGCTTAGTAAATAAGCTCAAAATTACAAAAGCATTAGTACATTCTGCAAATGAATATTATTTAAACTTATCTAACATGAAGAGGATTACAAAAACTTTTATGTTCCTTTTTATTTTATTGTTTAGCAATTATTGTGCAAATTACCACTGTTTCTGATGTTCATGTACAACATATTTTCATGTTTTAGCATTATAAGGTACATGTCACTGTTAAATGTAATTTTCCTACTTCGGGAAAGCATCCCTGCTAAACTAGCTACTCACGCTAAACATGATTTTAAAAAACCACGATAGCTAACAAAATTGCAAAAGAGCCCTCCGGCCTCCTCAAATGGCTAAATAAGGGAGACGGCAGACTCTGCCAAAAGAGAGGGGAACGGAACAGGGCCGCTTTGGAGCCGCATTGTGGACGGACACAATGAGGTCTTGGCTGCAGAGGAGGACCTCGGGGGTAAATGGAGGTATTTAAAAAAAAAAAAGGGAGCACTGTTCCCGTGTAACCCGATCTCCGCCTGGAACAGCCCGGGCATTCTGGGCTACCCACTGCCAGGGTCACATGACCACTGGAAACAGGTGAACGGCAGAGCGGGTTCAAGGGGAGGCAGCCATTGGCTCAGCACTACAGATGTTTTTTTTTGTTTTTTTTTTAATGGTGAGCAGGTATTCAGCCCATGACATACATACATTTTTTTACTTGTTTCCTGTCAATCCTTAATCTTGGCATGGTTATAAATTCAGAGTTAAGACGGACCGTGAGTTACCCACTTATCTGAGTCAAACCAGAAGGGGTTGAGCTATGCAAACAAGCTATGTGTTTGGCTCCAGTAAATCGATATGTTACAATCT
This sequence comes from Anguilla anguilla, assembly GCF_013347855.1. Lineage (NCBI taxonomy): Eukaryota > Metazoa > Chordata > Actinopteri > Anguilliformes > Anguillidae > Anguilla > Anguilla anguilla. The sequence goes on along the minus strand of NC_049213.1, from coordinate 32,271,946 downwards.
GTCTTTACCCTATTTTAAGCACCCTGATTGTGGTAGGTTCCTACCAGCAACAGGAGGCTTTGTCTGCTTTAGATATGTTTCGTAGCCACAAATGTTGACTATAATTATGGCCTCCATGAATACGTATAATAGGCAAGGAAACCTGAACACTTTCAATATTGACTTTCAAATGTCTAGACGGTATCCATCCCACGATTTTGGAACTTGCTGTGCACAATATTGCATTCAAAGACATTTTGAGAACAGGGGAAGCACTTCAGGGCAATCCCCTCCATTGCCTTTCTGATAAAGTTAACCCTTGAAGGTGTAAGGTGTAAGATCACACATACATGATTAGAATATTCTAAACTGAACATTCTAATGCTGATGTAACAATCACTGCTGGTAATTGAAGAGAATGAAGTTCTAGAACACTGAAAAAAAATCTATTCCACAAAACCTACTCTTCACAAGCACAATTTACTTTCACACTTTTTATGTTTTATGTGTATTTTAAATCATCCATTTAAAAATGAAAATGGCCACCAAGAGAAAATCAGAGTGAATGACAGCAATGATCTTTGGTGTATTTTACTTTTTTTTATTTTAATGGCATATTGTATTGTGCTCGAACATTTTATTGTTCTCCGCAACATCATATTTCCATTTTCAGTTTAGCATGTTGTACATTTAAAATGTTTTACCACCCACTTAAAAGTAAACATTTATCATCAAATAGAAACCCAGCTGATTCTTTTTTTGGAAACAGGATTTATTTAGTGCGGACATTTCCTCTTTTGAGTCACATATTATACGTCCAGGTTTCACCCCACCCTGAAGTACCTGTGCGGCTTGGGTACACATTAATCTCACTCCATTTAAGTCGTGATAATAGTGGCGGGCTTTGACTGGGGTCTTGGAGGCTGGCCAGCCTCTCCAAGCTCCTCCATTGTGGCTCCAGGAGTGCTGAGCAGTCTGGGCCAGCTTCCAGTGTGGAGCTCAGGAACCATGACACTGGCAAGGGGCTCGTTATCAGGCTTCTGTGTGTGCGTGTGTGTGTGTGTGCAGGCTTCTGTGTGTGTGTGTGTGTGTGTGTGTGTGTGTGCAGGCTTCTGTGTGTGTGTGTGTGTGTGTGTGTGTGCAGGCTTCTGTGTGTGTGTGTGTGTGTGTGTGTGTGTGCTTGCATGCACATGTATGTACGTACATTAAAAAGAAGGCTGAAAAATACATGATTTGAGAGCAATTCCAAGCAAGTGTTTGTATTCTTCAAACAATGAATCGATTTATTTCCCAATTTATAATTAATTTATTTAATTTTTATTTTCTCACACACAATTCAGAGAACTGGAATATCAAACGTGGCATTAAGATAATATTACTAATTAATACTGTCCAATAATTTTAATTGTAAGGAAAAAAGCAAGGAAGCATCAGTGAGGAAGAAAAGACTTAAACCATTTCTTCCCACATATATACAGACATGTACACACCTGCCAGATTCAGAAACTGCTTTAAATTAAGAGGCTTCCATGCACCTGCTGCTCAGTACTTCACTGTTATTTGAGTTTCTTTCTTCTTGGGACCGTTCATGCTTGTATGTTTGGCATGTTTGGCAGTTTATCACCATGGCAACGCTACTGGCTTAACATACAAATGTAGCCCATTTTCAATTCTTAGTGACTTTGACCATGTTTCCTGTGGTTATGGGCAGTCTTTTTGTCAGAGGCTGCAGACATTTTAATGCAGGCCTGTAGCATGTGAGCATGTTTTCACAACTGAAAAAGTGTGAAAAGTCGGATCTAGTCAGAGTCACACTGTATTTATAAAGACACTTAAAGTGTTTGGTAAGTAATTGTTTTACGATCACAGCACCAAGCAAGTCACATACACATGAATATTGACCATGTTTGTTTTATTTGTCCATATCCACACAGTTCATGTCCACACAAAAAAACTAAATAAGCACAACTAAAAATACAAAATTGTGGTGGGAGGAGGGCACAGAAAAAAAGGAAATGTACAGAGAGCTAACAGGATGGTGGACCATTAACACTGGTTAAAAAGAAACTAAAAACATATTTAAATGCAGAGAGAGAGAGAGAGAGAGAGAGAGAGAGAGAGAGAGAGAGAGAGAGAGAGAGATCTAAAAATGTAACCTTGAGTGACGTGGGGGAAAAGCCAACAAGCACAAAGAGGGAAACTTCAGTACCTCGTTAAAATGAAACATTCTGCATTGGCACCATAAGAACGTGGAGTTACTCTGCAGCCCAGTCCAATCCTCAGGTGATCTTTTTGGAAGGCTTTGAATGCTGAATCTTTTGTAGTTTCAGGGGTTAACTCTGACAGTGCACATGGAAGAGCTTCATGAATTCAGCACATCTTCCAGTGCAAGGTTCACAGTTAATTTAAAGGCCATTGAAGGCCAGTCACAGTTCATGGCTGACTGACAATGTTGCTCAATGACTGGGATTTGTGCTTTGTGGCATCAAATGAAATCCGTGTGGATTTAATTTTTTTTTTTTTGACTCACACTCAAAAGGACTACCGCTTGCCTGCATTTTAGACCACATCTCAATAAACGTTCGTGAACATGATAAATCCTCGCTAAGTTTTACACAAGACAAGTTCGCCTGTCCACTGTTTACCTGTCGAATGCAAGGCGCAGGCTAAGCAACAGGAGCACAGAGAGACACAGAATCCGGAGGTCATGCCTTGAAATGGACGGCATTACCAGACAGTATTAGACAGGAATATCTAGATCTAACCTTGTCTGGTAAGACGCCAATCAAAAGGCTCGGTCACACTCAAGGGGCGTTGGGGATGGGGATGCTCTGTGACCTTTGACCTACACCTTAGTGTGACGGTACATGGCGGGAGAAAGAAAGAGCAGAAGAAGGCAGAACATTTTGAAATACGGTTAAGCCATTGAACAACACACAGGTAAAACAGCCCCTCAGCTGGGACATTCTTAAAAAAAAAGAAAGAAAAAGAAAAAGAAAAAGAAAAAAAAACCCAGCACACAAATTATTGCAGTGGGTACCCAGAGTTTGACAGTTAGAAAGAAAACAACAGCAATAAGAGCGATGGAGTATAAGACATGAGGGACGGCAGGAGAGCGCTCTCTGTGGCCAGGCAGGGCATGGGCTCTCCTTTACACAAAGTCCGATGACATCACCTTTAATTAGCAAACCTGTCCATGAAAGAGCAGGGCTGGCATGTGAGCTCAAAACCTCTGCGTCATATTTACCGACTCGCTGCAACACTCGAGCAAATAAAGGTGCGATTCAATATTTGAGAGGGTAGTCTAATATTCAACAGATCCGTTTAAGGAACTCCTGCCTTTGACAAACACCAGACTGTACATCCTGCACACACTTGCAGTACTGGAGTCTCTGCAGTTAATTAGTGCAAGTTTCCTCAGGACAAACAGACAGGCACAAAATATGCATAAAATTATCAAGCCTAAGTGCTGCGTTGCCAAGAAACACAAACATGCAAAGTATTAAACTCAGCACACTTGGCTAAGTTTGAAAAATGATTAGATATAAAAAGTCACTTTAGGTCTGAAAAGCCAACATGGTTTTTAAGTATAGAATATAATCGGAAGCCCAAGTATGATCACAAAATGCAAATGGAAACAACTTACTGTACAGACCCCAATTTAAACTGAAAATAGAATCAAACTATTATGAATTCAGGAAAAAGACAACGGTTGTAGTTAAAATAAAGCTGAATCAGGCTAACCCTCATATAAATCAACATTTTATATAGTAAGAGCTGTTAAGCACTGTCGTCTATTGTGTTGCACTTAGCTGTGGGAAGCAGAGCTGGCTTCTCTCTGCACAAGAGAGGTAGGTGGAGTCAAGGATGACACTGTGTCTATTTTTATCACCGAGAGCTCAGGTGTCGGTTGCAGGAAGTGCCACGCAGGTGAGGCAGGCTAGACCAATCACGTGCATACAGGCTCAGGTGGGGGAGGGTAAGAGGAAGTTGCCTCTGTAACACCACCCCCCCCCTCCCCCCCACTCCCCACTCGCTTCCCGGACTGTCTGTCAGCAGTTCTGCTGTAACAGTTAACGGACGGGTATTCCTGGGGTGGGGTGGGGTGGAATGCCAACACAAAGGGCAGGGAGGAACATCTACCCTCGGAACAAAGGAGGGGCCCCCTCCCACGCACTCGTTCTCCCTCCTTCTTTCCCTCTCTTTCTCTTTTCACCTTCAGCCTCGCTTTTCCTTCCACGCAGATCGCTAACACAAAAACCGATCGTCAAATTAGTCTCCTAATGAAAGTAAACTATTTAAAGCACTTTAAAAAGGATGAGGATTTGTTTATTTTTCTTTTCCAGCCTACTTTATTAATACAAAAATTTTAAAACGTTTTCTAGCACAAATTACATCTTTGGTACTAAATATGAAACCACAGAGCTTAAAATTGGAAGTGAATACACTTTTTAAAACTGAATGATAAGGTTAATTAAGGGATTGAGGAAACAATAGCTCAACTGCCACAAAGAGCAAGTGGATGCAAGACGCCGACTCTAGTTTCTAACACACAAAAAAGCAGATGACAGGAGCCAAACTATGGTCTTTCAGGTTGTGACAATATAGTAAAGGTTATTTTGTAGTTGACGAAACAATTTGAAAGAAAAGCATTCAAGAATCTGCCACTATTACACAAAGCTGCTTTAACAGTGTGGGTGGAAAAATAAATTAAAATACAGTATAATGGTATCCTTGGCTGTGGAAATATTTGCTTTATATCATATTAAAATCATCTCCGTCTAGGGCTGAGCATTTGCGAATGTTTCCCTGTTCAGATTATGGTCTGTTTCAAATCTTCACTTCCCAAGTTTTCATGACCCAAAAGGACTGAAAGTAACAAGTCCCATACTAGTAGCCTACCCCAGAAAAGAATATTTTTTAATCATAGTTATGAACCTTCCATACATGTCACCCCCTTGGGACAGGCATAAAACCATAAATATTCAAGATATTGAAGTTGAATTGTCAGTAGTTCAGATAGATGTAGAGGGATAGGGCAAATTAACTCCCCTGTAATGTCTGAAGTGGTTGTTTCCTCAGTAAAAGGGTTTGTGGTAGCATTAGGGGGAGGTGGGGGGGATTGTTGGGGGTATTATTTGTTGTGAAGGTCTTTCAATTACCAGTTGACTGACATCTCTATAACTGTGTCATTTGACCCTTTTCACAAACAGGCAGGGCAATTACACAATTAAGACCTGAGGAGGAATGAGTAACAAACACCCCAGAGGCTGAACCAACTGCTGACTGGTCAGTGCACTGCACTGAACTGGAGAAGCACACTGCATACTGTCATCTCACCCTCTTCCTGTTTCCTAGGAGACCAGACTTGGCTGAGCCTCCCTGGCCGGTCGTGTTTGCAAAACAGACAGAATAACACACACCCTGCTATTTACATGAAAGCAGTCAGTAATAAGACAAAGTTAGTCAATTATAACAATAAAAAAAAAACTATTATTGATAAGCGAAATAAACATGTAAGTCTTGGTTATAGTGCAGGCCTAGGAAAAAAAAAGTGGAAAAAAGGTTTTAGCAAGTAGTTAAATAGTTGAGCAATAAAATCTGCAAATAACCTGACGTGAAAGCACGCTGCTTTATGGGTGAACTATAAATCCTTTGTCCTCAGAGGTTCAGAATGAAATATAAACCTCTCAGAGCAATTAAGAAGACCGTAGGCGGGTGGATGGTTATCAGGTGATGTCCTTGAGCAGATCATGTGACCGTGCCCCGCCCGTGACGGGCAGGCGTCGTCTGTTGGCCACGCGGTGAACATCGTTACCAGACAGTGTTAGAACACGCTGTGTACAGTCCAGCACTGTCGGGTAAGATGAGCACTGGGGGTCATTCTGTGGTCAGTTAGGGTAGCTATTGCAGGGTAACTGTTGGCCTCATTCAGCTAACATATCTAGGTTTAGCATTTTGGCGTTTAGCGTGTCTAAAAATGAAGATGGAACGAGTATAATTGAGCTTTCCCGACTTCACTCCGAGGCGGCCTGTGAACGTGCTCACTGCTACAACGGCCGCATTAACTCCCAGTGAGTTGCGCTGCGCGGATACGACTTTGTTCATCGACGCCAGTGGAAGGCCATCATCATCATTACCAGGCAGTATTAGAGAGAGTCATGACATCCAAAACTGCCTCGTAAGATGGAGATGGCCATCCAAAATTCAGGTTCACCAAAAAAAAATTACAATAAAATATTAAGCTTTAAGTGTTAAAAATATTTTTCCTGAAACACACATTATAGTGTGTGCGCATACATAAACAGGTACAAACATTACACAAGCACAAGGTCGTAAACCTGGGGAAATATTTGAGTGTCGGATGCTGCGTTAATATATTAATGATCAATTATTAAGCCGGTTTTCTAGTCAAAAAAAAATCCCTTCTTGACGCTTGCTGTCTTGTCCAGTAGTCCCTGATGAAAACGATTCAGTGCTGAAAAGTCCCTTTGCTATGCTCTCGCTGAGTGCAAACGGCTAAAAACAAGGAGGCATGCAGGCATGATTAAATTGCAGGCTAAATGACTGCAGGTGTAAACGCAAGTTTCGAGAGACTTTCAGAGTAGGCGTGGCTTCCATTTCCGTTTCACGTATTTTCAACAAATCTAATGAGCACCCACTGCTCAACTGCAGATAATGTGGCAGATTCATAAAAGAATATCATCTGTAGATTTAAAGACAGGCCCACCTTGAACCACAGTACTACACTGCCACTGGAGCATTGAAACACAGCTGCCATTTTGTTTCTCCGATGGCTCCTCCTTTCCCTTAACCCTCCCAAACTGCACGCTCCCTTGACAACGCGAGAAGGAGAACCCCTGCCATCTGAATGAAGAGCAAACAATTACACACAATACTGTTTTCATGTCTACAAAAGAAAAAAAAACAAATAAACGTGAAACCCCCCCCCCCCCCCCCCCCCCCCAAAAAAAAATGAATGCCCTGGCTGGAGGGCCCCTCGGGGCGGGCCCGGTGCCCGCCGGTTCCCCTGCTCCGGCTTTGTGCTGTTTGTGAGGTGGGCTTTGCTTTGGCGTGGCTGTGCCGTCACCAGGGAGCGGGATACTCACTCTGTTTGTTAATAATTGCCCAAACCTGTTCTGACTGGTCTGTTTTTTTTATTTTTTTTTTATGACACAGGCCGCTAAGCCAGGGTGGTGGCTAGTCTTACAACAGACGGCAGTCGCGGCAAAAAAAGGAGGCAGGTTCTCAGACGACACGCTATTCGCCTCAGTCCTTCCCGGGCCAACGTCATCCCGTGTCTCAACAGCCCCACTGCACGCTTCAGGGGGAGAGAAAGGCGTCTCGTTTTTGTGAATGGCAAACACACAAATTCACAGCCTTTTTTTCTTTCAATTTGCCAGTCATTTTAACGTTTAATAAAATTTAAATTTAAATTTAAATTAAATCTTGTGACAGGTCATTTTTAAAATGGTCACTGTAGGCACAGCTAGCTTTCTGTGTGCTTTCCGTTGATAACCGCTGGACCGGGCTGACCTGTGGCACACCATTCTGTGGACAGAAGGTCGCACGGGCCCCCCCAGTTTACTGAATAACTGCTGTTCTTCACGGCTGTACAGTGCTAAACTTCACACACTGTTTTTCACGGTTCCTGGCACAGCTACAATACAATACACATTTTTAAAAAAATTCTAAACAAGAATCGTACAGTCTTTTTTTTGGTCTTTCAAATTGTTTACATTGTACATTGTAGATTACTAATTAGTTTACTAATTACCAAAACTAAAAGGATGCATTTTAGAGTGCAATTACATTTAGGTTATTATTATCTTTAATTAGAGTTCCAGCCCCATGCTAGCTCTGGTTCCTGCTATTCCCAAAGGTAAAAGCTTGATGTGTTATAACTGTTTTAGCCAGCAATCAAGAATTAAAAATCAAGCCATTCAGCATAGTTAACTACCAGCCAAAATCTGTTTACACCAGGACTTAAAATATCAGACCAGGCCACAAAGCAATGTAGTAAAAAAAGAAAAAAAAATTATTATTATTATATTTTGCTCATTCATGTTAGAAAACAACCATGCCTGTAAGTGTGGGACAGGCATGTACAAAATTGGAAAGTAATTTTACAGCAAGAACTCAGAAAAATACTGGGAAGAGTGAATGGGGAGGGGGGGGGGGGGGGGTGGTGTACGTGAGAGAGAGACTGAGAGAGAGAGAGGCTATGAAAGAGGGAAGAAGAACAACAGCAACGAGGAAGAGAAAGAGGCAGAGTGAGCACCTGTAACCTTACCATACTGAAAAGGACCCAAATGGAGAATGGTAAAAAAAAAGAAGAAAAAAAGTGGTGAGTGAGGAGGTGAAAGAGTAAAAAAAAATAATATTTTCCAGAAATTTTCAGAAGCTCCTGAACATGTTCACTTATTCCCAGCCAGTCAGGAATCACGAAAGGCTGAACCCAAGCAGACCAGCTCTCCCAGACCACAGCCTCTTTTTGGTTAATCATCAGCATTATAAACCAGTAGTGCAGGCCTTCCGCGGCAGACAGGGGAAGAGGGGGAGAGGGGGAGCGGGGGAGAGGGGGAAAGAGGGAGAGGAAGAGACCGAATGAATAAAAAAAAAGAAGACAGAACGAAAGGGAAGCCACAAAAGGGAAAGGAGGGGGGAAAAAAACGAGGAACCGAACCCCAGGCCCCTCCCTTATAGTCGAGTGCAGTTTGGCTGCAGTTCTATTTCACCTCTCCAAAGACGCAGTCTTCCCTCCTGTTCTCCCTGCCTCACCTGGCTGCCCCCCCCCCCCCCCCCCCCAACTCATACCCACACCCAGGTGAAGGTTTAATCCCACCTGTCGCCAGTGTTCTCCCCCTGTGGTGTTAGAGGGGGGGGCGATCCCGTAACCCTGCCCCCCCCCCTCCCCCCCCCCCCGGAAGGAATGCGACTCCTCCACAAAACGAGTGACCTGTTGGTTAAACTGGGCTGTGCCTTAATCAATAAGTGACTGTGTCACAGACAATACAGGGGAAACCCAAAACCTCACCTAAAGCGGGATCTTATCTCAGTGCCCCTAATCACCGCCACCAGGCGAAAGAACCACTTCTCTCTTTCTTCCCCTCCTTCAAATTACCGTTCGGCAGTTATTTTATATCTAATTGAACTACTGCATCTTTTTAAAAAAAAAAAATTTTTTTTAATTTAATTTGTATCTCACAGGCTGTCTCTCTTTTCATTGCTTCCTTTCCCTTTCTTGTTTGCATATATCCTCTAAACAAATGTCATTTGCATGGGAGAAATTTGTATATTTAAAAAAGTTTGACTCTCCCCATTTTGCTCTCAGCTGAAACATACTGTAAATCCATACTGCTCCAACACAGCTTCTCTCAGATGTCATTTATAAAACAAACTCACCTCATCACATTGCAGTCCTTTTCAAAAATATTTCATTTAGTTTGGCTACATAACATTGAAGATGTGCTTTCGATTAAAAATACTAGCTAATATTGCCTGTTTTACTAATTTTAAAACAGGCAATAACTTTTTAATAATGATTTATTTATCTCATTTTTATTAATCTAAGCTTTTTAGTTTTACCTGCTGGTGTCTGATATAATCACAAGATCTATTTTTACCGAAATGTGCAAATTTTAACTTTGGTAAACATTAATGAATAATCTTTTAGAAAATATTTGTTAAGTATAAATAAAAATGCAACCTGGCCTATGATCAATGTGCCTAATTCCTTTGTTTGAAAGAACAAAAAAACAAAAAAAACAAAGAATTGAACAGGTTGCTTAGTCATACTGACAAAATGGCTGTCTCCAACGACACAAACCCAGTCCATGCACTTCCTTGACCTCTCACCTGCTAGCAAATTTGGTTCCCTGTCGTATACCTGTACAATTATGACAATCGAGAGCTTTTCAAAAGTCACACTTTACACTTCTGTACCTGTCGTAGAAATCGCCATGTCACATAAGAAAGACTATCGCCAGATGCCTTAGCAGGAAGTGCAAAAAACTGACCAATCTGAGTGGTAAACGGATAAAGAGGGAAACCTACCAAGTGTGATATTTTATTACAGTAGGTTATATAACGATGAGTAATGACCCAGCCATATGAAATGGGGGGGGGGGGGTATTCATATTTTTCATTCCTGCCAATGAAGAAGCTCCACCTCACATTTCATATTGTACCTTTTGTATCGCGTCGTTCAGTTATACCTCTGCCTAAAACAAACACTCAGCGAACAGCAAAGAAACAGCCCATTCTAGACAAACCATCTTCCCCATCTTTAGTCATCCTGCTACAAATTCACAACCTAGAAAAGCAATCCGCAGAAACCCAACGGGTACAGAAGATGAACAGACGCCAACAAGCACACGGGGAGAGGAGACATTTTAGATCGGACATAAAAACAACTGCTTTACGCTGCCTGCTCTCTCTGTCTCTCTCTCTCTCACCTTCTGTAAAACACAGGAAAAGGAAGCTTATTTAGTCTAACTCCGTTCTAATCATACCAGAAGAAACAAGTAAGGACAGGCCTAGCACAAGCAGTATGTCAGACTATTTACAAAGTAGTGCAAAACATCGCTGAACTGCCAGGAGAGCAGACACGCTCATTCAACAGGTTACTGAAATACAGTGTAGTGCTTTAAAGTTTGAAAATGTTACCATGGGAAATAAAATAATAAACTCATATTTTTTAAATAACACCACGAGCTATGCTTTTTCCCCAATACATTGCGGAAGAGGATCACTTCTGGCACAAATTCAAATGCAACCAAAGAGCCGGGCTTTCTGAAACCCTGGGAAGCGTGGAAACCTAAGTCGATATCGAATACGTTTAAAGCGCAGAACTATTACAAAAGGACCCTTGAGATAAACGCCAACCACAGAGCTGAGAACTCAATCAAATTTCAGTTTCGGTTACCCATTAACCACCGGCGGCATGTCTCTCAATCAGTCACATCTTAATGGTTAAAACTGTCGAAAAAAAGCTTCCCCTTTTTAACCTCATTCACGAGCCTGACTTTCTGCCTCTACAGTACCTGCCCTAACTGGTCTATCCAGTCAAAGAATGAATGTTTGCGTCTATTGTCCACCTCGCTTTCTTCTTTTCTCCCCCCCCCCCCCCCCCCCCCTTGTGTAAATGGATTGGAATCTGACATACCAATGAAGATAGGCTTTTCATAGAAACTCCAAACTTAGCTGAAACCCAACAGAAACATGACAAATCCAGGAAACGTTTTTTTTCTTTTTTTTTTTTGTGCGTCCGTTCACGACGCACATCGCCAGTCCAAACCTTATTTTACCGCTCGGAACGGCAGCGCTTGCCTACGGACACCGCGCATCGGCAACGAAATATCGAAAAACACACAGAGAGAAGGCGAAAGTTTTAAAGCTGGAAGCGCGGTGCGCTGCGGCAGGCTGTTACCCCCCTGTCCCGTCCCGTGGCGGCGGGTCGGCCTGGAGCCCCGGACAACGGACGGCATTGTCCGCAGATCACGCCGGCGTGGAGAAACTCCTCTTCCTCTTTCCTCCTCCTGACGAAGGACGGGCGACCTCTTGAATGCCCGAGTCGGTTTCAGAGGGCAACGGCCATCAAGTTTCTTCGCGAGGGGAGGGGGTGTGGGGGGGGGGGGGGGGCGGGGGCTCGGAACCAAACCGGCGGGCGGGCGGGCGGACACCCCTCTCGAGAACGGACGGACAAGCTGGAGGCAGGAGAGCGGAGACGCTACCTGGTTAAGCTCTTAACGCAGAGAGACGGAATTTGTAATGGGCTTGGTTTACATGTAGGCTCCGAAGCCCTCCCCACACAGGTGTAATTTCCCTGCCCCAGCCAATCCCCTTCGCCTCAACTGCTGGCAGGTGTGTCCCACGAGCTGTGATTGGCCAGGACAGGCTGAAAGGTTTTTTTTTTTCCTTCCCCCCTCAGGTTGTGTGTCTGCGTGTGTATGTCTGAGTGAATAATGTCAGTCTTACCTTCCATGAGACCCCCCTCCTCCCTCCTCCCTCCTCCCCTTCCCCCTCCCTCCTGCAGACCCCACCTCAACTCCCCTACCTCTCTGAAGCACACCTGCCCTTTTTTAAAAACTTCGGAATTTAAGCTTTGACAAAAAAACAAAAAAAACAAATCTATCACGTTTATGGCGGGGAAAAAATGTGCGCAGTAAGCTCGGGGCCCTCTTTCTTGCGGGCGGCGAGTGTAGTATTAGCCAGGAGCGCTCTCAATGACCCTTATCTCTGTCTCAGACACTTTGCCCCGTCTCCTCAGGTCTGCACGCCTGCGATCACGCACCCCCGCGTGTGCGGCCGGGCCTCCTTCAGACCCGGATTTTAGTGACGCGGTCAGGCACACCCAGCGCCCCGCTTCGAAGTCCCGCGCGTCTGTGCGTCCCGCCCGCGGGGCTCTCCGGCCCGAACGCAGCGGGGCAGCGACAGGAGTCGCGGTAAAAGTTACGCAGTGCGCGGCACAGCCAGTTCAAATCGAAACTAATTAACCTCTCAAGGACACGGTTAGATATGAGTCAGGCCTGTTCTGACGAACGGCATTATTTATTCACCCAGGCTGAGTCTCTCCCTCCTTTTATTATTCCAAGGCTTTCCTTCTTTAGATCTTTTTCTTTTAGGGCTTCAGATCTCTGTAGGTGCACATAGAGATTAAGAGCGAAGCTCTGGTGGACATGCCTGAAAAGGCCAGGCCAGGGAGCAACATGGATCATCATGGACAATACCTGACCCAGATGCTGTTTTAGGGAGGGGCGTGGCCTTGGGGGTGGGAGTGGACGGCTAGCACTAGGTGGATGATGTAGACTTGGAGGAGGGAGGGAGGTAGGGGAGGGAGAGAGGTTGGGGGGAGGGGGGCAAGGGGGCAGGGTGCGGTCGTAGGCAGGGGGCTGGGGCACTGGGAAGCTTAGCGTAGCCGCCAGCTCGCAGGGCAGCCATTTTCTCTCGGGCAAGGTCACCCCCCATCCAAGAAGAGATCAGAAATGAAAGTGCCGTTCGGCTTCCTCTTTGTGCTCAGCCTCTGCCTCCACGGCTTCCTCACGCTGACACAAGGCGCAGCCGGAAACAGCGCCGATGCCCTGGCACAGCCCAGGCACTGCCGGGGGGGGGGGGGGGGGGCCTCGCAAACATCCAAATGGGCGCATTTCACTGGGACGCAAATCGCCGCTTTACCTATTCCTCAGAGGCAGAGCGCAAAGGCAAATAGCAAATGAGCCGAGACGATTCAGGGCTGCAGGGCGACAAACAAATGAGAAAATCTGTACTACTGAAAGTGCACCTACAGATAATTCAGGGGCAGTATAAACTACCCAAATGCACACTTTTGAGACACTTAACAATTGCACCTGTCCGTTTAATTGAGTATTTAACCTGAATTTACAGCCCACACACATAAACGCAAAAAAAAAAAAAAATGAATGAGACAATCTTAATTCTTTACTGGAAAATGGAAGTGTAATATACCGTATACGTAGTAGAAAGTCTGCACTAGCATAATGCGTTTCCACATAAGCAAAAAAAAAAACTGAATCATTGTTTTATTGGTTCATGTTATGAATATCACATTCACATCACTCTGGTTTCATGCTGGATTGTAATGCGTACATTGTACTATGTGTTTGTCCCCCCCACAAGCCTGCATTGTGTCGTGCCTACCATGTGAAAAAGAGCCTTTGGTACATAATCCAGGGTGTGACACTAAATTTACCGTCACTCCCACGGTAGTGAATTAAGCTGGAACAAAATTTTAACTGTGCCCCACCTGCTTAACAAAAAAAAAATCTCTGCCACAATACAGTACTTCCATATGCTTTTTCAACCACAGTTCAAAATAGGTTTTTGAAAACCAGACCTGATATTGTTATCTTGATCAGATAGTATATAATAATTATTTGCTTTCTGGTTTACTAGATGATCTCTACAAGGCTCAGGCACACCATTTACAAAATGTGTTGGTTCACACCAAAATGTAGTCTGTAAAACTTATCTAAAAAGCAGTTGTTTTAATAAGTTCCTATGTAATTAAAAGCGCTTGATTGGCAACAGGTGAAAATAAAGGTTTTTCTTCCATCAAGCAGCGAGGGCCATGCCACCAAGAATATTTAAATAAGATAAAATCTGAGTCATTATTTCATTAGTAAGAAAACTGCTTGGTGATAAAACAGCCTCGGGGTCACCAAGTTTAAGACAACCTGCTCTAACACAATCTGCTCTCGTGCTAATCTTGCTATTAATGGACAATCCTTGTGTACAGAAAGAATGTCTCTGATTCGGAGAATAAGGTGAAGGTATATTTCATGGTGTTAAAAGCATACCCAAAAAAGACACGAAGCAACAAATGATTGTTGCCAGTGACAAGCAATGAGCTCCGTAGCGTGACTGTAGGTCAGTCCTTCGCTCCCCAGGCAAACAGACACCATCCCCGTGCCAGATTATGACCCGATCCAGGACAGAGTGACACATCGGTGTGTGACCCGCAGGGGCTTTTTTTTGGGGGGGGGGGGGGGAAGGTGACGAGGTCCCCTCCAAAGGGACCCCCCAGTGCTGATGTAGCACCTGTGGGCTCGGAGGCCTGGCTCTCAGGTCCTGCAGGGAAACGCGACGCCCAGCTGAAAGACAGGCTTTGTGTTCTGAGCAGCCATTTGCATTTCAAATGAGGGCCAGGTCCGAGCGGCAGGCCGGGGCACGAGATCATTTGGGTATCGATGAGCATCTCGCACACCCGTCACGCTAGGAGTCAGCCAGGCCGGGGCGGGGGCTGGGGGGGAGATTAGGTCACCGTTCGGTTCCTTAGTTTACCCCCCCCCCCCCCCCCCGTGTTTTACAAACACCAGATTGTGATGGGGCTGTGATGGAACCAAGGTACGAAGTCAGACATAGCCAGTTGTCAGAAGAGAAAGCTTGTTCAGACAAAAAGCATAATTTTAAACTTGTTGTGGGCATACTGTAGGTACTGTCAGCCATATTGTAGTACAGTCCCTTTCCGGTTTTGGCACAGACTGAAGTTGTGATGCTGGGATCAGGCTCTCATGATAGGCGATAAGACACAGACAGCTTGTCACAGATTGGTGTCATGATTATCATATTTTTACATGTCATTTATGGTCGGTTAAACGCAGTAGGACAAAGTCGTAAAAGACACACAAAAAATGATTTCCCCTTTTTTCTGTCCACTTTGATATCGCCAACTGGGCCTTTTCAGTCACTAATGAGCCATTAATGAACTTTAACGACAATCAAAAAGGAACTTTCACCTGCCGCTTAGGTCAGCCTTTCTGGTGAATAGGTGCTCCAAAATAACAACTAGGTAAGAAAAAGTAGATGAAGACCTGCACTCTTAAATGACTGGAACAGACTGGAACAGTAATTCCAGTAATTAACTTAATCATGAGGCAGGAATTACTCCAAACTACAGGATGCACAGTATTGTAGATGAGATGACAATTGATGACAATTGGTAGCCTGTAGATACCTGGAGCTTTGCTGGAAGGGTTTAAAGGCAGTTGTCACCTGAGCAACCGTGGCAGAAAAAAACCCAGCTTCCCTTGGTGGGACAAAGTCAAAACTCTGGGTTGGCTAATGACATAGCCCAGGTTGAAGATAACAAGGCTTTCAGGCTCAGCTTGCATTCGAATGCCTTTAATGCCTCACCCTCAGTTTATGGACCGCTCCAGCCCTGTCCTCCACCCTGAGTTTATGGACTGCTCCAGCCCTGTCCTCCACCCTGAGTTTATGGACTGCTCCAGCCCTGTCCCCCACCCTGAGTTTATGGACTGCTCCAGCCCTGTCCCCCACCCGGAGTTTATGGACCGCTCCAGCCCTGTCCCCCACCCTGAGTTTATGGACCGCTCCAGCCCTGTCCCCCACCCTGAGTTTATGGACCGCTCCAGCCCTGTCCCCCACCCTGAGTTTATGGACCGCTCCAGCCCTGTCCCTCATCCTGAATTTATGGACTGCTCCAGCCCTGTCCCTCATCCTGAATTTACAGAGCACTCCAGCGTCCCCCACCCTGAGTTTATGGACCGCTCCAGCTAGTTCCTACTACCAGCTAGTTTCATTCCTTGTGTTTTTCTCCCCTCAGGGGAGTTTTTACATGGCTTAAACTTTGGGGGTTCAGGCCTGATTTCTGTACAATTTTCCTTGTGTTCTCTGCAAAGTATCTTTGTTCTCTGAAAAAACGTGATATACAAAAATAAATTGATTGATTAATTTACAACAAAACTTATGAAAACATAACTTATGACCATGCACTACAGTAAATTCAAAGTTTATTGCTGTAAGATACAAATTACAGATTTATATTAGTACAGATTTTAATACATTAATAGTCCTGCAGTGATCTCTGGTACATTGGCAGAAACCCAGGCATTAGTGATGTCTGAAGACAAGCACATTTGCACATTATTTAAATATAAAATTTAAATAGCATAGACAGTGAAACCACGTCAAGGAGACAGGAAGACCCAGATGAAAGATATACATACAGTATTTGTAAAAGCTAATTGATCCAGTTGCCTCCTTTTACACACCATACATTGGTGACCTGGCTTTATATTTAAGAATGCTATATTAAGTATACTTCTATACATCTATAGAAAGATGTTTGGCCCTTGACTTTTACAACCACATGTTCTAACACTGCTTGATGCCAATTTACTGGCATTCTTGCCATTTTATCATCATTGCTGCTATACTTCGCATTAAATTTTTAAAATTTTTATGCCATACTAACTGTATAAGTCATTCTAGATAAGAACAGCAAAGTAAAAAAATAATAATTGCAATAATAATAGTTGTAATTATTATTATTATTATTATTATTATTATTAATAACAATAATGATAACGATAATAATAATAATAATGATAATAATAATAATAATAAGAAAAACAAGAATATTTTCAGTTATCCTGTTGTATCGCACAGGAAGGGTGAGAGACAGCAAGTTCTGTTTCCACTTGCAGGGTGTTCCCATAGGAACCCAAAGGAATCAGGGAGTTTGGGCATCCTAGCAACCAAGGCCCTGCTCCGACTTGCACCCAAAAGTAATTGGCCCCCAAGGTGCGTGAGGAGGTACAGGGTCCCAGGAGGGAAGGACATACTGACAGGTGGGGGCAGGTGCATCACCTTACCCACCACTGCACCCGTAGTGCTTACCCGCCTCACGCGATTAAAAAGAATTACTCCACACTACAGGGAGAATTTTATGCCTTCAACGAGAAATGACATGACTTCAGTCATTTTCACAGTCATTTCCATAGATACTGAAAGAGACATATAGAGCATGGATAAAGAGTAAGGTTAAAGGTCTGGTTAGAATGAATAAGTAAAGTATGCATTTTCTGTTGTATCTGGCACATATGCCAAGACGCAGAGGGAAACAATTCTGCACAATTTTCAGACTTTCCAAGTTGCTCCTATGATAATAAATATCAATGAAGCAAAAAACAAATGACAAGAATTCATAAGTTATATTTTTCCAATTCAATATTATGTAAATATTATTGTGAATGCTTAAAATAAAAGACAACACCACTGCCACTAAATGATTAAACAGACTATTTCTATACAGTATGTAGGAAAAAAAAGTAATTTGCGGCATACGACTTGCATGAATAAACTATATGGATACTGATATGCATTATTGTATGACTTTATACACAATCAAATACCAGTCACTTGGGCATGTAACTAACCAGAACACCATTGTTTTGGCAGCATGAGTAACCTAACAGCCTACTGATGAGGCCATGACTGTCACAGATTGATCTTCAGAGAAATATAGTCATCAAAAATATAATTCTGGAAGCGATTAAAATTATGTACACGATTTAGCTGGACACTGGTGAAAAGCACACAAAAATTTAATGGACCTCCTGTACATTTTCAAATGCTACTTCTGTTCCAGACTCCTGAATGAAAAATTGCCTGTTTGTGATTCACAGTGTTGGAATAGTTATGAGAGATGAGGTCTCGGTTTCTCAAGTTAATATGCATTTGAAATACTACTCACTGAACTCCACAACCCCGTTGCCTAACTGGAAGAACCCCCAACGCAGCCTAACCACGCTTTTCAGATATATTCTCCGAGTGATATCACAGTAACAAGGTATCCTCCCAGAAAGGCTTCCTCCCTGGGACCTCCCAGCCAGAAAGAGGCCTCAAGGAGAGACTGGAAAACACCTTTTTTCCAACTTTCAAAAAAAAATGAGGCCGGAAAATAAAATGTACATTTTTGTATAAAAACGGAAAATCCTACAAGACTTCAGAAATTCTTCCTTTATTGAATGCAATGTGTTTCTGTGATTGCTAACTGCACCTGTTTTTCTTCTTTAGTAATGTAAATTATTATTGCAAAATACAAAAAAGAAAAAGAAAGGACAATTACTAATGTCAAATAGGCTCTCAAATATGTATAATTAAATACAGTTCATGGGCCATATATTGTCACCTTCAGCGATATCAACAGTGGTAAACAGCAGTTTCAGCTGGCACATATGATTATGTGTATATGTCTGACATAGGTCTCAACTGATCCAAAGTCCTACAGTTTAAATCTGTTAGAGAGCTATATTTTATCATGGACGCCCAATTTGTCAGATGAGTCTGCGCACGCAGGTTCTGTGCTGCGAGAGGGAGCCATCGGCCGTTTTTATTCCACAAAGGCCAGATTTGCATCCGCCAGACAGTGAGGGTCTTCGGTAGTCAGGCTCCTTTCCTGTAGTTTCGGGAACCTGCCGTTCCCCCACTCATTGTCCTGGCAGATGCAGCGCACGCTTCCCGTGACTGACGCCCCGCCCCGCCTTCGCCCGCCCCCACCCCCGCCCCCACCCCCACCCCCAACGGGCAATCAAACACACCTGGGCCAGTATTGTGCGGATTTAAAGTAATGGGGAGGGACAAAACCACCTGAGTTTGTTTGGGAGAGACGCGGATGAAAGTTGACCTCCAGGTCTCTTCCGTCATTGTTTCCTGCTAAATGCCGTGCCAGTGCCGAGGCCTGCTTTTTCAGTTGGGGATATGTAAAATGTTTGCCTCTGCGCTCGCATTGTTTATTTTCACGGCATGTGCGGTTTTTGTTTTCAGTTGACTACATTGTGCTCGTTGCTATGCTCCCATTGCAGCTGTCCTTTGCTGGTGCTGCTCACTTAAAAAACGTATATATATATATATATATATATATATACAGAAGGATGATCATCATCATAAAGCTTATCCTCATACAATAATACTATCATTTCAAAAGGATGACTGCCCATGAAAGGATTTCCTGTTTTACATGCTATAAATGCTGGGCCTTCTTCAAACTAAATGACCCATCATCTCAGTTCACAGAGTTAAAGGTACAGTAAATTATACAAATAACAACAAGAAGAAACAAGTTTAATTGAAAATAGACAAGGGGTCCATCTCATATTAGAAATATGTCAATAACTAATGCCTGCTCAGTTTCCAGTTTTCACTAAGCAGTTTAACATTTTAGGTCCAAATATCTTCCCTAATAAAAAAATAATGTAAGATAACAGGTTAAAAGACTGAACAGGTTATGGTATTTTGTAGGTGTTTGGGGAGGGGAGGAAATAAAAATCTGGTCGCTTTGGATTGGCTTTGATATTCTCATTTGTATGTGAATTGATTGACAGTATACATCCCCGCCCATGCTAGATAGGTTCTAAGCTAAAACCCAGCCTTTTTTTATAAGAGGCACTGTACAGCCCTAATTTCGTAGAATAATATGCCTATGCTAATAATTCCCTGCTCTTGACTATGTCTCACATCCCAATTTACGACAGTAAAGAGAATTTTAGAAAGGTAGACTGGATCATCTCTCACGCTGTAGACAAGGCTTGATATCAGAGAGGTTAAGAGCTAACAGCAGGTCTTCGCAATGATGCAAGCTGTGTGTGTTTGTGCGCGTGTGTGTTTGCGTGCGCTTGTGTGTGTGTGTGTTTGTGAGCGCGTATGTGTGTGTGTGTGTGTGCGTGTGTAACTGCAGCTGCATCCGTGTGGAGAGAGTCAGGTAGGGCCTCTCTCTCTCCGGAATCAGGTTGCCAGGGAAGGGAAGGTCACGCAAACACCCCCCTCCTGCATGCCCCTAATGAGCTTTCAACACTTACACCATTCGGGTGAACAAAAACAGGCGGAAAGCTCACTTCAGTTACCGCGACGATCAATTTACAGAATCACTGTTTATGCAGTTAATACGACAAATTACGTAACAGGACAATCACATTAGCATTAAATATTAAGGCTGTACAAATGTACTTAAAATCAGCCGCATGGGGAGACAGGGAAAGGCAACTGCTGCTTTAAAATGTGATGCTCTGCATTCTCAGTCCGTCACCTGCACTGTCCTGCTCTCTCCAATGTCTGACTCACAGAGAAAATCAATGCTAATGCTTACAGCTCTGACAACCTTTAGCAAGTTCTTCTGGGGAAAAAATACTCTCCTGTTAATGAGGAAACCTCACAGTGCTTCTGCTGACCTGGATAAAATATGCTCTGAAGCACAAAGTACCTACATTTATTTTGTGCAATTAGTAAACTGCTCATGCTGCCCCCTCCTCTGCTAGACAACTTTTCATTGTTTGTAGACTTTACTTTACAAGCCAAAAGATACAAGACAAAATGAGGGCCAGAAAAGAAAAGAAGAAAAAAAAATAAATTAGAGCTATTGCAGAATGTTTGTGTATTCCAACAGTCAATCGTATAGAAAGTCCTTAAGAAGAAACTACTGGAGGACTCAGGAATCACCAGCAATCAGGTCATCTGTAGAAACATTTCAGTGTGCAGAAGATAGAGAGGAAAATAACAGAGGCTAAACTTCCCAATGTGAACCTCTCATCAACACCAAGAACCTGGCAAGATTGGAATTTGCAAAAAATAAAAAAAATAAAAAGACGAGCCTGATGAGTTTTGGAAACAACTCTAATGGACGCATTAGACAATGGTATCAGAGTAACGGAAAGGTGGAAGTGTGGAAAAGAGAAGGACTGCTCTGCACCCTCAGCATACTACTTCATCCATCAAGCATGGTGGAGGCTTGGGCCTGTAAGGCTGCAACCGGAACTGGTTCAATTGTCTTTATTGATGACATAAACACTTGATGGCAGCCACAGAACGACAGCTGACGTGGACAGAAACACACAGTCCGCCGATATTCTGAGAAGTGTCACCACTTCCTTCCTCATTGGCCAAGGGGCTTATCAGGAAGAAAACGTGAAATGTTTGATGTGGCCCAGTCAGTCACCAGATTTAAACTCCGCTGAACATGCTTTTCGCTAGCACAAGCACACACACAGTAACTGAAAGAGGCAGTGGTAAAAGCTTGGCAGAGCACCTAGTGAGTTACAGGAAAGGAACCTGTCTATTGAAGACCCTCACTGTCTGGCAGATGCAAATCTGGCCTTTGTGAAAAAAACGGCCAATGGCTGCCTCCCGCAGCACAGAACTATCAGTTATGAAATTAAGCAAATTTAACACTATTTTCCATTACATTTATTTAGCAGACGGTTTTATCCAAAGCGACGTACAAAAGTGCATGTCATGATCATTGGACAACTACAAACACAGGTTCAATAAGGTACATTTTCCTAATTTTACACATCACACGCATGGCAGTCACAAAATTAAGGAACAATATAGCATACACATGATAACTTCAGTCCTTAGCCTGTGGCAAGGCCGTAGCAAGTTTGAAGTCAGAATGAATAGCCCATTAAATTTCAAAAACCCATTATATTTTGGCTTTTAAGGAATGAGAAGGTAATGGAGTTTTCCTTAGTTACAGTCAAGGTTCTGACACAATGACCTTGTTCTAAAATTATTAGTTATCAGTAAACTATTTAACTGAGCACTGCTTTCAATGCCAGCGAATGAGGTATGACACATGAAGCTGTGAGTTTTCAGGTGGTTTTTTTGAAGCTGAGATGGAGCAGGGCAACTCCCAAAATTTCACAACTGAAATATGTTCTGGAAAGGGCTGATTGGCCGGCTGTCGGGTCCTCCCTACCCTCTCACATGACTCATGTTAAGCGCAGATATTTAGGTTCCAATTAAAAATGATTTACGGGGAAACTAACCCTTCCATTGAAGAGTGTGTAGATACCGTGTGGACGATAGTTCCGTAGTCACTTACAATACAGACAGTTCTGAGGAATGTTCTCCCAAAGTCCATGGAAATGTTCCTATCTGCTGCACTGTATCTTCTCGCCCAACAAAAACACAGTGCGCATGGATGACTCAAGTGATAGAATTTCTTACATTCTAGAAGCAAAACAATGGAATGGTCTCCCAGATTCCATGGAAATGTTCCTATGCGCTGTACTGCATCCTTTCAGCCAGCACAACCACACTACACATGGATGACTCAAATAATACAATCTCTTACATTCTAGAAGCACAATAATGGAATACGTATATACCACAAATACAAATAAAACTGATCTGCCTTTTCTACACTCAGAACCCATTTTCTGCAGGGACACCCCACAAACCCACCCACTCGTGCGCCGTACATTTTAAAATCATTTCTCCCATGTCAGTGTCACTCGGATGTATTCCAAACATGCCCGGCAATCTACAGGGATTTTCTCTTTTTTTTTCTCCCAGAATATTTGGGGAATGACATCATCAAGGGCGCTGGTATCTGAGCCTGGAGCAGCAGTGGAAGTGGAAGTTTTCCTCCACGTGTCACGGCAGCGAAAACTGGCTTTTCTGGTTTAACTGCCGGAGGAGGTTCAGAGGAGGGGGCACAGGGGGAAGGGACTCACCTCGTTTACCCTCTCCTCCTTGCAAACCAGTTGCAACAACGTGGGTGCCGATGACGGTTCAGACTGGCTTAAAACTAGTTTCTCTGAAAAATGTTTGCTTTAGATTCAGTGGCCTTAACTTTCAAAGCTTTTTTAAAAAAAAAATCATAACCTGTTAAGATTTGTATTTCCCTGAAGCCTTACGAACAAAAACTAAAGAGAACAACCAAAAAAAAAAATCTGTGGCTGCACAAAAATGTTAAGCATTTTCCCCTTTGAATTTACGCGTAAGTCAAAAGGTCAGGACAACGGTTGACCTAATTCAGGATGCGCAAACACACACCTACGTCTATAAATAGGAGGCGGCAGTGTCCCTCCCTCCGACGGCAGCTCGTGTGGAAGGGCGCATCACCGTGACGCACAAGGGAGCCGAGCGAAGGCCGAAGCCTTGGTGTAGGTTCAACACCAGAGCCCACGAAACGGCCCGTCCAAGGGGCCACACAAGCCCTCTACTCCCCCCCCCCCCCTCCCACCAGAGTCCTCCGCACATCCAACGGCAGCCTCCCCGCGTAATTCCGCCTCACTTTATCACAGGAAAGCGGCTTCTGTGTGTGTGTGAGCTCTGTTGACATTTTTTAACTAACGGGTGAGATACACAAGGGAGCGGAAGGAGGAAGAGGGCAGGACCAGAGTGGTGTGAATGAGCGAGCGGAGGAGGAAGTGGGCGAGGGGTCAGAGGTCGGGATGAGGGAGCAGCCATATCTTCCCGCTGGGTAAACAATGAGAAGCCTCACTGGAGATGGAGAAGGGCTGAGTCTGTCAGCTCTCGAGTTTCTCCCTTAATAATGCGTTACGATATCGAGTTCAAAATGCCACTTCCATCCGTCCGTTAAAAGAGCTGAATAAATGGTGAAAATGGTGACCAGTGGCGTTAAAGTATAATGTTCATACACTGGATTTAATTATGTTTTTCTCTCTTGTATCTTGTGATACATTTCCTTCTAATGGTCTATATATAGCACACCACCCACAAGTCCAGCTCGATTATCACTTTGCTCAGATTATCCAGAGTAAATTTCAGCGAAAGATGACTCAGACTCCGGCCAGTTGACCATTACACCAACAGCTGCAGGAAATATGGGATTAGATCGGATTTCTCTGGGGGGAGGGGGGGAATGCATGCAAGCTTCCTCTCTCCAGGTGACCCCCGTCGATCACAAGGTGCCAGATGGCAATGAAATCCCTTAATTTGAATCAGTTTGTATAATCCCATGTGTCACCGGGGAACGCTGGTGCGCCGGGTGCAAACCGACAGGTATATAGCGGACCGTTTAAGGGTACGCCGTGAACCCGGGGGGGCCTCGCGCTGACGACCACGACCAGAACGAGGTCACGCTCTGACATTCACGGATGTTTGTGACGCGGGAGAGAATACCCCGCTCGGCATTTTACTGCTTCGCACACACATCACCGGGCGTCGCCGTGTCAACAAGGGCGTCTTTCCGTTTAGGCAGGGCAGGATTACGTGAACCCGCTCACCCCCACCCGCCACCCCCCTACCCCCCACCCCCCCACCCCTCACCCCCCTCGCCACATCTAGTCATAGCGCATCTGGCAGCTGAGCACAATAGACACCACCAAAAGGAGCTTCAGGGAAGACATCAGCTCAACACGGCTACTGCGTCCAGTTCTGTTCTGCATGTACAGCAACAATCTTTTTTTATAAAACAAACACTCTTCCCTTGCGCTTCTAATCTGTGTATTTCCGTGATTCAATTTTAGCGCTGTGTTATGATCTCTGCCCGTTGTCTGCTGTAATGTTTTAGTAGGATGTCCTTTAGGGATTCACAGTAGCGTAAACAACCTGTAAACTGTGGTCCTTAAGTTGAGGAACACATGCTTTTTAAATGCCTACTATCTGAAGGATATGCCAGGGTTCGAGGGTTAGAGCTTTACCCTATATCTGCCTTTGACCTGAAAAACCTGTATCAAGTCTGCAATCAGCTCGCCCAGTACGCCCACACAACAGACTGGCAAAAACACAAAAACCGCCTGACGCAGTGTGGCACCGGTAGTTACGCTGCCATAGCAACAACAAGACAAAAAAATGATTTCAATGCAGAAATAATTCTGGAGAATTTCACCAGTTCCCAGTGCCCATGTAATCATACCCATGCAGAGCCAGACCCAAAACCTCCCATAAGCCTTTTCCCGCCCAATTATCAACCATTAAGATCCATATGCGAAAGTACAAAAGGCAAGAGGAAGCAGTGGGGTAGTAAAAAAAAAAAAAAATACAAAAGGAAACGTCATAGCAGATGTTATCTGCCTTTGTGCAACAACCTGTTCTGGCTTATGACACGGTAGGCAGTTAGCAGGGTGATAGTGGCACAAGATGTCAGAAGTCAGGGTGTGTAAATCATCCCCACAACAGTTCTGAGAAATGATTAGTGGCATGGTGTATTATTACTGAAAATAATTCAGGGTACAACACAGCCCAAGAAGGGCTAATAGTTACTAATATTTCATAATTGCTATGATCTCAAAATCATTCATCAAGCTTAGCGCAATTATCACAGGGAAAACAAGTGTGAACACTGCAGTAACACGCAGAGAGCTTTGCATGTGGTTGCCTCACAGACAAAAGCCCTTTTCCTTTAACCTGACATGACCTACCTTGTGTACACGCTCCTTCACAAGACCGCCCGGGGGAACGTGACCGGCGCCACGGGCACAGGAACTGACCGACACTCTTTCTACAGAAATAAAGAGATAAAAACAAAATACAAACAAAACACATTCTTGATGCTCTTCTAAAACCTCCTCGACTTCTGAACTTGTACGAAGCACTAAGCAAACAATGGGTCGGCGGTGCCTTTCTTTAATAAAATAGCGGTTTCCTGTCAGAAGGTGATCTTAATCCAGAGTTGCGGAGGGAGTGAAGGCATGTCGGAGGGATGTCGGGAGGCTGTGATGCCTGGGCAGAGGAATGTGCTGCCGTTATCACTGGGAGTTACGCAAGAACGGCCTGGTGGAAACCTTCGCCTGGTACAGAGCGGGAATCCTGCCCCGAAGAATTCGCAACTGGAGGAAGTCGGACGCTCCGAACGTCCAATCACACTTCATCCCTGAGAGCGTTTCACACACTTCCCTGCCTCCCTCCCCCAAAATACTATTTTTAGGTTCTAATTTACTGATTAGATTTTGTTATTTTTTTTAAGGGGTCAATGATAATGAATTACAGGTGAGACAGGGAGGCCCTGCACTTAAAGACCTTAACATGAATTCACAGCAGTTGGGTAAAACTTCTTGACTTCCTTTTTTAAAAGCAGCATCGTGTATTAGTGAGGGCAAGAGATCAGACAGTAATAAGAATATGTATATGCACCACATATACAATCGGTTACTTGAAAGCATTCTAGCATGTAGTGGACACTTGCACCTTCGTTTGAAATGGCGTACAGACAACAGCCCTGCCAAACATCCAGGCGTGCTCTGGTCAGCAACAGCTGTACAGTGTTTCAGTTTTAATTCACTCGAGAACCTGCAGCTGGACAGTTCTCACAACACAACTCCATACATAACGGGCTTCTCCTTCCTCTTCGGGTCATATTCAGAATTCAAACAGCTGTCCTGTCTCTTACTTCAGCTGAATGATAAATTATTACACTGCATGATAAAATGCAGTATTTTTCCAGTGCTGTCCAGAATATTTCATCCTTAATCCATTTTGTTTTCAAAGCACTGGCTGGATTTTCAGCAATTCAAGCTCAGTCTCGTCTATTTTCTCAGATTTCTTCTTTCAATAACAGTGTCTCTGTAAACCGCACTATACAAATAAAATTTAATTTTAGGTAGTTTGTGCATATTTTTAATGCTCAGATTCATTTTCATTGCCCTTTTGCAGTAATGATTAGATTATGAGATCATGTGAAGAACAGAATTTAGCTCATTTTAAGGTGGCGGACATGTTTATGAACACAAGCGCAGAATATTCCTTTCCGAGCGGGGGACACAGGTTTAATTTTAATTTTAACGGACCGTCCACAGACCTGTCTGATAGTAGCCGGGGTCTCGTAACGTGTGAGACGCGGGTATCGAATACACAGATGAAAGGAGGCCTATAAATTTGGGCCTTTGTCTGCCTGTTCAAAGGCTGCAGCTGCTGACTGTGTGAGGTTTTAGCTCCATTCATCTGGGGGGCCAGGCCTCGGGGGGGTCGGGGGGGTTCGGGGGGGGGGGGGGGGGTGTCCCGGGGCAAAGACAGAGCGTGCGCCGAGGAGCGAACATCAAAGGCGAGAGAGGCGCTCCCCCCGGTGGGCCCGGCACCAGCCAGCCAGGTATCAGGAGCAGGGGCTCAACGCCGGGACCCGCTCTCTGTCATTAACATCACAGGATCGCCGCGTTGCCACGGTTTTGTTTAAATAAAAAAAAAACAATTAAAAAAGACTGAAAAATCCCTGTCCAGAGACGTCTTATAAACTCAACTCAAGGACTAAAAGTCCTTCCAAGAAGACCACCGGCACAATACCTGGGCTTGAGAATGAGGACGGGGATAATAGCTATAGCTGTATATATAGCTATAGACTGTCTGTTTTGTATTTTGGTCTGCACCATTTGTAACATTTATAAAAGTTAATTTAACAGTTAACAGACAATCATTTTTTTCATCATTGCAAGTACATGGAAATAGAATACTTTGAAACAACACCCCCCTCCCCCACCCCTTTCTCCACAGTTTGAAATCACCAATCAAAAGGCTCAAGTAACCAGTGTGCCACCCGTAAAGTGCGAGCAGCACAGAAGCCCTCGCACCCTTGCAATGCCCCGACTCAGAAAATACTTTATTCCTTTCCCCCAGTGCACAAATTGCAAATGCCCCCCCGCCCCTAACCCATATTTTGCTGTGCCCCAGTTTCTACTGCCCTCTACAACAAAGTCGGTTAACATTTGCATCCCATGTAAATCACAGTGAGGCACAGGATGGGAGAGTGCCCGCGCGTGCCTGTGTGTGCACGCATTTGAGCTCCTTTGCATGTAAATGCGTGAAGTCTTAACAAGCACTGGACTGTGAGAGCACTGCAGGCTCTCTGTGTGCGTTCTACTATGAACGTCTGCCACACGTCTGCCACGCGTGTGTGACAGGATTCATCTTTACACAGTCGTACACATTTGATGAGGTGTGTAAGCTGCTTGGCAACCAGCATGTGTCTCCAGTGTAACGGGGGGGTGGGGTGGGGGGGGGGGGGCGAAACGAAGGATTCGCGGGGCTCAGTGGTACCTGCAGAACCAGCCACACCTGGATAGGTAGACGGCATGTGCATCCTTACACCATTAACACACCTGGGAGATGGGAGACCCCACCTGTCCCACATCAAACAGCCACAACAAGACAATTACACCACCCTCCAGCTGACTTCCTGCTTTTTCTTATGAAGCCAGATAAATACACATAGCCAAATATACCCCAATGAAGGCACTTTGAGACTCAAACCATAAGCAAGCTGGTTCAATGCGTTTCTTTTTTTTTTTCTATAGGTCCGTCAAACCAGAAAAAGCTTTGTAATCTAATCACTTGAATACAAAAAAAAGAGTGCCTTGGGTATTTCAGCCTCATAATATTTTCATGTTTTTTCATACCCCCCCCCCCCCTCAAGAAGCCAGACTGAGATTTTAATTGCAAGCTGTGTGATGCATTAAAGCACAGAGGCAAGCATGGTCTGCTGTTATTCAGACTTGAATGTGGAGCATGGATGATACCACTAGCCTATAATCCAAGGAGCATTGGAAAAGAAAATTACTGCACTGTGGCTACATTTTTGCTCACATTTTACAGATAAAGTTGTTGCCTTTAAAAAAAAAGTTCTGAATATTTCAGAGAGAAAAAAACACTCACACACACACGCACACACGCACGCACACACATGCACGCACACAAACGCACACACACACACACACACACACACACACACACAAACGTTCTGCTCTCATGGTTTCAGCACTGAGGGCAGAGCTGCAGCCAGCATCACCCCTCGTAAAAAAACACAACCCCCCCGGATTATCCCTGCCCCTCAAAGGGTTAATTAACCAGGTGATTATTAGGGGGGACCCCGTTAATTAGGGCCATCTGTAGATGAACAGGTTAACAGATGGTTCGGGGAACAAAGGGGTCACGACTACATTTCAGCACTGCAGTGGAGGAGAGCCGGCGAAGTAAAAATCTGTTCATCGGCTTTCAAAATCCCTCCTTTTCTTTTAACATCATCTCTCAGCAGGCAGACCGGTGAAGCAGGGAGTGGCTATTCAAAATGGCCGTCTGTTGTGCGTTTACATTGCTCGGGTGATTTCGGCATCATTCTTAATGGGACGTGCATTGGCAGCTTACGTAATAAATGATGTTACGCATACCTTGGGGGACTTTCACATTCGGTCTAACCAGTACTGTATTTTGCGCATTATTTCTGTCATTGCACATGTAGTTATCATTTGTATCAGAGACATACACCATATTATCAAAGAAAGACCAAAAGACCAGAACTAAAATGCATTACCCAATATAAGGACAAACCACAATGCAGTCAGACTAAATATGGGTCATAGTTGTTTGTATGCGTCTCGAAACCTTCATTTATATTCCAAATTATACTTCAAATAAAGCTCAAAGGATGAAAATGGGTGACAAAGAAATGTAAAGGCTTTTTGAATGCAGAGCTTCAACTTGCTTCTATAGTGTTGAAACAAAAGAACATTTACTCAAACATTTACTTGTTAAACAGATTTGGCCTATTCACCTTTTGAGCTACGGTCCTTCAAGTCTTCTTACAAATGGCATTTATTTTTTGAACTTCAGAGACTGTTAATATCTTACAATGCATTCCAGGTATTAAAACCGCAAGTAAAGTAGACTTTTAGGCCCTATGATTGGTTGTTTGGAAAAACAGACTGTACCACTGTCAGGAAAAACAGGTATGAAAAAGTGCCTATAAATGGTACAAACGCTTTGTCACTGGGGTGGTGCCCTATAGGTATATAATACTGCACACCTAGCCAGCAATACATAATTCATTTGTACATTTTTGCGAGTAAATGGTACTTATGAGCACCCAGATAGAACATTATTGAACTTTCAGAGTACATTTGGGTAAATTTGTTCCTTAAAGAACAAAAATGTACCTCCACTGCACCTTTATTTCTGACAGCGATGGATGTGTAGGGTAATTAAACCTTTGATTAAACCTTTTTCACCTTGAAACTGGGGGGCCGATGACGGGAGAGCCTTGTGACCACGCCTCTCTGCGGGTATGAAACGGATTGGGCGCGGGAGGGGGGAGGGGGGGTGACTGGAGCTGGGAAACATTGCATCAGAGAGGCCCCCGCCCTGGCAACGGAGCATCTCTACGAGGCTCGGGGGAGACGGGGAGAAAAACAGGAGCTGTTTCTTCACGGGCCATTCCGAGCACCAGGGCCAATAAACTAACAATAACAACGTTCGCCCAACACCGCTTTCAGTACAAGGATGTTTTGCATCCTTGTTATTAATACAATATTTTTATGCATTTTGTACAGCTGCATTTTTGATGCATAGCCCATGTGCGTGCACGCACATTTCAATTCTTTATTTAGGTCAATGTTTATAAAATACATAGTAAGGGCCCAAATATATTTCAGTTGCTGTCTGATGTCCTTCACTTGAGTAGCAGAACGCATACCGGTAGGGATAGAGCAAACAAAATGCAGGTTAGACATTTGTTTTTTGTTAAAATTTGAACCACTTTCAGCATTTCATGGCCACCAGAAAGAAGCTGCTGCTCTAAGGACAACCCTAAGTGTGCAGATGAAGGTACAGCTATTTTCATCCTGGACCAGTGATGCTATTGATTTTCTGAAACAGATTCTAATTATACAACCAGTTCAGACTCAGTCCAAAAACTAGACATATTGTTAGTAGGTGGGAAAGACAAAAAGTGCTTAATGAGCCTAAAACAGGCCCGAACAAACATAAATACACATGAAAATGAAAGATTTTCAAGAAAAGAGAAGAGGAGAAGATTTTCAAGGTTGTACCTGTCTTCACAGTGCCTCTCTGCGGGTATGAAACAGTTCAAACAGCGACAGCTCCCCCTAGGGGCCAGACTTCAATCATTGCAATCCTGAGTTGCAAAGGAAACAGGAGCACAGAAACTAAGATCAAACCACACAGAATATAAAACGCATTACTTGTTAACATTTTGCCATTTCACTATATTGTGAAGTCTTAAAATAAACCTAATGTCTTTATTTGATAGTGTTTTAGACAGTAATCAACAATGGACTGGAATAGGCCAGCTGTTTTTAATGGGGGAAAAAAACCACAGTTGATTGCAAACGTGTAAACACCAAATGATTATCTAACAGAAGTACTGATACTGTATCCCTATTAGAATCTTACACTAAAAAAATAAAAGACGACATAAAATCGACATTATGTTATTCATGCCCTTCACACCTAATTATAACTGCTATACCATGTTACACATCTTGTCTTGTGCTTCTACATAAGCTGAAATAGAAAATAAATATGTTCAGATTGAATTGCAGGAACACAACCTTGGGAGGGCTAGTTTTATATTTTTGGGCCTGTGCTGGCCAACCAATATAAGTTGCTTATATGGTGGATGGCCTCTGGCCATTCAAAAGCCCAGGGTAGATCCTCTTAGACATGGGGTTTATGGTGGGTAGATGAAAAACATACTGCTTTTTACCCATTTATATTTGGTCTTCAGAAATATTATGTCATTAGAAAAATAAAAGCAAATTAGTACATAATTATTGCTCTTCCCTACACTGCATTGACAATAATATTATAATTATAATATTATAATGCAGTATTATATTATTCACTTATTGGTGGTGGTGGTGATTACAGGCCATTGTCACACAGTAAAGGTCTAACACCTGGAAGAACATTTGAAATTGAATTCAAAAGCGCTTTCTCTCAGTTTTGATTGGATTTCTGTGTTTACATGAAGGGCCTTTACTTTGTAATACACCCTGTGTGAAAAAATAAATCTAATGATGGTCCCCAAATCATCCTTAGATTAAAGTCTTAGGTTAAATAAAGTACAATTACATATTGAGTCATTAAGATCATACAAATACATACAGATCATACAAATACAGTCAGATATAATTTACTGGACCAAAGCAAAAGAAGTCTGCTCGTATTTTTGCAATAAATGTCACAACAACGCCAAATTAGGTCCAAGTAGGCAACAGTTCAACAAGTACTTTACTAATAACACTAAACCATTAGAGACACAGAAGAACAGTGTAGCAGTTTGCTTACTGACGATTCCAAGTACAAGGCCATCGCAAACTAGTTAGCACACCAAGCCCATCTAGTTTGTTTGCAAACAATTTTGATCAAAAAACACATTTAATCTGTCTATGTTGCGGTCAAAGTTTTGTTAAATGAATATTGTTATTACGTTCATTTTTCACGATGCGAGGTTAAACGTTGACAAATAAACCATGTAATTTTATATGAAAATACGTACTTTGGCCGTAAACACACGGGTAGGAATAGCTGTGCTTTGCTTCTTGAACACACCCCCTTTACAGTGGGGCTCAATGTATCCTAGCAACCGCGTAGGCCTGGCGTTTTTGTTGCAAATGTGCTGGCAGTCAACTGTTTGATGCCTGGAGTTCACTTCCTTATGGTGTTCTAAGGTAGGGCGGGTGTGTCTTTGATTTGCTAAACTTGATAACAATACACCAATCTATTGTTACCTTCCGAAATGTCGTTATACAGTGGTATTGTTCAGAAATTAAAACCACCGTATTTAGTTTTCGACTTGCCTATGATTCGCACGTTGGTCAGAGCTGTTGTGGTAACGCTGGCTAGCTACCGCTAGATAGCCAGTGTACCGGCAGCTAGCTGAGCTAGGTTTTCACTCGTTTTTAGCTAGCTAGTCAGTTAGCTTTTGATAGATGTTTACATGGTTGCCGAGTTTTACACGTAGTTATATATGGCGTTAATAAGGTATCGTGAGACATTTTATCAAACAAGCTAATTATTAAGTTTATGTATACCTGCAAATATGCATACCCTAGGCATCGGATACGTTTTTCAAACAAAGCTCAGTTAAGCTTTGTTTTACTGTACATCTACTAATGTTCGTTATCAAAGAACAAATCAATGCGGCTCGTTAGTTAGGCTATAGCTTGCTAGCCAGATATTTCGCAATTTGTACCCACACCGTAGCCAGTCTCTGCCTTTGGACTGATCTAACGTATATTGTCTGTACACTAACTTGATATATGTAACTTATGGAAGGGCATCAAGCAAACGTTTGTGAGCACATGCTGCCAAACACTGGGGTAACGTTGAGCGTTGTCTTCATTATGTGCGTATAAATGGGCTCACCACCTATTGTACAGGGAGGCCATATCTATTCTGCCTGAAATAATGTTTCCTTGCTACCCTTCTAGATGAAATATAGAATAGTCTATAAGGCAGGCTAACTTGCCAGTGTTACCCATGTTGGACACATTTCCTCAAGTTAAAAAACAAAACAAAAATGTCTACATACCGGATTGTAAAGTGTTCTAAGTAATGTATGATTCTGACGTTGTCACTAAATGTTCATTACTCGTAGGGCTGGTTGGGGTGGTTATGGCTCTGTCAGTCTTCATCCTCTTGGCAGCAACAGCGCTTCAAGTTTTTTGTGAAACTTCAGTAATCAAGGTAACTAGCTTATACTGTTACTTCCTCAACAGTACAAATCTTTTCATATCACACACTGATTTTAAGTATTTCTTGTTGCGTGTTCATATTAATTAGCCAGTTTCTTGACGTTATTAATCTTTTTTTATTTTAATTTTGGTTCTGGTTTCAGTTCAAAGGAATAAGAGTTTTTGTTATGACGGGACGGCGCCAGCAGAGGGTGCGCTCCTTCGGTTTTGCACTAGATTGTTATGATATTTTAGTAAGGCAAGGCGTTGGCTTTGTTTATAATGAAATGCCTTTATACATTGTAAATACAGTATAGCTGTCACATACCCAGGTTTTTGCCCTTTATTTATAATTTCCTTCAAAGTAGTGCACCCGACTGAAGTTTGGAGTATGGCTTTGTTGCTTTTAAATGGTTGCTGATTATTTAGAGACCATTCATTTGAAGGCCACCTCTGTTCTTTTGCTACAAGAACACTTTTTTTGCAGTACATTTGCTAAGGGTTGCAAATTCCAACTTCTGCCTTTGGAAAGGGGCACGATTCCAGGACTTGTTATTGGTGACCTTTTGCTGAAGTATCTCCTGCTATAAGGCGAAGGTCAGGGTAGTCTCCACACTGACGGTTCGCCACCTTAAATTGCATTAATGTTCTCTCACGTGACGGATATCCCAGGACTGATTTGAGCTCACGCCAAGCACTTAATTAGGCTCTCCGTCTTTCCTGAGACGCCTCCAGTTCAAAGCAGGGGAATTCCTGAAGAATGTGGCCCCGTGCGTTTTTTTTTTCACAGAAAAGAGTTGAGCAACAAAGGCCTTTATTTAGTGTCCCGCTGATGGAGCAGTCTTAAGGGAGGGTTTCAGTCATGAGCTCTGCGCAGTCAGACACTCGTGCGTTCCACATGAAGTCGACTGCGCAGCTGAGCTGCTGGAGGGCGGAGTCAAGAGAGTCAGTGGCTGGAATCATAGGCTTTGCATCCTTCAACTTGTAGTGATGAGAGAGGCCTGTGGATCCAGGAAATTTCTAGTTTGGATA
The DNA here is from genome assembly GCF_013347855.1 of Anguilla anguilla. Classification (NCBI taxonomy): domain Eukaryota; kingdom Metazoa; phylum Chordata; class Actinopteri; order Anguilliformes; family Anguillidae; genus Anguilla; species Anguilla anguilla. The sequence continues at coordinate 32,237,468 of NC_049213.1, read as the reverse complement.
AGAATGGTTTTTTAAAAAAAAAGAGGGCTGCTTTGTTCAAGCAGGAGTGACAACATTCCTGTTTTCACCTCTTTCTTTCCCTCTTGTGGTGGGGAATTGTGACACAGATGCAAAGAACAATAATTCCTGTTTCTGTAACGGCCGCAGAGGAGCCGGATAATCAGGTTTCGGCCTCCCCCCCACCCCCCGCCCCCCGCTCCCCCCCAGCATTGGGTCTCCATGACAGTGCCATTCTTGTAGAAACTATGAAATTATATTCATACTTCATCTATTACCATTACACTCCGTCTATAAAATTTGTTGGCTCTTTTAATTTGAGGTGTGATCAGATGTAGTAGCAAATAGTGATTGCACTCTCAGACATGATGAGGTTAAGAAAGCGGTCTTGTCTGCAGATCGATGCATCTTGTCTGCAGTTAAATTATAAATACCAGAAAGCCCATTGTGTACTTCAGATAGTCATTTAATCTTATTGTCCATCTATGACTGTGTGTGTATGTGTATGCGTGTGTGTGTGTGTGTGTGTGTGTGGATGTGTGCGTGTATGTGCATGTGTTTGTGTGTGCGTGTGTGTGTGTGTGTGTGTGTACGTGGCAGGCGCTGCTCCCAGGCCCCAGTGACTGCTGTGCAGAGAATGGCATGGTGGTGAATGGAACCTGCGCGAACAGCACCCAGTGTGAGCCAGGTACCCACAGTGATTTACCCTGTTAAACGTGCACACCTGCTCCTGCCTCCGCCCTGTTAAACGTGCACACCTGCTCTGCTCACCCGCGAGCCCGCTCTCCCCCCGCCGCTGACGCCCCGCTCCGCTGCGCGTGTTTCCGCAGGCTGCTTCCTGCGCGTCCTGGGCAACGACACGGCTCTCTGCGTGCTCTGCGACACGCTCCCCCTGGAGTCGGACAACTTCTCCAGCTGCAGCTACGGTCGGTGTGTCCCGAGGGCAGGCCAGGCCCACTGCTTCAGCACAGCACATTACAGGCTGCATGGCATTTACATCCATTTATACAGCTGGATATATACTGAAGCAATGCAGGTTAAGTACCTTGCTCAAGGGTACAACGATTCCCATGTAGTGGCCTACATGGGAATCGAACCTGTGGTTACAAGAACAGTTCCTTACCCATTGTACTACACCACGCAATAGCATGATACAGGGACTGTAACATAGACATGGAATGGAAAGGACGTTGGCAAACTGTTCGTTTTTTAGATGTCATAATTCTCTTACATTGCTCATATAGGAATGTATGGGTTTGTCATTGTTGTGCAAGGGCCATTGTCTGATGGAAAGGTAGAAGCAGGTCTGTATTGTTAGCAGGAAGTGCACACAGTGCGTCTTCCTCTAGATGAACGGTTACATTGGTATGTGATTCTTCAGTTAGAGATGTTTATCTCTCATTTTCTCGTGTTCTCTGTTTCCTGCAGTTCCTGTGAGGACAAATGTAACCCTGTTCACTACTGTGATGCCCAAAATCGGTAAGAAATTGCAGCCACATCCTGTTGTTTTGGTATTGCAAGTTCATCTACAATGCCAGTAAGCATTCAGTTTCCACCAATGCAAAGTCAGCCGGCTGAGCAAGCTACCTGAGTATTGAGCAAGCTCTCCACTTTCGGGCGTAGTGATGTCTTGAGCGGGTGTTGAGTTGCTTTTATGTGTGGAAAGTGATGCTGACAATGCATTGTCAGTGTCGGGAATGTGTGGTAATAGTAAAAACTGATACAATCTGTTTGTCTTATGAATTACACATTAGGTGGAGCATGTGTGTGGTCTGTGTCTACGTGTCGCAGTAGGTCATGATCTGCTTCGGTGGTTTGTGAGTGTGAGTGTGTGTGTGTGGTGCGTGCGTGTGGTACGTGTGTGATGCTTGCATACGTGTGCGTGTGTGTGATGCCTGCATGCATACGTGTGTGTGTGTGTGTGTGGCGTGTACGTACATGTACGCGTCGCAGTAGGTCACGTTCTGCTTTGTGTGGTTTGTGAGTGTGTGTGTGGTGCGTGTACGCATGTGTGTGCGTGGTGTGTGCTTGTGTGTGTGTGGTGTGTGCGTACGCGTCACAGTAGGTCACGCTCTGCTTTGTGTGGTTTGTGAGTGTGTGTGTGGTGCGCGTACGCATGTGTGTGCGTGGTGTGTGCGTGTGTGTGTGTGATGTGTGCGTACGCGTCACAGTAAGTCACGCTCTGCTTTGTGTGGTTTGAGCGCGTGCGCGTCGCGGTAGCTCATTCTGGTGGCTCGTGAGCAGGTGGCCCGGGCGTGGTCGCCTCCCTCCTGCTGGGAACGCTGCTGGCGAGCCTCTTCCTCATCCTGTCCGTCGCCTCCTTCTTCTACCTCAAGCGCTCCAACCGCCTCCCCGGAATGTTCTACAGGCGCAACAAAGGTACGGCAGCTCCTCCAGTCAGCCAATCAGACCGTTAGTGTGATTTAACTGTGTCTGCCAGACGCCCTCATCCAGGGTACGCCTTTTCACAGGTCACTCAGTTACTGTATGGAGCAGAGCATGTCACTGAAGCAGATCAGTATCGTATCAAGCAGGCTGTATTTAATGCAGTCCTTGACAAAGGCGTTAGCACGTAGCAACTCAAAGGAGAATTAAAGTAAAGAAAAGCAACGTTATTCTGGCCATACTGTGAAAGAGCAGAACTGTGCAGTGAAGTTCACACAGACCTGATTTAAAAATCAGCTTTTGGTCTGTTTGGTTCTTTTTTTAGGCTGGTAAGATGCAGATATATATTTTGGTAATCCAGATTGAGGCAGAGTAGTTTAAAACGGGCTGTCCAATCCGGTGCAGGTGGAAAAGGTGTCCTTTTGACCTCGTCAAAGGTATTCCCACTGAGCAGGCCAGGGGTGGCAGTGATGAGGACAGTGCATGAGGTAGACGTCCAGGCAGGGAGGGCCGGCTTCACTGGGCGTTCCCGCCCCTTCTCATTATGTACTCACATATGATTGGCTTATTTAGTTGTGGATTTCTTTCATGAATTGCCTTTTTGACAAGATGGGGAGATTTGTCTGAAATGTATACACAGGTAAATAATTATAGTGTGTGTGTGTGTGTGTGTGTGTGTGTGTGTGTCTTTTACAGCCTTCATTTTCCAACCCAGTGAGACGGTAAGTTGGTTTAAGTGCTTAATTGCCTTCATTGTCTTGTCCCAGCTCTAATAATAACGTAACAGTGTAAATATTGTAATGTCTTCAGTTCTGATAGATGTTGAATGTGCTGTCCATTCTGTCGTGCATGTAGGATTAATGCATTGTTTTTTATTCATGCTCTCTGAAGGCTGTGATGATACCTACACCTACGTCCTCAGGTAAAGCTGGATACTCAACTTTATGGGGGGGGGGGGGGGGGGGTGCACTTGATGCTTTTAATGATAACTATGTATATTAATAATGACGGCTGAGGCTCCCTCCTCTGCATCTAAACGGGTTATTTGGGAAGAAAAGAGCCCAGCGGTTTAGCAGTTTTGACTCTGGCTCTCCGCGTTCTCAGATCAGGTGGACAAAATGGTGAATCATGACTGTAGCAGGTTTCAGCAGAGACTGGAGGGAGGCGGCTTTTGTGTCACCGTGGGCACAGGGCTAGCATTGTTTCCCCCAGCAGCGAGCAGCGAAATGCAATACGCCTGAGAATGAAGCAGGCGGGAGCTGCACCACTCACCACTCAGGGGGGGCGGAGTCTCTGATCCAGCACAGCACCACTCAGGATGGGCGGAGTCTCTGATCCAGCACAGTACCACTTAGGGGGGCGGAGTCTCTGATCCAGAACAGCACCACTTAAGGGGCGGAGTCTCTGATCCAGAACAGCACCACTTAGGGGGGCGGAGTCTCTGATCCAGAACAGCACCACTTAGGGGGGCGGAGTCTCTGATCCAGAACAGCCGCTTCTCCCTCACTGCAGATAGGGGCCACAACACTAGCCCTCCAATACTTGCGATTTCCATGAAGAGGCGTGAATTTAGAATTTTATAATTGCAAGTCCAACAGTTATTGGACATCCTGTACCGAACCCATGCTGAACAAACCACCCCTTAACTCAGCTTTAAATGCTGCGATTCAAACGTTTCCAGGGATTCATTGCTTGATGGAACCACACCAAGTGCCCTTCGAGCAGTTTATTAACTACATTTTTTCTCCGTCTTAATTACCTGGGCTGGTGTCTTTTATATATAACAAATTGCATTTATAATGCCTTACTTGTTATTGTTATTAGTTTCACCTCTTATTTGAACTGAAGGCCGGTCAGTTTTAACATCGGGCAAATATGAGCTGCAGGCATGTTCTGTACACTAATGCACATTGTTTAAATGGGTTGTGTTTGAGAACAGACTTGGCGGCCTCGTTAAGGTGGCTAGTAAAATAGTGGGGGTGAGTCAGGTCTGGCTCCAGGACATTTACTGCGAGCAGGTCCTTAGGAAGGCCAAGGCTATTTAACACTGCCCTGACCAGCCCCTGCAGGAGAAGTCTGAGCTATTGCCCTCAGGCCGCCATTTTAGGGTGCCTGTCAGGAGGACTAAGAGATCCAAGATCTCCGTTGTCTCTATGGCAATCGACAGGCTCAGTATGAAGTAGCTCATGCACATCATGGCCACTCTCTCTGCCCTCTCTGCACTGGTACTGCTCTTAGCACTGTGTATTAATGCACTGCTTTTACCTCAGTTCTGACCATATCTGATTTTGTTGATTTATTATTTAGTTATTGTTTGATTGTTTTTATTTAATTTAACGTTTTATTATTGTCTTATTGTTTTATGGTTGCCCTGGTCAATTTTAAAGTAGTTGTTGGTAAATGTGTTGAACACTGGCTGCAAACCAGACCAAACCGAAACGGGACAATAAAGATTGACTGATTGATTTAATGCAAAATTACTGCTTTACACGAACACAATTTAATCCAAATGCATCTTTCCTGGAGTGGATATGGGAAGGTTGCATGTGTGGCTACACATATTGGGTGAGATACACTAGAAGTGCTGGCTACAAACAGCAGTCTGTGGATACATTAGTCGTTCATTTTTCCCTTATTTAGCAATGACAGGGCCCCATCCATCACACAGGGACTGTTTACTTTGTGGGAGTCAGTGTCAACGTACCGTAAGGTGTATGCTGAGGGAAGCACAGAAGCTGTTTGAAATGGGAACGGCAGACTGAGTGTGACTGCAGTGCATAAGGAGTTTCAGTGTGGCTGTCCTGTCTGCTCCTGGTCCCCATCTAACCAGAGAGGGTGTGAATGTCAGAGCATTTAAGGGGTTAAATCCAACCACTTTGGTCTCATCTGGCCTCCTGCTTTCTGTCTGTCTGTCCGTTTGTCTGTCTGTCTGTCTGTCCGTCTGTCCCTTTTTCTGTCTTTCTGTCTGTCCGTTCTTCTGTCTGTCTGTCTGTCCGTAGTGAGAAAGCCCCGGTACGTCAGAAGGGAGCGTCCCTCGGCAACGGCGGCGTCCAGCGCCGCCACCATCTCCACCGCCGCCGTCACCAAGGTCAGCAACGTGTGAGCGCGTGCAGACAGGCCTGCCCGGGACCCGCGCCATCCCGCTCACTGGGGGGGGTCCCTGGGGGGGCCGTCCTCCCGTTTCGGACACTGTTAGCGTAGCGTACGTATTTCTCCCGCAGGCTGCCCTGTAGCGTCTGCCTGGGTACAGGCTAGCGTTCCCCGTCCCACCCGAACCTTCAGCCTGGACCTGGACCGGGTCCCCTTTCTCTTCTGATATAAACGCATACTCATGTACAGCTGATTATTTGATCATTGGGGGCAGAGGGCTTTTGGCTTTTGGGGGTGAAGTGTTGTTTTCTTAAAGCAATCAGCTTGGGATGCCACTACTGAATTTGAATACCTTCTTATGAGATTAATTTATTTTCCCTGTATTTATGTTATTTCGTCTTGGTACTTTTGCGTTATTGTATGGAGTATTATGCCAAAAAAACTGAGCTGTCGGTAGATTGTAAACACACCAATTTGTCAACCTAAGACTGGGAAAAAAATGCCAAATGTCACGGTGGCCATTTATGTATGCAGTGATTGCGTTAGACTGGGTACAAGCGTGCGGTCATGTTCCAGACTTTGATACTGCAAGAGAGCTGGTTGGCACCCATTATTAAATTAAAGAGCACAGAAGGGCATCGAGAGGAAAATAAATCACAAAGTTTTAATGAGAACGTGTGCTAACAGTTAGAAACTTCATGCGCAGTCACAGCTTTTAAGTGAGGCCACAGTTTGCAGTAGTCCTTCACTTGGTGAACTCTTGCGAGAAGTGGCATATTGCAACAGATGTCCGTACAGATGTTAACATTTGCTTTAACCCAGCATTTCTCAGATCATTTAGCAGCAATCCTCAACTGACCTTGCAAGAGACCAACTTGGATATTGAGAAAAATGAAGAATACCCAATGACATTGCATTCTTTGTATGTAGTATGGAGTGTAATATGTTCTCAGGGAAACTAGTGAAGGATGCTATTCACAAACATGAGAAGAGTTACCAGGACACCTAAGAACTGGTGAAATTCAACCACTATGCCTGACAGTTCAGTCTTGTAGTTCCAGTTCCCCATAATGCATTTGGGAAAATTCCATTCCGTCAGAACATACGCATGTAGACATCCACCGGCTCATTTAGCTGTCGTGTGTTTAAATGTTCACACATGAATGTGTCAAAATATCCCAAAGTGAACTTGAAAGTGAGTGGGAATAGTCTTACTGTTAACAAGCAACAAAACCAGTGGGAAATCAGCTATCCTTGACTGTAGATATGTTAATGAAGTTTAGAAATTGTGACTCATGGTGAATGTAAACAATACTGTAGATTTCCTCTACTTTTTACATTGAGTTTTATGAAATGTGTAACAGTCTTTGAGAAGCACCTTTTTGATTTCAGCATTCACTCGTAGCTGCAAGTAGTCTTTAAAATCGGAAAGCTCAGTGAAAGCTCAAAGCATCACACTTCATCTTTGTAGACAAGACTGGCAAGTGTCTACTGTAGTTGCCAAATGAACATTTGCCTGAGGTGAAAGTGCACATATATTGACTGCTTTTGTGGTGCCAAGTGTCCTGATGAATGGATCCTTCATACCTTTTTCCTGGAAATTGTATACTTGAGTTGTATCTGCACAGGGAGGATGGGTTTTTTTCTCTCTCTCTCTGCCATTGTCCTTGGACATTTTGAAAATGTTCAGCAGTTATTTTGGTTTAATGCTGTATTGTTTTTGATGTAGGAGTGAAGTTAGTGGGTGTGGTACGAATTTTGACAACTCGACAACCACTCTGAACTGTGTAGAATTGTGTGCCAATGGGCAAGAGCCAGAATATTTTTTGAACTGCATGATCCAGAAAGAGTTGAAAAGCAAGGCGTAGTTTCTGAGGCTGTGCACATATTGTATGCCAGTTGCACCATGAAACGTTACTACTGGCTGGCAAAATGGTCTCATGCCCACGTGCAGTATTTATTCAAAGCCCATGATATAATGGCTGTTGTACAGCAATTTAAACCTGTACATATTGTACATACTGTTTTATACAGACAGTGTATGTATTTTCTGTTTTGTACCGACTGTATTTTTTATGTAACGATTCCGAATTTAAGTTCGTATGGCTTAATGTGAATATGAGGAGAAAAGACAATAAAGCTTTGTGACTCCAACTGCCTGTTTCTTTTTGTGTGTCAGTGCTGCATGTAATCATACTGTAGAAGTGTCTTTCCCACTTTGTTTAATGCTAGCTAATTACGCATGGAGGCTCCCGCTTGAGCAGGTTTCCCAGGTAAGAGCAGTCCACTCCATCAGCATTCCAGGGCAGTGATTTAATCTGGCTTCAACTGAACAACCGAATCCACGCAAGGTTCTCTGATACCACTGCTGATACCACCTTTTCTGAGAAACCAGTTGTGAAAGCCAGTTGTGATAAAATGGTGCAGTTGGGCAATGGCTAGTAAGAAGAGCTTGCCTTGGGACCTATGAGGCAATAGCAGGAGAATGTGGAGACTACAAGGGCTTTGTCGCAGTCCTTTGTTGTAGTGTAGAAACTCTGTCTGTCTGTGGTTGATGCTGACAGAACAAAGGGGTCATCAGTATCCATGACATTTGTTTTTTGTTTTTTCCAGTTATGACGTATGCCTGGATAAGGTGTGACAGACCGTTAAACTGACTACATCCAGATCCTGGTTTCCATACTTGTGGCTTTAGATTAAAACAGCCAGAAAGCAAGAACTGAATCAATAAGCAAGATAAGGAAGGGAACATATTCTTCCTTATTCCTTGGCTGTACGGCATTTAGCATACCTTTTGCTACCTTTCTAACTACAGGGAAAGTGAATGTTATACCAAGGGTCTCTAGTATGAGAATTTGGTTGGTATAATTAAATGAATTGTTTCTGTTGAAGCCAAACACCAAAAGGACACAGCGCCAAGTGTTCCACCTTCATAAGCATTTAGTACTTCTGCACAGCGTAGTGACGCTTCATTCTTAGGTCATAAAAAAAACAGGCGCAGTTGCAAGCCAGCTCAATCTGAGCTTGACCATCACGTTTCTGCTGTTTGGCAGAAAGGTTTGTGCAGCTCATTCAACAGTGCACCTCCTTAAACTAGAGCTGAGTCAGAACCCAGTACACACTTGAAGAGGAAACAGATTTAAAATCTCCCTTAGTCATTGTGAAAATGTTTTTTTTAACTTCAGGTATTAGTGTTGAAATCCACCAATATAAAATATACAGCTTATAAATAAAGGCCTTGTTCAGTGAGGACATGAGAACATGCTAAAGCTGTGTAATGTGAGGAGTGATGGCAAATCCTATATTAATTTATTGATTTCTAAAATTTCAATAATTTTATTTTAACAGTAATTATTTAAAGACACTCCTCTATGCCATGCCTTTTTTCCACTAACTTCACAAGCTCACAGCAGTCAAAAACAAAAAAAAACAAAAAAAAAAAAAATTGTGGAGAGTCATGACCACTTTGAAGGCCCAAGTGTTTCCCAAACTTTTCCAAAATTAAAAATATTTTATACACATCTCAGGTGAAATTTCAATTAAAGGGTAGGTCACAGAAATTGCTTTAAATGTACTCCTTGGAATGAGTCATAGGCTTCGAATGGAAACTGCTGGCGCATAGTGTCCTTAGGAACTAAGAGTTACTCTTCAGTCTTGCTGACTTACATCTAGACTGGTGAGCTGACATCCTGAGGGAACAAAAGAGAAGACCCTAGCATTGGGAACTGGAGTCAAATCTGGTTTAGGATGAACTGTCAGGCTAACGTCTGTCCTATTTGGGGAAAAAGAAGAGACAGAACAATCATTGCTCACTGAACATGTATTTGAAGTTTAAATTCTCTTTTCTCTGTCTTTCTGCATGATGTTACCTTCCCCTGCTTAGTTGGGGTAGAGCAAAACAGCAATTTTTGCAGTTTGAGTTGCCTCATAGGGAACTAACCAAAAGGCTGGGGTGATTCTGACAGGAGTGATTCTATAAGACACTGAGGTACCCACTGATATAGGGATATCAGGAGGAAATGAAAACTAAAAAAACTAAAATAACTCAGCTTTCACAAAAAAAAAAAACCTGTACACCGTATCTCTAACTTTTAAACCTTCTGTTTAACTGAAATCTGTCAGGTGTGAAGTCTCTCATCTACTTGATTTTTTTAACAGCGCATCTTCCTCTGTTGTAAGCTTGAACTTCAGGTTTTCCTCCTTACACTTAATCTCATTCTCTAAAACCTCTTACAACTTATCAAATTACCAGGCAGAGCGTAACAGGAGCCACTGACAACACCCCCACAAGCAATGCCACTCTCTGCCAAATGAGCAAATCAAAAGTCAGGCTTTTAAGGCCTGTGCCTGATCAACCACAGGTGAGCCAAATCAAACTAACTCCACCCAATCAGCTCCTCTAACAAGGAGGTGGCTCCTCCCACTAGCCTTGGACTTCCGGAAAATCACTGGCTTCAGGATAAACTGCCAACAATTTTGAGAGGTTTGAGAATATCCTTGTTGCAGTCTGGGTTTATCCACCAGTAGTCTGAAAAGGGTTGTTTACAGAAAGAATGTCATAGAGTACTGGACAATGAGTACCTCTTTTCTCTGTGTATGTATGACACCACTGTCTTTTTAGGGATGCGGATATTTGTGTTGATCTATTCTGTATAAAGCCTACCTGGTCTGTACTGAGTTGTTATGACAGTAGGCCCTTATATATTCTTGCCATGACTGACGCATGTTGGTTGTGGTTGCAATGGACTTTAAGAACAAATGCTGTGTTATCTTTAAAATGAAAATTGTGATGTGCAAATTAGCACGTCATGTTCTGTGGGCCTAACGACTGAATCAGATACAGAATGGCAGGCAGACAGACTAGTTAAACCACCTCCATCAAAGTGTCAACTGCCAAAATCAGCTCTATTGAAATACAATCTGCCCCATTTATATGGCAATGAAAAAAATATATAACACGTTTAAAAATAAACACTTGTTTCCCAGAATCTCCGTCTCCTCCAAGTGAAAATAAAAATTAAAAAAGTAAAACTTCCAAATCAGTTGCACTATGGCAGAGAACCATACTGTCTAAAATGACTGTCTAAATATAGGACTACCCAACACAATATACAAGCACCTGTCAATTTCATTGAACAAGTGCACAGCCAGGTATAACATCTCTCACACCTGTACCTTTTCAGACTTCTTTCCAATATGCCTCATGCTCATGTTTATAGCCAATCATCAACCAAGTCAGCACATCCTAGAACAGCTGGGAGTCACAGACAAGCCACCAGTTAGCCTTCGTGTGCACCTGTTGCTCCTATCAATCAAAATCAATCAATCAATCAATCAACCAATCAATCAAAATGTATTTCTATAGCACACTTCATACACAGAGGTAACCCAGTGTGCTTTACATAAATAAAAGCAAAAGGAACAAAGAAAGTACAAAGTACATGAAATAAAATAATTTAAATTAAAAAAAAAATCGGGAATGACTAGGGGTCTACTTCCACAATTAAAGTGCAGTAAGCATGGAGTGCAAGTTTTAGAGTTCAATCATAGGCACATGAAAAGTGAAATTTTTTTTACCTGGATTTAAAAATTGCTACATTTAGGGCACATCTAAGTTCTTCTGGCAATTTGTTCCAATTGCCTGCAGCATAACAGCTAAATGTTGCTTCGCCATGTTTAGTTTGGACTCTGGGCTCTGCTAGCTGACCTGAGTCCAAGGATCTAAGAGCTGTGCTTGGTTTATACTCTTTAAACATAGCAGATATGTATTCTGGGCCTAAACTATTCAGTGATTTAGACTAATAGCAGCACTTTAAAATCTATTCTGTAACTAACTGGAAGCCATTGTAAAGATTTTAGAACTGGAGTAATGTGCTCTGTTCTTTTTGTCCTGGATAAAACTCTAGCAGCCACATTCTGAATGAGCTGTAGCTGCTTAATGGTCTTTTTGGGAAGTCCAGTGAAGCGACCATTACAGCACTCTGCCCTACTGGAAATAAAAGCATGAATGAGCTTCTCTTGGTCTTTTTGGGACACCTAGTTCCTAGTGAAACTACAGCATATCACATTTCTAGTCTAGTAAAACACCATTATCCATTATATCTTTTGTGTGCGTTAATATGGACTGTAGCGGAATACTCACATAAATGTACATATTCACAGCATGCAGCTATGGGCTCACAATGGACAAACTGAAATCTGTTTCAAACCAATATTTTTGGTTATGCAATTATAAAACATGCAATACGAAGACATAGTACAAAATAATTACACAACATAGGATTTGACACAAAATGTCACAAAATGACTTTTTGCAAAAGGGATCACTTAATTCTAACCTGCCATTGCCCACAATTTACAAATGTTAATACAGTATGTATAAAAATAAAACTATTATACATTATATTAAACAATCCTCATTTTTAGTTTCTCCTGAATTAGTTTAATATATTTTGTTAATATGTGTGACTGACAACCTATAGTATAAAAAACATAGTTGTATAACTGAAAAAGCATAATTTTCTCTTTCGTTACTCATTACAAAGGTAATACCAAACTCTAAATTGTGAGGAATTAATAGTCCCCTCAATCACAGTATCTAGTAATATTATGCAATATTATAAATACCACTACTACTACTACTACTACTAATAATAATAATAATAGTAATAATAATAATTCAAATATGATATGGCACACGTGAGAATATGTTCTGACTGATAAACAGGGCTGACTGACGTATAACAAATCTTATCTTAGATAATATGTAATTCCACCAATATACATTTTAACTTCCTTGTTCCACTTTTTTTAAAATTTACACTTACATATAGGTCTGTTTTTGACATTTGCATGCGGGGGATTGGACAAGGTAAATTGTTGACCTGTTGGACTGAAGCTGGTCAGCCAATCAGAGAACTTCTGGACAATCTCCTGAATGTCGTCAATATCAGATAAAGGTTTGATCAGGACAACATAAAAACGAAAGGGCGGGGGTTGGGGGGGGGGGGGGGGGGGGGGGTACAGGGTTCAATGTCAATTATTGTGTCATTACAGTCAGTAGTGAATATTCTGCACCGTTCTACACTTACCAGCTTAGTTGGAACATCCATCACGTTGCTTTTGATTTCTAACCCAGTGGGGTTAAAATCCATCTGTAGCCTTGCCTTTGCAGACCAACTCATGAATCTTTCCCAAAATAAATCACGTATGCAACTTGTATGCAAACATAAAGTGACAATATGTGACTTGATCTGAGAGAAGGTATTGAGATCTGAGTACTTACTGCTATTAAGGGAACACTGCTATACTTCACCTGGAAAGTGTGTGACCAACAGCAACAGCCAATGTATACATTATCTTGACATTGTAATATGTGTTGCTGTAATTTATAATTGTATAAATACATCTATTTATAACCATACTTCCCAAATGCAATTATCTGGGGCACTATACAATGCTAATAATCTCCCATACTATGTAACACAGGCCTACTTAAGCGTGTACCCGTATTTATCTGGGCAAGGTACACGTTCGGTTCAATTCACCTGGAACACCAAATACCGTGAGTCTCTCTGGTCCTTCTGTATCAGACGAAAAGAGTGTTCTGTGACCGCACCCGGGAAAATGGCACAAACGAAAAGCAGAGTGCAGTTGCAAACGTGACTGCCCTTCGACCGATAACGTGCAAAAACGTAACTTTGACCACGGACAATAATAGCAGGCCCTCATAAAAGTCCCAGTATCTCCACCACCAGCCCTTTGTTTAACCCACACTGGAGGGTCTGTGACCCAGATATATTTTTCAATACCATGCCTCTACTGTTAGACATCCCACATTCTTTGAATGTTTAATGCTCGATTAACTTCAGAGCCTTTCGTAACAAATTCATTTAACCCGTTAAGTTAGAATAGGACTGTATCATAGCACTGTGTCATTTTATCTCAGTGTTGAAAAATTTAATTTTCACTTTAGCAGGTAACTCGCTCATTTAGGTATCTGTATTCCACCTATGTTCACTTTGTTGTTCATGCAACTACTGTAGAACTCAAGAAAATGGAGTATCAAACCAGGATTAGCAATTAATTATGCAATTAAGCCTGATTAGGCTCCTGTTATCGCTTATGCATTTCAATGCATTGTATTTCAATAGAGCTGATTTTGGCAGTTGACACTTTAAAGGAGGTGGTTTAACTAGTCTGTCTGCCTGCCATTCTGTATCTGATTCAGTCGTTAGGCCTACAGAACACGAAAAACCTTTTGACGTGCTAATTTGCACATCACAATTTTAATTTCAAAGATAACACAGAATTTGTTCTTAAAGTCCATTGCAACCACAAAAAACATGCGTCAGTCGTGGCAAGAATGGAAGGGCAGAAGGGCCTACTGTCATAACAACAGTACAGACCAGGCAGGCTTTATACAGAATAGATCAGCACAAATATCCGCATCCCTAATAGGCCAGTGTTAAATGGGAATGAGTCACGTTGTGGGAAAGTCCACAGTGTTTGATATAAATAGAATAAACAAACAGTTTGCAAAAGAAACCAAAATACATAAATACAGTTTGCTGAATAACCCTGAGTTTGCATGTTCTACTCGTGTCTGTGTGGGTTTCCTCCGGGTACTCCGATTTTCTCCCACAGTCCAAAGGTTAGGTTAACAGGAGTGTCTAAATTGCCCCTAGGTATAAGCGTGTCAGTGAATGGTCTGTGTGCCCTGCAATGGACTGGCGAACTCTCCAGGGTGTATTCCTGCCTCTCACCCAATGCATGCTGGGATTGGCTCCAGCACGTCCAGCACTAACCATACGCAGGTATAAAACATGGATGGATGGAAGGTTCACTCTAATGACATCATTGTTATTTTAAGCAATGCACTTATTCATTCGTTATGTCACTCCTATAAGGCTTTTGAACCGGTCAATGTTACCTGCACAAGTGACACAAGGAATCCCTGAGAGCCTCAACATGTATGATCCAAGTTCTGTCAGAATCCACTGTAATAACCATCTGAATGCGTATGTACATTACATTACATTACATGTACGCTTATGAACACTTATATAGCTCTGAGTCACAGATGTTTTTAACATGTTGGTGCTGCATAAAAGGGGGGGGGGGGCAGAGAAACTTCATTATTCTCATTACTGCAAGATATCTCAACTTGGCAACCTGAGGCTAGGCTAAGAGTCACGCAGTACTCATTGGGGGACACTCAGGACGGCGTTGGACAATTATTTTCATGTGTAACGATTCCTAATTTCAGATCTACCATTCTTCCACTACATTCAGTAGCACCTGGCATACTCTCCGTCAATGACAGGGGAGTCTTATTCCCAGTGAGCCACTTCATCTGTACTCTGCACTATACAGTTCCAGGAACACTTCTGAACAAGTGAACTTTGGCTATATTGAAAGCTAATAAGGATGTCATTGATGTCACATTATATGAACTTTATATGTGCATCGCTACGCTTTCATCCTGTGCAGTCAAAGTACTGGATATATTGTGGAAAGTGTCTTTTTCCCTGTCACCTATTGCTTTATCACTTCCAGCTGTGGCAAGCGGGCAGGTAAATAAAGATTGCTGTTTTTTTTGTCCTTAATTACACAGAGATATGGATGCATAGGTGTAGTCTTGGATCACATGCTGGCTTTGCCATAGTCACCTCTTAGTTATCTACCACTTTACTCCTCCTCTCTTCAAAAAAAAAAAAAAAAGATGTGAACCCATTTATGGCCGGAACCCAGGTATTCCTGTAACAACTCATCAAGGAAGTTTGGTTCTGTTCAAATCTTCCCCCTCAAACTCCTGACGAATATCTTTGTTGATATGGAAGTGCAACAGTGGTTATTCAGTAACTAGTAGCAGCCACAATCAGTAGGTCAGAGCATGGCAAGTAATTGGTTCAAAACTCGACAGATAGCCACTAACAACGGACCAGTTGGAGTCAGCTCCAACAGAAACTGGAGAATGTAAACAACTCATTATTGCACCTAAAGCAGATGGGATGCTCCAACCTCTCCGATCCTTCCTCACAATAAAATGTGGTTCAGCTGAACAAATGTGTCACAGCAGGATGTGTTGGTCTAATAGAATGAAAGCCAGGAGAGTTATTGGACAAAGGGTGTGGAAATGATCAATATATTGACTATGCAGGTATTGCCTTCCAACACCACCCCCCCAATGAGAAAAAGTTTTACATTTGTGTTGATTGTTACAAGCCTGGGAAATACAAAAAGACACCTGAGCAGAAAAAAATAACACTTCCTGTTGAATTTTACTCCTTTCTTCATTTTTTTTGGTTTGTTGTTTTGTTTCGGTACCATTAGTTTGACAATGCAAAACAAAGCAACCGAACCAATCATACAAACCTTATGGACCTGCATGTGGTACGCAACTGAATAAAGGGTCAGTTGGTAAGTTTTCAGCTTGCATCTACTAAACAATTTGTAGCTATAGCAACACAGTAATTTCACTTCTCATAATATGTATACCTGGTTTATACCACCATGTTAAAACACATCCACATGAACATGCATACACACAAAAGAACGTTTGGAAAGTGCTTACTGTAGGTGACTGCCTCACAGCCACTCCCACTCTCATTCGGGAAAAACCACTTTGTGTTTGATATCAGTATCGCCATACGCCAAGTCGGTGCTGTCAAACACAATACGTTGGCGAGTCTAAACGTGAGTGGGCAGACACCTGTGTGCGTGTGTGTGTGTCCGTGTGTGTGTGTGTGTGTGGGTGTGTGTGTGTGTGTGTCTGTTTGTGTGTGCAGCACGCCATGCGTTCTCCTTCTCCCTCTTCCTTCTCCTGCCCCCTCCCTCCCTTTCCCCCCTTTTTCCCTACACGCCAGCATTCCCTGCCTGCGAGGGGTCATTTGCATACAGAGGGCTGAAAAGCCTGCGCGTTGTCAACAGGCAGGTGAAAAGGCGACTTCGGGTTTTTGAGCGAGCGGGACGGTTGGCGGCGGCACCACACCCAGACCCCAAGTGCTCTCCAAACAAAACACAGCCTCGGGGGCTGAAACAAAGGAGAGGAGAAGCAGCAGCAGCAGCAGCACCTGTGTGGCGGACTTTTCCAGCGGCGCACAACACCGGGAGAGACGGCCACAGAGAGGTTTTCATCTCCGAGCGAGAGGGAGCGGGACCGAGGACTTACTGAAGAACTCCTCAAAAGGTAGGACTCTCAGCTGTCACAGTTCTGTTAGTGCAACCAGAGACTAGGATCGCCAGCTATCGGCTTATCTACCTGAGTTCGGTCCAGTCTCCTTCAACTCCTGAACATATTTACATAATGGAACACAGTAAGGCTGAATCAGAGTTGATTATGTATAGGCAAACAATTCACAGACAGACAGACAGACGCACGTATACAGTACACACATATTTGTGTGTGTGTGTGTGTGTGTGTGTGTATAAAATGTATGTATATACATAAATAAAAATGTTGAAGAAAGGTCATTCCATTTAATCAGCTTAATTATATCTCTTAGATTCCTAAATGTTAACAATTAAAACTTGTAAAATAAATTATTTTTTACATCTGCCAATAAAATTGGGACATTGCAAGAAGGAACAATACTTGTGCAAAAATGAGCTGAGGAAATGGCACTGCAAACCATAAAAAGGCGCCAATAAATAATATAGATAGCAGCAGGTCAAACTTCTGTGTGTTATTAGGAGTATTAGTTAGAAAAATAGGTCAATTCTGATAAAGAATGAACTCCTGAAAAAGGGGACAGCCGGCTGCAGCCGCTCTTATTGGGACGGCCAGAAAACAATAAATGTGAAATGGGGCTAATAATCTACCTGTGCTCCTGGTGCTTTATATATCCCTCCACCGGACTCTGACCGAAGCTGAAAGAGTGTAATGAGACTGAGCCCGGGAATGCACAGGCAGGCAGGGGTGCTCTGCAGTCGCAGCAACTACCCGCTAGCAGCCTTCAGCGTCGCGAAATATCAAAATACGAGCGCCTGCTTTTACAACTACAACTTCATTGTCCTCAGTCACACTGCCACAAAACAAACATTTCAAATCCCCCACCACCCCCCGCAACCCCCCCTCACCCCCCCTCCCCACCCTCTCCAGAGTGACTGCCGCTGCCTTCAGAGACCGAGCAGGATCACGATTCGCTGAGCTGGAGTGAGGCAGCAGTGTTGGTGGTGTCACATGGCTCTTTGTTCTCCCGCTGACAACAGCTACTTCCTGTTTGCCCGGCCGGTCCCACTTGTTTTTAGCGCCGCTGGAGAAAATTACGCCGCTAGCGATCTCAGCCCCCTCCCCCCACCACCCCCCCCCCCCCCCCCCCACCCGGCCCGCGGCTCCTGCCTCAGCTCAGCTTTAGGTGTGCGGTTGTATGTCCTAGCACTGTTCGCACACCACCAGAGATCCCAG
This sequence comes from Anguilla anguilla, assembly GCF_013347855.1. Lineage (NCBI taxonomy): Eukaryota > Metazoa > Chordata > Actinopteri > Anguilliformes > Anguillidae > Anguilla > Anguilla anguilla. Next base: position 32,219,587 of record NC_049213.1, on the reverse strand, counting down.
AAACACAGAGGGGGGCTGCACTCGCATTTGCATTTGGATTTGCATGCTGCATTTGCTGGGCATGGGAGACCATGGCAAGCACCCATCTGATTCAGCAGAGGGTGATCAGATCAGATCATCAGATCATCATCCATGGTGACGGCCATGGTACCAAGTGCCATTGCATTTTTGTCTACTCCGAGACCCTTTTGCTGAGTGTTTTTATGACCTCACACTAAATTCCAGTACGCGGTATTACAGCGGTAAACTCAAACCTAGTATAGTTCAATAGCCCCAGGCTCTAGTACTTCTGACTGTTGTTCTGCAGCCTCATCGGCCACCAAAAACATCCCAATAAAGCACAAAGCTTCATTAACGTTAGCAACTTCTTTTTGCACTAGCGCTATATTAAAAGCCATGAGGCCGTGGCATTGTAAAAAACACCCCCTTGGACCCACTACAGACATGACGCACTTGTGACTGTAGGAAATACAGCAGCACCCGTGCTTTAGGGCTCCCTGGCCTGGCTCCCCATGGTAAATGAAGTGGTAAATAGACTGCATTTATCCAAAGCGCTTTACAATTGATGCCTCTCATTCACCAGAGCAATTAGGAGTTAGGTGCCTTGCTCAGGGACGCTTCGACACGCCCAGGGCAGGGGGATCGAACCCGGCAACCCTCCGACTGCCAGACAACCGCTCTTACCTCCTGAGCTACGTTGCCCCCATGGCAGGGCCTCTGGTCTCCCAGGCAGGGACACTGGCACTCCAGGAATGCCAAGCAAAAAGCGCTAGAAGTGAGAACAACCAGCCACACTGTGCAGCAGAGCAGAGCAGAGCAGAGAGAGGCTCTGCAAGCATTTAGGAGATACTTCTCCCAAAATCTATGTAAATATTTTTCAGTACAGTGCGCAACACAACCAAAGCAGATTTGGTTCATGGGTTGAGTCATCTAATGGTGAGCATTGTTAGCATGATTAGAAATTGGGGTGGGGGGGGTGTTGATTGGCACGCTATTTCAGGCATTTGTGTGTAGGCTCCCATTGTTTCTGGACAAAGATGCTGACAATGCTAGACATCACATTTTCACGAAGACTCTTCTTTGGATGAGTATCACCTTATGTTGGAAGAAAATGACAAATTTGAATTCAATTATTAATTACATCAATTTTTGGTGAACTGTCACTTTGAAACTTGTGCCACGTTAACAGACTGTTCTTACCAAGCGTCCATGTTGGTACCTCACACGCGTGTGTTCTTCACAGTATTGAACGAGCTGCGTGTCTTCAGTAACGCTCAGCTTTTCCCTGTACTGGCGAGGGGCAGAAAATGGCTCCTGTATTCCAATCAGCCGTTGAAGGTAGCCCAAAAGACAAAAAAAGGCAATAGTCCTCTGATGCAAATCATCTGGGGCAGTGCAGTTAGTGCTCATGACCCAGCATGCAAAACCAACCTCACGCAGGAAGATAAGTGTGCAGGTACCAAAGGATGGCAGTTAATTTACAAACCTACCTGACTGGCCAGGCTCGCACAGAGATAGATGTTGGACAGATGCGATTCAGGCAAGAGCGTCATCGTCAGTTGGGTGCTTCACAAAGTTCAATGCAGAAAAGTGGTTCTAATAGCATGATTACAAGAAGTAATTGATACAAGTGAGCATATACTGATCATTATCTCTATATCACAACATAACTGATGTTATTATACTGACAGAAAACACTTTGTTCAGTAGCATAATAATTTGTTAATCTAAGTGCTTTTGCAATATTTGTTTATGAATGCACTAGCAAATGAACAGTAATGTGAGTATACTAAATTTGAACACAATGTGTTTCTTAGATTGAACTGGTCATGCAGTTTCTGCTGCTACGATACATGGTTGGCACCCCTACGCCATCCCTCATTTTTTAATAAAATATTAACAACAATTACAACAACTCCATTGCAAGACTGATTGTAAAAGATGCACAATTGTGTTATGACATGGTAATGAAGGTGTTATACGTTATATGTTCCCGGAGGAAGTGAAGAAATAGTCCGATCCTCTTATTATGCAATCTCATTTTTATTTACTCTGCAATTTACGCAGTGTTCTCTTTGGCATGGAAAAAAAAGGGTGTGCAATTGCTGTGGTTAGGCCTGATTTGGGAAGTATAAACTTCAGCTGAACTGCTACCAGCCTGGATATGTGTGGATAACAGCGACAACTTAGCGATACTATTGGCTCTTCTGATTTGAAGAGGAAAAGAACAGAAAGAGACTTGAGAGCAAATATGATAAGACATCATATTCCTTTGCATAAACTTCAAGTGCAGCGACAGTCGCATCGGATATAACTGCGGCTGTATGGACTGCGACAATAGCTTAGCAACCTTAGCCCAAGCCTTGGTTTCTCTCTGAAGGACACTGTGCAAGTAAAAGAGGACGAATGACAAAGCCGACTGTGTCTGGCAAGTGGGCCTGAAACGAGACACACAGCCTGCTCTGTCTGAAGCCCCCCCCCCCCCCCCAAAAAAAAACAAAAGCAGTCCTGCAGCTGGTCACTAGGAGGTTAAAGGAGGGCAGGAGAATGACGTGGGACCCAAATGCTGAGTCACGCGCATGTAATAACCCAAAAACCAGGATAGTGATGAAATAAGATAGTGATGATGACGCGTCACTGGACAGCGCATGCTGAATTGTGTTACATAAAGAGAGAGAGAGGGGAGGCTGCTTGACTGGATTTATCAGATCAGCTGTTTGGGATCTGTTAGCCAATGGTGGGACCCAAAAATTCATTATGATTAGAATTTTGGGGATTTAAGAGATGAGAGCAGGGATACGTGATAGACAGTGCACAGCACACACGGCTCAGATTCAGTTTTGCCTCACAGTTTGGAGAGAAAAATAAAGGTTTGCTTTCTTTCCATCTCTCAGAGAACATCACGAGTTTGCTGGTTGCTGAGAGGAACAATGTTCCATTGGCAGTGCATGAAGAGCCAAATTAGCTTAACTCTGTTCGTTTAACGGCGCAGAACAGAGCGGTTAGATTGACAACATTTGTATGCAGTGACTCACGCATCTGTAAAATTGGGTTTCAGGCTACACATCAACAAAAAGGGAGGAAAGAGGAGGAAAGAAGAAAGGAGGAGAAAAAAGAAGAAGAGAAGGAGGTGGAGGAGACAATGCAGGCGACGCAGGTGTGGCACACGAAGGTGGTGCCGTCGGAGGACGACGCGGACAGGGGCCGGGACAGGCCGGAGTGCTCCATCTGCTACAACACCTACGACAACGTCTTCAAGACGCCCAAGATGCTGGAGTGCGCGCACACCTTCTGCCTGGAGTGCCTGTCCCGCGTGATGGCGCTCTCCGCGGAGGACGAGACGGGGGAGATCCCGTGCCCCCTGTGCCGGCACCCGACCTCGGTCCCGCAGAGCGGCACGCCGGCCCTGGCCACCAGCCGGGAGGTGCTGAGCCAGCTGCCGGCCCACCAGCGGCGCGAGGAGCGCGTGTGGCTGGAGGGCAAGAAGCTGTGCTACTCCAGCCCGCCGCACGCCGGCAGCTCCACCACCTGCATCTGCATCGACATCGGCGGCAGCGGCAAGCAGGAGCGGGCCGCCGCGCTGGCCCCGCCCCACCGCGCGGGGCCCCTGGGCCGCCTGGCGGACTGGAAGCGGCTGCTGCTGATGGCGGTGCTGGCCGCCATGCTGATCGGCATCGTGCTCTGGCCGCTGTACTGCATCACCGACGGCAACGCCACGTGCTGGGACGGCCGGCCCTCGCCGGGGCTGCATTCCACCACGGCCCCGCCCACGCCCGTCAAGCTGCCGGTGTGAAAGCCGAGGGGAGGACACAGAAAAACTGCGAAACCCTCACGAGCGCTCACAGCGCCCCCCCCCCCACCCCCCAATCTCTCCCCACTGCCACAGCCAAACCTGGGCTCTCCACAAGAGGCGTGAGAACATGAGAAAGAGGAGGGGGGGGGGAGAAAGACAGAAACAAAGAAAGAGAGAGGTTTGGGAAAGCCTGACTACTGAAGAAAGGGGGAGTCAGGATTCCAGAAGACCAACGGACTCTGATATTGCTCTGGTCTCACGCTATTGGCCAGAGACTTTCAAGCACATGGTAATCACACACCCCTGAAAACACTGTTTGTAAATCAGTTGGTATCACTTGACTTGAAAGAAGGAGCTTTGCCGAGAGAAGTGGCGATGTAATCCTATCGAGACTCAACAGGTGCCATGAAAGCACTTCACCAGAACCAGACCTCACACAGTGAACAAATGCTACCACAGAATTACCAAGAAAACAAATCCATATATGATATGATATTGCATGAACTACAAGGGGAGGGCTAAATCATATTGTATATTGCATAATGTGCTGATGTAAAGTGAAATCTGGAATTGTAAGTTGTTAAATTTCAGGTCTTAAATTTCCAGAGCAACTATGCAAGAAATGAACAGTGCTTTACAATTCACTGCATGAATGTGGGTGAAATGCAATATGCAGAAGGAAAAAAAAAAAAAATAGAAAGACCAGCAAAAAATAAGTACTTCAGTGTGTAAAGCCGAATCCAGCCGGCTCAAGCTTGGTCCTGTTAAATCGAAATGTCTGCAGGATTTTTTTTCTTGTCCCAGTTAGGGGGATTTCAGTACCTGATTAGACTGTTCAGTCTTCACAAATCGGTTCTAGCTTTCCACCACAGTGTTATGCCTGACGAACGGTCTGCCGCTTAGCTGCATATCGCACCGCTACAAGGCCAGAGGGGAGGGAAAAAAACCACATTTATTACCAACAGCGCAACTGTGATGAACAAGAGAAGCGGTGCTAATTTTCCATTCGTACTTCCTTATCAGTGTTACTCCACTGGTATAGCGCCGTGTGCTAGAAAGAGACATTCCGTTTCTAATTTTATCTTCTCAAAGTTGCCAGGAACAAACACCTGTGCCAGGGTGCACAACAAGGGCTGATCCGTTTCAGGATTTTGTGCCAACTTCTGCTCTTTATGATTTAATTGGCACAATATTTATCTTGATTTGTACAAGCACCAGCCACAGCCACGGCCACAGACTGCAAGTGTATACTAAAGAGTTTACTGGGCTCAGGCACTGGAGTGAACCAGCATAGTTTACAGAGCCGTCAGATAACTAAACCAAGGTAATTGGTTGGAACAAGCACCAGCACACAGACCAGGGCCAGAGCTGTGCACCCACGCTCTATGGAGGCAAACACTCCTCAGATTGCCAGACAGACCTCCTCCAGCACCTTCCGAATCAGTGTGAGCTCACTGTTGATGCCAACTTCTTTTTAAGGTGAACACCACCGTACCTTTGGAGGGCTACTGGCACTCACACACGCTGAAAAAAACCTAAAACCTTGGACAAATACTATGCACATTTCACTGATATTGTATTCCAAGAAACATCTGCCATACAATATGGGAAAATAAATGTAAAAAAACTAAATATTTGTGTTTTTTTCAATACTCAATTTCAGTGCATTATTTTACTTGGGGGGGGGGGGGGGGGGGGGATTGGTATGTGAAATTGCCACTAACTGTCTGACAGAAAACAAGCGAAATAAACACACACTGTATTGTACAGGCACATTATTATCACCAGCAGTAATACGAATAGCATGTTGCACAAAACTCGGAGGCCAACTTATAGCTTACCTTACAAGTGTATTCCCCTACTCAGGTACAGGTACTAGGGACCTGGTCTCTACCGACCTTCCAAGAGCAGAAAGACTGCCGTGGAATAAAAGCAAGTTTGGGACCAAAAATGTTCTGTATCACCCCTGTGTCAGCATATACATTGCATATGAACTGTGGCAGTGTAGTATAACGGGTAAGGTGCGGGTCTTCGATTCCCAGGTAGGACACTGCTGTTGTATCCTTGAGCAAGATACTTAACATGCATTGCTTCAGTATATATCCAACTGTATAAATGGATTGCAGTGTAAATGCAGTGCAAAATCTGTGTAAGTCGCTCGGCATAAGAGCGTCTGCTAAAACGCCGGTAATGTAATAATAAACTAGAGTTAAATTAGAAAATGTACCAGGGGGTAACGAGCGTAAGCCTGCTGGGGAAATGTTTACTTTGCGGCAGGACACACCTGGTGACATTTTATTCCCGGCCTGGGAAGGTTTTATAGCTGGAGATAAAGAGCCGATGTTGACAGTGCTCTGATGGCTGGCCTCCAGGCAGTGCTGCTGACAGGTGCACAAAGTCTACAGCACACGTTTCTCAGGTAAACGTGGACGGGGAAACCAAAAGAGAGTGAAAGCCTGACCTTAACCGCGTTCTAATTTTAGACCGCGCTGTTCAGATGTTGGCCTACTTTCTGGCCTTTAAACCAGAGTGCTGTTTATCGCAATTATTTTCTGTTCTTTCCCCGTGTCTTCCCGCAATCTGTGCTTTACGATAACGAAGAAGCCGTTAAATAATTAGCCCTTGAGGTGAAGTCCCAGAGGACAACATCACTTTTGGGAAGAGGAAACTCTCACAGGAAGCTGGGTAGGAAGACAGACATTTTGCAACAGGTGAAATTTCATACCCTGATTCTGTGATGAAAGTTCTGGTCCACAACACAGTTTTGAGCTGCCACCATTCCAGATAGAGACTATGCTGCGATTTTGAAACATAGGGTATATTTCATTGAAACAAAAAAATATACCATAATATTCCATGTTAAATCTTTCACTATTTTTATTTCTGAGAGAAATATATTGTAGCTCTACAATGGCTCCCAAGAATTGTCTTCATCAATGATGAGTTGATATTTTTTCCATCTTCATTTAGCAAATGATCATCTTTGCACGCGTGCCTTTTGATCATTAAATCAAAAATGTCTAATTGTGAATGTTCTAGCTGGTCTGACAAGCTTCCAGCTCAGATCTCCCTTAGTTCAGGCACAGCTCTTTTTCTGGCTGGGGGGCATCCTCCTACAGCACCCCAGGGAGCAATATAACGCTTCTGAACAGAATCAGAGGACACGAGTTACGATGAAATACGGGTGGGCATTCAATCAAAATTCGTCCTTCTAATTTTAAGTTGCATGTAAATTGGAGCTCTACATTTATTTTCTCCTTCACAAACACAATACGTTGCATCCAGCAATCACCACAAGTGAAGATACTGATTGGGTTGGCACTGATGAAGTAACATCTATTCATTTGTAATTCAAATGCAGGATGGATCTTGTCTGAATCTAGGGCCAGAAGGAGTTCAGGCCAAGGAGATACCCATGTGCATTCAGTTTAGTTTAGCCTTTTCTCATCCAATGACCCACCCATGTTTGCGTGTGCATTTACTGGTTGTGGATAAAAATGTAATCTTTTCCTCTTATGGCCAGCTATCAGAAATCCATTGAAAACAAGTTACCTGCACATTCGTCACACAAAGAGGATGTGTATTTTACCAAGTGCTTGCTTATCTTAATATGATGAGGCAGGCTAGTCCATTTAAATATTTAGTATTGATTTTTCATCATTGTTACTATTGAAAATATAAAAATCTTAACAAAGATTTCTTAAAGTTTAGAGTCAAGGCAAATAACACAAACCAGAGTATTTGCACCTCCTCTGTAAACTTGGGATTTAGCATTTAGCTGGACAGCTGCACCTGGTTTTAGCCTTTTATGGATATTGATCTGCCAAACTAATTTGTGGCTGATTTAATTATATTTTATACCGGCAATACAAAATGGGGAGACAGTCATACGATCATAAATACAAATACTTGAAGTGTGTGTGAAGCACTCCTTAAAATAAAACAAATAAATAAAAAGCATATCAAGTCAACTTCGTGTGGAATGAGACAAACATTTATGTTTACGATTATTTGTGTAATACGTTTTTTGTTTTCATTTATTGATTCATTTAACATTTTTTCAACAAGTCATTGCATCAGCAGTATTGGCTGAGACAGAAGGCATTAGGCTTAGCCAGTGCAAGAAGGAAATCGTCTTCATCCAAGATGAAGACTCGGTCAGCACACCACAATGCAAACACAGGCATATTGCAACCCATAGAGGAGAACCATTAAAAAAAAACATCATCACATATTTCATATTCAAGTAAATTCAAGGAGACAACAGGAAACAGAAAAAAAAACGAAAAAAGACAGTCTTCAAAACACTTGGTTTGGTTACTGTTTCTACACACACGTAATTAATTGACAAAAATATTTTTTAAAAGGTGTGGCAAAAGCATTCATTCAGAATACAGAATTGATAATTTACTGAATAAATTTAAAATGCTGCGCAAACACCTAAAGAGGAAGAAACTACAAATTAAATGTACAACACTGACAGGCATATAGCTCGCAGACCAATCAAATGAATCTTTTACAGCAGATATGAACATTCTGGTAGCTATAGATAACCGCATTGCAGCTATGGTTCAACAGTTCAACACAGACAAAATTTCAAGTATTGACGTCATAATGTATTCCAACATTATAATAACCTGACCTTCCCATTCACACAAAGGTAAAATCTCAATAGAATAATAACATTCAAGGATTAAGTAGTAATTAGTACAGAAATGAAATAGCACTGCGATTCTCTGACACAGGCCTGGAGGAAGATGGCTGCTTGGTCAGGTTTCCATTACTCAATGCTGTCACAGTGCTCATAATGGGCCATTTAAACTCAGATTCGCACAAACCATCCAGCCCTGAAACGTATTTTCCTTTAAAATATTTTATGGTTAGCATTTTAAGATTCTTATTTTGAATTTAAGATGTATCTTTAATAAAGAATGTTTAAGTTCATCTTTTAAAATCTCCCACTGCCATACACTTTCTGAAAAAAAAACTGAAAAATATTTTGTTGGAGAGATTTTTTTTTTTTTGCTTAAAAAGCAGTGCTAATCACAGAAATCACATTTCATATAAAATTTCAATTAAAAAATTGGGAAGATACAAAATCAGCCCAGACCAACGTCAATTGCCTCATCCAGGCTAAAATGAACAGGCGATAGCCCTCAAAATCCCAAGTACCCATGAAATGGCTACACACACTCAGTGGGTCATGACACATATTCACAAATGCAATAAGCAATAACCACGGGCAGAACAATACCACAAGCAATACCACCTGACCTGCTCAGCTCAACCCAGACATGGGCCGGGGCAATAGCATTCCTGTGAGTCTTGTACCCCTCACCCCCACATACACGCACACGCACACAAACGCACACACGCACGCACACACACACACACACACACACACACACAAACGCACATACACACGCACACAAATTCACACACACACACACAGGCACACACACACACACAGCCTTGGCTGGAGGGGGCATAAGGGCAGATTCCCTCCATCCTGTCTAGTTTACTGGTGCACTGCTTCACCAGCTGAACCCTCCAGAGGACAGGCCTGGCCAGGCTTTAGCCATGGTTCGAGTTTTACGGTTCACATGAGCCCAAGGGAAGGCCAGCTTGCATCTAACACTGGAATGGCTTTGGATAGGCAAAGGGGACATTCGGTTTTACAGGCAAACACAAATCAAGTTACTTAGATATAAAATATGAAATAGTCACCACTGTATATCATTCTTTTAAAAGTCATATGGCTGTAAGAAGGTTCCTTCCACATTCAATAGTGTCCACAGTACTGAACGCTGAAATTTCAAAGAACAAACAAACAAAAAAAAAACCTTAACCAGTCCTTTATCGTAAATAGACCCTACCACCAGTACACCATACGAGTGCAGTGTACACAGCCACCTTATGAAACGGACAAACAATACATTTCAAAGACTGATTGCAATGAAGGACGTTTTTGTGGCCTGGATAAATATGTTCAGCTCTCAGGTACATTTCAGTTCCAAGCACCGCCTGTTTCAAATGAGAGGAAAATCTTCCTGTGAAGGAGCAGTATTCCTGCCGGGCAAGTTTTTTTTTTTTTTTTTCCATAGCACAGATTAACACAGATACTCTGAAAAATCACATGACTGCAGTCATTTTATGGGAGTTCAGAGTCCTTTGACATTCATAAGTTACCTTAAGTGGAAAAACTAAAAAAGCTGGGACGGCAGACTGTCAACACGTGTAGCCATGACAACCTATTCTAACGTGACAAGCCACTCGACCGACTTGACCTGAGCCAACAGAGACGCAGGGATCTCTGAAACCTCACAGAACCTTGCATGGCCTCCTCCGTTTCTCTGACACCTTCAGCAGTGCTTGCTCACCAATCTTGGATTAAAGGCCTTCTTGTAACGGATCAATTAAAAAAGAATCTAAAAAAAAAAAAATCTGCTCCTTGATTTTGGGCCGTCCAGGGCCATCTGTCCATATGAATGGGTTTAAAGGCTTCTCTTGGCTTCTCAGGAAACTGAGACCATGCAACAGATGTACCACCAAGGGCGTCTGACAGAGTCAGCTTACATTATTCACACAGGGCATACCAGTGAAGGGATTACCTTTTCGGTTTACTTTTTCTTTAGATATCTGCCTTAGAGCGCACGTCTAGGTTTTCCTCCTTAGGGAGTACACAGATGAATATACACACAGTTATATAACCTTACATTGTATAAGTCCCCTGCAATGATCAGACTGACAATTAAGAGGAGAAAAGAAATGGATTTAAACAAGGGCAGTGAAGGTATAAAAATGACTGAACAGAAGTACTAAGGAGAGACTGTTTAGGGCTGAACTACCCAGCTTCTATCATCCACGATGTCGGAGACCTGCAGTAAGGCAGATATTATCTTTCCAGGACCGTATGCTCTCTATGTAACACTGTAATAGCTGAAGGAGTGTACGGTCAGATTTGGAACAGAAAAGAAAATTTCCTCACCTCAATTCTACTATGTCAGGATACTACAGAGAAAATATAACTGGGTCTATTTGCTCCAAGACTCATACTTCACATACTTTGATTTGACCATCTCTACCCAGCCAAGTTCCATTTTGTTTGTGCTGCACTTTGGGCACTGAGCTGGCACATGCAGGTGGTACTGGGGACATATCGTGGGACAGTGAAAGCGAGAGGTGGGGGTGTTTGGGGCATCAAGCAACTCTAAAAAGAATTCCCTAGAAGCTGCAGCTAGGCACTGCCACAGTACTGCAGAACATACACACACAGACACACACACACAGTCACACAGACACACACGCATACGCACACACAGACACAGACACACGCACACACAGACACACAGGCACACACACGCGCACACACAGACACACACAAAAACACACACACACACACACACAGACACACGCACACAGTCACAGACACGCACACACACAGGCACACACACACACATACACACACACAAACACTCAACTGGCACACAAGGATTATTGGGCATATTAATTACTACATGTTACAACTGTTACATTTTCTTTCTTTTTTTTTTTTTCTTTGCAAAAAAAAGTGCAAATTGCTGTGCTTCTGCTCCAAACGTTTCTAAGCAGGATTTGGAGGTTATCAAGCCAGAGGTCTTTGGTTACAGTAGATGTGTCAGTTAGGCAGAGCCGACTCACACAGAAAGAGCCATGCTTCATCCTTTGCTTCCCAAGGATACACTATATCACTATAAACACACACACGCACACACACACATGCACACATGATACACACGCACATACACACACACTCACGCAGGCGCACGCGCCCACGCACGCACACATATCAAATATACATATATAATTCATATATTTATAATGTACTTATATAATCATATATATTTTTTGCTATTTTTCCCGCACTTACAGAGCATTCAATAGAAATACAACAACAAAAAAAAGAGTGAACCAGTAGTTTGGCTATTTTTAAAGATCAGTAAAACACAGACAGCTTATTCTTTACACTGCTTAGCTTTTTGTTGTGTGTATGTTTTTTGTTGTTGTGATTTTTGCTTTTGGGTCAAGAGGGGTCGGTTTGGGGCAGGGTTAACAAATTGTTCTGCAGTATAGGCACTTCATTTGCGAACGCAAGCCAGTGAGATGGAGACAGATGGACAGACAGGAGGGAGGTGCCCTGTGAAGGGAGGGGGCGGCGGTCACCATGCTGTGTTGCTGGGGCGACTCATTCCTTTCTGTGATTGGCTGCTGGGACGCTACTGTCCTCAGCTCTTGCTGCACTTTACTGGGGTCTAGCAGTCCATAGGTCCACAAGATCCTCCAAACCAGCGAGATGCCATCTCCATACTGCGAAACTGCCTCTACTGCAATCAAACACACACACACACACACGCGCATACGCACGCATAACCACACACACACACACACACGCACGCACACACACACACACACATGCACAACCACACACACACACACATTTCACACATTAAAGCACAATTGCATCAGTACTAAACAACCAGACACATGCACATGTGTGCGTGCGTGAGCTGGAAAGGGAAAGGAATAACTAAAGTAGTCATTACACCATAAATATGCATTATTGTACGTCGCTTTGGATAAAAGCATCTGCCAAATAAATGTAATGTAATGCAATTACACACTTTAAAACTGGTCTCGAAATGGAAAGGACAATTCTCTCTTTCTTATTCTCTCTGCACATTCCCTCACAGCGCTCTACCAGACCACTACCAGAACCTGCCAGACCGCCACCGAAATGGCGCTGGTCCGAAAGGACACTCACCGAGAGGCTGTGGCCCCGCCCACGTGACTCATCTCCTGGTGTTACTGCTCCCAGCAGGCTTTGGGTTTTTGATGTTCAGGTTCTCGTAGACGGCTGAGGAGTCGTCGTGCACCCTGCGTTTTATAAGGGGGGGTAAGGGGGGGTAAGGGGGAAACAGCCGCCACAGTCAAAGAGGCATTTAAACTCAGCGGCAGAAGAGGAGTCCTCCATCACGGAAGATTCCGGATTGCCCAGCTTCACGACTTGATTATAGTGTTTACGGAGACATTTTTGTCTGGAGTTATATGATACCTAACCACTTCACAGAGAAGTTCAGAAAACATTTTTGCACTATTGTAGAACTCATTTGAGAGTCTGTGTGCATGACATGCATGTGTTTGTGCGTTTGTGTGTGTGTGCGCTTGTGAGGATGTTTGTGTGTGCGTTTGTGTGTGTGTGTGTGTGTTGTACTCACGCAGAGCAGGACCGTGAGCTGGTCATGTTGGCCTTCATCTTGGCGTTAGTCTGTGGGTACTTGATGTTGGAGTACTCCCTCTCCTTCGTTTTATTTCTCTGAAACATAAATAATAATAATAATAATAATACATTTGATTTTGTATTTTGTTGAGATACACAGAGAATCATTAAGGGAAGAGACAATGCAAAAACAGTTAAAAGAAAAGAAAGATAAAAGATAATGTATACATGTTTGCGTGTGTGTATGTTAGATCTCTTGCATGTACACTAGCCCAAATTAAAACGGGTAAATATGAAAGTTAGGAAAAAGTCCTTTGCACAGCCCCCGTACCTGCTCCTCCTCCAGCCGCTTCTGGGCCGTGTCGATGTACTGCTGCACCGCCATGTAGATGAACTTGTACTGGGCCTCCGTCTGCACCATCCCCGACCGCTGCCGACGCACCATCTGGATGGTCTTGGGGATGTCGATGTCACAGTCCAGCCCTGGGAGGAGAAAGACCGAGGGGGGGTCAAAGACGAAAGGACGAAAACACGAGAGAAGGAGACATCTGCTATACAGCAGGCTAACAGCAAATTACTCTCACTGCGCATACATGTGAACGGCTTACAAGAACCAGTACAAATTGCCCTGGGAGTTATTTACAAGTCCACTATCTTATTTACAGTACAGTATCTTTGCCTTCCACCCAAAGCGACAGGTGTCTTTGGAATGGGTAGACTGGAGCGAAGAGATGGGGGGGGTCTTTACCTTGCCTGCTAATGATGTCAATGAGGATGTCAATGACAATGATGGTGCCAGTCCTCCCGATGCCTGCGCTGGAAGAAACACAGAAAAAAGGGAAATGAAACTGAAATGGATTCTTCATTTTTGTTAGAGGACCATTCTGTTCACAGTAATAATGACAGTAAGTGTGCAGCACGCCTGGGGTGGTAGTCAGAGAACACTAAGCATGATAACTACAGTGCAGAAAGGTAAAAAAGTGGAGCAGAGAAGGTTTTGGGTATTACCTGCAGTGCACCACTATGGGGCCGGTGTCCGGGATGGAGTCCTGCGCTCGGTTCACCTGCTCCAGGAAGCTCAGGACCCCCCCGGGCTCGTTCGGGACCCCGTGGTCCGGCCAGCTCAGGTACTGGTAGTGCCAGATGGCCCGGGGCGGCTCATCCTGCGAACAAAATCGGGTTAACATTCGGCTCATGTCCACTGTGGAGAGGACAGGACCTCTGAGCTGTGTCATGTGACCCAATACCGTTTTCTACCCTGGGTCAAAGTGCACTGAACAGGCAGAGAGAGAGAGAGAGAGAGAGAGAGAGAGCGAGAGAGAGAGAGAGAGAGAGAGAGAGAGAGAGAGAGAGAGAGAGAGAGAGAGAGAGAGAGAGAGAGAGAGAGAGAGAGAGAGAGAGAGAGAGAGAGAGAGAGAGAGAGAGAGAGAGAGAGAGAGAGAGAGAGAGAGAGAGAGAGAGAGAGAGAGAGAGAGAGAGAGAGAGAGCACCCTCACCCTGTCCAGGCATGTGATCTCCAGCTCTCTCTGAATGTAGTCCTGAGCCGGCCTCTCCGCCAAGTTCCTCACAGTCAGCACGCCAAACTCCTTCGTGCCGTCCACATCCGGCCAGTAGCGCACACACTTGTTCTGTGGGTGGGTGGAAGGGGGGCATTTACAGATAAACATCCCATATTAGTCCAACAGCGAGCAGTTCTGACAAGCAGAGGTAGTGAGGTGAAGCAGAACTTCAGTCGTGACGATAACAGATATATTTATCGTGACAGTCACATTGGCCAATCTACTCTTTTTGGACCAGGGTGGAGATAACAAGCCTAGGACTGCGACCCTACCCGCCCCCTCTCCATCTCCTTGGTCGTCATGACGATGACGTGCGTGTTCTCCTGGTACACCATCTTCCAGAAGTCGTTGACGGTGTTCTGCAGGCAGCCCTGGGTGGCGATGAAGACCTTGCACTCCTCCGCGAGGCGGCCCTCCTCCTGCTTGCTCTGCGGAAGGGGAGGGGGAAAGGGCGGCGGTCAGCTTCCTGCCGCGTACGCGCGAGGGCGCACGGTCAGACACGCTGGCGAGGGCGGTCACGGTCACGGTCACGGTCACGCACCCTGATGTAGTTGGCGTTGATGTAGTCGGACCCGGGCACGTCCAGGTCCACCCCCCTGAGCTCCACGCGCGTGGTGTCGACTAGAACACGGAGAGAGAGGGGCGTTAGCACGCTGCCCTGCTCACTGTGAATGCCCTCTCCACGATTAGCGACACAACATTCACTTTACTTACGTACATATAAAGCGACGTGTAAATTATACAGTAAATTCCTCATTTGAACTCACTATTGAATCCTTGAATGTTTAATAGCGTAATCAATAGCAGTATCCAATAGTATTAATTGGAAAAATGCAATCACTTGCAAACACGTTGTGCTCTTGATGTACTTAAAACTTTTTTTGACATTTTATTTGTCACTACGTTACTATTTCACGTCCAGTAGACTAAACGAACTGATAATCACATATGTCACAATCATTCCACTAGTAACAGTGACATCGGTGACCATGAGGACGGAGTCAACATCATCACAAAATGTTGACGACAACATCACCTACGGACATACATCTAACCGCATGCACGTCTGTGTGCTGTGCGGCTCTCAGCCTTCAGTGTAAGCCTACTGTACTTCACAGCGGGGCCTGCGGGGGGCGCCCTCCTGACTCACACGGCAGGATGTTCTTGTATCTGTTCTTGCTCTTGTTTTCGGCCTTCTGGCCCTCCTTCCTGGGGTAGAGCAGCTTACACTCCTGCTGCTGAAGCATCTGGAGACAGGGAAAGACGGAGGGAGGAAGTGAATGAGAGGAGGACAAAACTGAATGAGAGAGGAGAAAGAAATGGTTTTGACAGCATGCCATTTTCGATTTTACCAGCTAGTTTGATAATTCAATTGAAAACTGCTGATTCATTATGATTCTTTGCTCTGATAAATTCCCCATTATCTCCCTAATATCTTTTAGCCCACCTTTAACTACTGACATAGGCCTGGGCAGGGGGCAACAGCAGTCTATGAAATGCCTTCTACAGAGGATGTACATCTACAGTCACTAATGCACGCCCAGTACTCAGAAATATAAACACCGAGTAAGCTTCGCTAATGTTTCATGTAACAAAAGCAGCCAAGGATTCATTCATTTGTGAAATCCACATTGCATCAAAGCATTAAGTCACCTTTAATTCCAATGTGGTTCACTCAATCTGTGTGGAAATGATGCTGTGGGACTAATCTCACTGATAGTTTCCATAGTGCCATAATCATGATTCCTCTGGGTGAACAGTGGAATGGAATGGGGGGCCTCTTTTGCAAGGAAAATATCTGGAGACCACTATGCAGATGATTCATTTCACCCTTCATTAATTGTGTTACTGAATGTTCACAAGAGAGATATAATCAAGAGGGCTCTCATCCAGTATAGCGCCCCCTGGTGGATATATGACGACTGTAAATTTTCCTATGTAATGCCCATTATGATGAATGTGAATAAGCACATAATATTCAGAGCAGAAAGTAACAGATCCTACATTTGGTATACATTGGCAATTCAACACATACAACACATTGCAAGCAAGGTAACCTTAATTTTACTCAGCTTAAAATTCAAATTCAAATTCAAAATTCAAATTCACACTGAAATTTAAAACCTCAAAAACAGGTATGTCTCTGCCTCCTCAAACCTGTGTATTTAAATGAAGTGGGAGGGGTCCCTGTTATACTTTCTTTGCCCATGTGAAGTGACAGACACATCTTAATAAAATATAGACTGCACCGTGACCTGGTTTACCATTTAGCCTTATATGCTCTATCAAAGAACTCATTTACAGAGAACAGGGATAACCACGGAGAGTCTCTCCCAGGCATAGCATTGCCCCCATCGCACACACACCTCAAACTCCTCCCAGAATCCTTGCTTTGGTTTCTCCGAGTTGTCGGGCACCTTGTTCAGCTCCCGCACCCTGTTCTCGATGTTCGCCGCATTTATCCTGGTGGCATTGAAGGGCTTCCGTAAGGAAAAAACAAAAAAGACATTAGACTGGCGCAAGTGTACAGGAGTTCCGTTTAGTTCTACAAACTAAAACTTTTGAAAAAGAATTGCAAATGTAACATTTTACTGTATGCAGTTAGGGTTCCATTTTAATTTTCATATAAGAACTTTTGTTAAGCAGCATATTACATTGCATGAATGTGTGACGGGGAGCGAGAGGCAGCAACCAATCACAGCACTGAGCCTCACACCGCACCTGTTTGAGGTGCACGACTATCCCGCTCTTCTCCACCATGGGGTTCTTCTTGTAGTGCTCCACCAGGTCTGCCAGGGTGTCGAACCTCTCTCCCCCGCCCACGTCGTATTTTCCGTCCTGTTTGAAACATCCTAAAATCAGGGTGTGAACGGGCCAGCAGCCCGGGGCCAAGCAAAGTGCTGCCCGTGTGCAAGCATGCCTCTCTCAGCCAGTAAAACCGCGATAAAAATCACACTCACCGTTATCATTCTACTTCAAAGTAAACGTTAGCTGATTTTAATACGCATAAAACATTTACAGACGGGAAATGATTTGGTATCAGGTATTGGTCGACCTGATACCAAATCATTTATCTTCCTGATAGCGGATCATTGGTCTACCTGACAGTGGATCATTGGTCCAACAGACAGTGGATCACTGGTCTACCTGATAGTTGATCATTGGTCTACCTGACAGTGGATCATTGGTCTACCTGATAGCGGATCATTGGTCTAACAGACAGTGGATCACTGGTCTACCTGATAGCGGATCACTGGTCTACCTGATAGCGGATCATTGGTGTACCTGATAGCGGATCATGACGTGGGTGACCTTGGTCCTGCGCTCCACGTTCTCCTGCTTCTCCTCGTTGGTGAGGACAGACAGGACAAAGTCTCCCGGCTTGCTCTGGCTCTCCCGCACCAGGAAGCTGCCGGACTTCCCCTTGTCCGTCAGCAGCTTCTCCGCGTCCCGCCCAGAAAGGTGACCGTGGTACCACCTGGGGGGGAGGGAGGGCACAGCCCGTTACCAAGGTGACAGGCATTCAAAGAAATATCGGTGCTAGAAACAGTTTTGCTATGAATTTCAGAAAGTTCTTGAGAATTTGAGAAAGTTTATTTATAATGTAATAAGTAAAATGCATGCACATGTATAATACAACTAATGCATTGTGTTAATGTGATAATTGTTTTATGTTCGGATAATAATATCATCCTTCCTCAGTCATAAATTCCTTTCAGGTCATTCTATTCTCCTGGTGGCAGAGGCAATCTGCCTGTAGGTGCTGCAGAGAAAACACCAGATGGTTGAATTCCACACTGAATTCCACATTTAATCATAGTTTAACTTTTTCCCGCTTTCGCCAGGTGTTATGGGTGTGAAAAGTATGAAAGTAAAAAAAAAAAGTATAATATCTGAAACGTTCATTGCAAAAGTGCAGCATCAGAACTTTTTAACACTAATTCGTTATATGCAAAAATAGCAATAATTGGAGGATTTTTGCATATTGGATACATTCTGAAAATTCAGTATTGCGAAACATTTCTTGATTTCAGTCATTAAATAAGCCTCTGCCAAATATCGTCCTATAGGTTTTCACTCCAACCCAACCAAAGCACATCTCATTCATTCATATGCAGCTAGAGATCTCACTGAGCTGCTAATTAGTAGAATCAGGCGTGCCAAATCAGGGCTGAATGAAAACCTGCAGGACTCTCCAGGCAACCACAGGTTCCGAGGGTGTAAAAGGATCTGGCCACCAGGTGGCAGCATTTCTCAGAAAAAAAAAACCCCTCAGAAGAGCCCCATCCACAGTGAAGTTCTGAGGCAGAGGGAGTCTGGCAGCTGGAAGGTACCTCTCAGACGTGGGCTCCTTGCAGTTGAGGGGGGTTAGGGGGGGCCGACCGTACCTCTTGGAGGTGGGGTCCTTGCAGTTGAGGGGGTTAGGGGGGGCCGACCTTACCTCTCGGAGGTGGGGTCCTTGCAGTTGAGGGGGTACTTGAGCTCGATGACGTCGCCGTTCTTCTCTCGCAGGAGGTCGATCTGCTCGGTGTAGTACTGCACCAGCTCCGCCAGCGTGGCGAACTTCTCCCCGCCGTACAGGTCGTAGTAGTCCCCCGTGTTCTGGATCTTGATGTGGGTGACCTCATCGTTCCTCCTGCATCAGGGGAACGAACGCGGGACACATTAACACCACAATGGACCAAAAAAAACAACAACTGGAAAGCATTGGAAATGTTTGTAAAAAGCAGTCAAAGTAAGAATAGTCCCATATCCCCAAAACACCCACAAGCACTTTCCTTATGACAAAGGAACTGTAAAAGCACCTGAAAGTAGCCACAGCACCGTCACTCCAAAAACAAAATTATCACGTGAGAGGAAGGGATAGAATCCTCACTTTCATTTGATAGTCACCCTATTAAAATGAGTAAAATGAACGCTCTTTAACACATGGAGTGCCAGTAATAATTGTTGCCCAAAACTGTATAGCCGCAAGAATGTGCAACTCTGCACAACAAAGACAATCTAGACTGTCTTGTATTTTATTTATTTTTTATATAACTCACTTATCCTCTGCTGGACTAGGTCATTTTGCAAAAGCAGCTTTTAAAAGTGGGATGATTCAACTTTAGCATCACAAAAGCAGAGGAGCTACTTTTCCGTGAATGAGACTACTGTAGCAGGTGAAAGGTTTGATGCTTCTGGGTTTCGCACAGGAACAAGGACATAGCGTTGTGTGGGAATGCTCTTGGGGAACTGCAGCACACAGTGCCAGGGCCGTAGTCAGATGTGGCCTGCCATGGGACCACACGTCCACAGAAATTGCTAGATCAAGCTTCCCCTCGGATCTAAAAGCTGTGTAATGGATATGTGAAACAGCACGAGCCTGTGCAGACCGTTGTGCTGTTTCCAGGCCCAGTGAATCAGCTCTACCTTTTCTTTAAAAAAAAAAGTAGAGCAGAGAGGCTGCCTTCCTTTCACATTTTCCCCTTCATTCAGCATTCACACAGGCAGACAGCAGAGAGAGAAACAGATAAAGGGCAGCAGGTCAGAAGGTGCGGTAGCGGGGTTCGAACCCGCGCCGGGGCAGGGAGGGGGATTCACAGGTGGCGTAAGAGTCGGCCTAGCAGACGCGTGCGACGCGTCTCCCCCAGATCATCTCCGCTAGCCGCCGTCGGGCGCGAGTCAAACGAACGCCCTCGCTGCTCGAAGGCCTACGCGGCACGGCTCGCGAGGCAGAAGGGGGGGGGGGGGCAAAGGCACCGGGGGCGACGGTGGTGCAGGGAGAAGACGAGGCACGAGACTCCGCCCCCCACACGGGCCCCTGCGCCCACGTCGCTTTTGATCTGATGCCAGTCAGCGCAGGCTCTTCTTCTTCTTCTTCTTCTTCTTCTTCTAGAGAACGCGCTTTCCAGCCGCTTCATTGGAAAGGATGATTTTCACATCAGCGGCAGCAGAGCGTCAGAGCCTCGGTTGCACAAGGCGTGCGGGTGTTACATAACTAACGAAAAGGCCGTCTGAGTAAAAAACGTTGGCTTTTGAGTAACGTTTATTTTTAAGTACTGCCGCGCCAGGGCGTAGAAACCACACCGGCAGCGCAGAGAGATGTCAGGACGCCCACACAGACGGGCGCATTCGCGTACGCTACAAACCGCGGCCCCGCGCGGAAGGCCCAGATCTTATCGAGCGCGCACAACACGACGCGAACGTCAGCTCCAAAATCCCGATCAAACACGTACTTCCAACAACCTGACGAACAGCAAATACAGAAAACAATACACAAAATTTCACTCCCCCCCCTCCCGTTTCTCCGTCTCCGAATTCATTTTCTTCCCTAAATGTTTTATCGAAATGAATTACAGATCGAAAGCGCAGAAAGTTCTCTCTCTACTGTAATTCTGCATTCATAACTCTCCCTCCCCCCCTCTCTCTCTCTCTCTCTCTCTCTCCCTCCTCCCCTCTCTCTCTCCCTCTCTCTCTCTCCTCCCCCCTCTCTCTCTCTCTCTCTCTCTCCCTCCTCCCCTCTCTCTCTCTCTCTCTCCTCCCCCCTCTCTCTCTCTCTCTCTCCGTCCCTGTAATTCACTTCTCGCTGAGCAAACTGCATTATGGACACGGCGTTGAGGAGCGAGGAGCGAGGCTTTCCGCCCTCTCTGTGGCGTAACGGCCGATGGCGGGCGAGAGGATGCGCGGGGTGACGCCGCGCGCGGGGCGCCGTGATGCGATTTGCGCGGGTATCGCGGAGGGAGAGGCGGGCGCCCGATTGGGCCGCGGGCTCGTAACGGCGGCTTCCTCCTCCTCTTTCTGTTCTGCCTCGCGGGCGGTTGCTACGGCGACGACAGTTGCAAAGCGAGCTCGGACAGGAGAGCCCCGGGCCGGGCTGAGCTCGGCCCTTTGCGACCGGCCTGCGGCTCGTACAGTCCACAGGCGAGGGGCCGGGTCAGACCCGCCCGTCTCCCGGGCTCGTCCGGCGACACTCCGGAACCCGATCGAATCCCTTTCGCCGGGGAGCTCCAGACTCGTTAGTGCTGAACATTTAAACACTGAACACTTAGAGATCCCAGACTCAATATCCTGCAACACGCATGTCACCAGAAAGACATGAACACTAAGGCAATCGGTTGAATAACTGTACAGCTGTATCAATGGGAAAATTATTACGCCGTTTAACATTCAAACATCATGAAGCTCTGCCCAGTATAACGGAGAGGACTGCGGCTTCATTTGTGTCCTCTGTAATGCTCGGGTGAGGCAGGCAAATTCAGAACATTATAAGTTAATCGCAGCCCCCAGAACCTGCCTCAGAGCACTCCTCCACCCTGCCCCAAATCCCCAGCCTCCCCTCTTCACTGGCGGTCTCTTCCTTCTCTGCTCATCTGACCCCTCGGTCGGTTACTGGGGCCGGGAGCCCACCAATGAAAACACTGTTTTCCCGCGGTTCGCATTTTTTCCCTGTTCTGTCACGCTGGCCCCGTGGCTTCCAGCCTCCGCGCTGAGCTCGGGGGAGGCCTGGAAGACGCAGCTGCGATGTCGGCCGGAAGCCTTCTCAGCTCGGGGTGGGGGGGGGGGGAACGCCTCGCTCGCTTTCATCCTGGGAAGCAGCGCGAGAACATCCCCCCCCCCCCCCCCCGTTCCCGGTGAAGTGTCAAACGGACCGCACAATCGCGCCATTGAGCCCCCCCCCCCGCCTACCCACACCCCTCAGAGTGCTTCCCACCCAGGGCTCAGTTACACTAAGGGGGAGGGGGCATCTGTGGGTCAATGTGCAAAAATATCCAGAATGAGAGAATGTGAAATGCGGCCTGTCAGTGAAAGACTGCATTTGAGGAAAGTTCATTCTCGTCTTCTCTGGTGCTGTCTAACTGATGTCACCCAACAGCTTTCCCACATTTATCACAGAAATCACTGGGAGAGTATCCGGACGCTTACACCACTCTATGAAGAACATAGACAAAGTATAACTGCCACACCCATCTCACCTCTACCCTCGTGATTTATTTTCCTGCTGAAGGACAGCCATTGGCCCAACAGATAAACAGTGAAAAAGCACACTGGAGGTTTCTGGAAATCTTTGTCCATCTTAACCAATTAGATTGGAACATATTTCTCGACCACTCCATCAAGACTAGTCACCAAAATATGTTTCTTTGCTATGTAAACCATAAGTGGCATTAAAATTCTAAGTAGGAGATTAATCAGTACCTGGTTTTTGGGTCCTGACTGACTTAACCAGCCAAACCTCAGTAAAAAAATAAATAAATAAATAAAAGAAGCAAACATGTCTAAATGATTGGTAGGATTTAATGGTTTTGTGTGCAGATTTGACCAGCGAAACTTGGGGAAGAGGCAGAATCGGTTCAACATCCCACAATGAACAGAGCAGCAACATCTCATCAGCTGACCCTGGACTTGACTTGGATCCAGCTGGCACAGTACAAATCTGATACAGTTAAACTCAGTTTGAAACAGAACTTGCTGCTTGGCTTCTAATGGGAATTTAATAGTCATTTTGAAGAGCTGTGGAGGTAGCATATGTGCTGGTGTTATACGGTTGTCTGCAGTAAAGAATCCACAGTGGAGCCGTTATTCAAAAGCCAGTTCAGGCATCACACTTTACGAAATGAAATATATCCGCAGCACGTACCAGGAAATGGATACCTGTTACCGGCTTACTTCCTGGGGAGCTGGACCATTCGGTAGAGATAAGTGCTACGACCCGGCAGGTTTGAGTAGAAAGGAGGAGGCAAAAAGAAGCACGAATTTGGCTCTTACTCCAGAGCGGAAAGGCAGCTTCGACAGCCACATCATGCGCTTCCATGGCTGCTTTAAAGCATTAAAATCCATGACTGCGCTCGGTCTGATGCAGAACAAAACAGAACATTATCTGCCGCTTAGCGCTGATCCCCAAAACTGAGCCCTCTCCGCCGGGCTCTCCAGCGCTCCCCCGGGGGCCCGCGAAGCCCGTCACAGAAGCTCATTACACCTGGAAGTGTTCAGTGACTCAGCACATGCCTTCTGCCAAAGATAGAGAAGAGTGTGTGTGTGTGTGTGTGTGTGTGTGTGTGTGTGTGCATGTGTGCATGCATGACCATGTATGTGCGTGTGTGTGAGTGCATGTACGTGAGTGTGCGTGCATTTGTGCATGTATAAATGAGTGTGTGTGTGTACGTGCGTGTGTGCATGTGTGTGTGTGTGTGTGTGTGTACGTGCGTGTGTGCATGTATGTGTGTGTGTGTGTGTGTGTGTGTGTATGCATGTGTATACGTGTGCGTGTGTGCATGTATAAATGAGTGTGTGTGTGTGTGTGTGCTTGCATGTACATGTGTATGCGTGCATGTACGGGCATGTGTGTGCGTGTACGTGTGTGTGCATGTATGTGTGTGTGTGTGTACGTGCGTGTGTGTGTGTGTGCTCAAAGCTTAGGTCCCCCTGCTGCACAGGGTTCCTGACAGTAAGAAGAGACAGCTGAATGTTTCCTAAAGGCTGCTGCATACATGTGTCTCAGACATACATAAGAACCTGTAACAAGGCGAAGCAGCGCTAGCTTGTGTTAGCTGCGCCTGCATGGACTGCGCACTGCACTCCCTGAAGCCCCTGTATGCGTGGGGGAGGTGAGCTCAGACCCAGCTGCAGGGCTGGCTGGTGCGCTGTGTGCTCAGGGCGTGGGAGTTTAGCATTCGCCCAGGAGCACTCAGAAACGGCAGGCTACCGCGGGTCAGAACGCCCAAACCCCATCAGCGAGCAATCGCAGCGGGCTCCGGCACTTCTGCCCCCAAACCCAAACCCAAACGGCTGGGAAGCAGAACCGAGGGATCGGAGTGGGTCGCCTGTGATGACCCGGCCTCCTCCGCTACGGCCCGAAACTACACTTCAGCTACCGGATACGGCTCTAATCTCTGTGTTTTAGTAAATATGTCCATGATAAAAATTGAAAATTTTATTAATTTAATTTTAATTTAGGGCATAAGTTTGTGAAAACATGCATAATATAAATATGGGTAAAGTTATAAATATGGTGGTGTACAAGCAAATGTCACAGATGCTCTGACCTGATCCTTCTCCCTTTGACTCCCTGTGATATCGCATTGTGTCAGGGATCCCCAACTATTATGAACAACCTGAAAAGATGTAAAGATTTGAATGCACGAAACTGCCGATAGTGTTTTACTGATTTTTGAAACTATTTTATTAGTTGTTGTATTCTGAGGAATTTACAGAACATAGAAACCAGCCCATACCGCTCTCTCTCACCTGGCTGAAACGCTCAGAGAAAGCAGAAGGGCTGGGCTGTGCTGTGCTGTGCTGAGTTGGGCTGTGCTGTGCTGTGCTGTGCTGGGCTGTGCTGGGCTGTGCTGTGCTGTGCTGTGCTGTGCTGTGCTGTGCTGTGCTGTGCTGTGCTGGGCTGGGCTGGGCTGGGCTGGGCTGGGCTGCGCTGCGCTGCGCTGCGCTGCGCTGTGCTGGGCTGCGCTGTGCTGTGCTGGGCTGTGCTGTGCTGCGCTGTGCTGGGCCGGCCGCCGCGCTCAGAGTGCTCCAGACACCGTCGGCGGCCCAGCTGCATGCCTGCGGTCGGTCGGAGCGCGTGGGCTGAGGTCTGGATCGAGTTACGTGCAGCGAAACCTCACCACAAAGCCGCAGGGCGACGAGCCCGGCCCCCTCACCCCCCCCCCCCCCCCCCCCCCCCCCAAACAGAAACACACGGAAGGAGGACAGATGCCCATTTGCTCCTGCTCCTGCTGCCCACTCAGACAGACAGCCTAAAACAGTCACCCAAAAAACTGATTCTGATGTCAGGGTGAATACCTGAACACCACCAACCTGACCCTGGCCTGGCCAATTTCAATGCGAATAGCCTGACACACCATACTATGCTAAGCACAACTCACAGAGAGAGCAGCTTCCCCTCAAAATGGACTTCCCTTCCAAAATGTGCACCAGGGAAATTCCAGTTAGAATAAGAGGGGCTGATATGCCCTATATAAAATAATAATGCGGGATTTCTCGAATATCGATTCCTAACTCAAATAATGGCAGAGGGTTCTCTGCTCAGTAGACTTTATAGCACTCTTCAATGGTAAAAAGGGTATTTTTTATTTTTATCTGCAGACAATAATACAAGCCCCAAGAGCATGATACTTGCAGTGACCTTCTCTTTACAACAGTCCTCCTAAAAGTTTAATTAAATTACCCACCATGATGTAGGGCAAAATAAATCTGCTCCTGTTTAATATGAAAAGTACAATACCCTCCAAAAGCATGTTAATGGTAGAGTGAAATATGCTATTCTGCCATATACTCAGAGCATTTGGTTTTGAGATCAAAAGATTAATATGAGACAAAAGTACAGGTAATCAGATTTTATTACATGGTATTTACATACGTACACATGTATTACCATTTTACAGAAACAGATTAACTTAAAAATGAATCAAAGCAATGAAGTCTAACATTTGCTAGCAAAGTCCTTAAATGCAATAACTGCATCAAGTCTACAACCCACTGACATCACCAAACATTTGGTATCTTCTTTAAAATGCCTTTACAAGCCTTCACGGCTGCCACTTTCGGCTGAATTTTTGTTTCGGGCGGTTTCTGTCTTCCGTCTCCTCTTTAGCAAGTGAAATGCATGGATTTAAATCAGGCGACTGACTTGGCAAGTCAAATCTTTCCACTTTTTCCGCACTGATGAATGCCTAGGCAGGGTGTTCGGCATCATTGTCTTACAGCAGGATGAAGCGCAGGCCAATGAGGTTGGAGGAACTTCTTTGTACATAGCCAGAAAAAAAAAATCTGTCTGTACACCTCCAAATTCATCCTACTCTTTCCATCCTCTGTTACATCATCAATAAAGATGTGTGAGCCTGTTCCAGGAGCATCCATACATTCCCAACCATGACATCATCTCCTCTGTATTTCACAGATGAGGTGGTCTGCTTTGGATCATGGGCCGTTCCTTCCTTTGCCCACATTTCTGGCTCTCCATGGCTTTGCTAAAGGTTTGCTTTGATCTCATTCAGCCGCAAAATTTTGTTGCAGAACTCTTCTGGCTCGACTTCTGCATTGTTCAATGAATTCTGATCTGGACCTTTTCGGTTCTTGCTGGTGATGAGAGGTTTGCAGAATATGGAAGTACGGTAGGCCGATTGCGCAAGTTGAAAATGAATCATTTTTACTTTTACTTTCCCCATTTGTTTTCCCCTCCAAATAAGAGGTTTAGAAGAACTGCACTTGTCTGAGGTAAACATCGAATCTGTATCTCGACGTGCCCCATAGACACCACTGTGAAGTGACTGACATTGAGAAAAAAAAAAAACACAAAAAAAAATCTTGACAACGAAGCAGGTGCTTAAAATACTTCCAGAACAAATAGAAATGACGGAAAATAGGTGCAGGTTGAATTGTGCTTACACAGCAAAAATAGCACATTTCACTCTACCGTGAACACACTTTTGAAGAGCGCTGTATATTTACCTTGGCGTTCACGCACTCGGTTACGATATCGTGATCATTTCAGGCCCTCAGCCCTGCATGTGTAGGTGCTTGTTCCTTGTCCGTCAGCAATTTTGAATGTCACTGCGTTTTTCCTGTCTTTGAACTTTATCTTAAAACTGAGAGCACATAGCCATTTGTTTCCCTTGCTTACCATGCATCACTGTGGTCTTTGCCTCTTAAGGTCCGTGAGATTCGAAGCCAATATTTCCAATCGCAACAAGGGTGTCTTTAAGAGGTATATTTCCTTGAATCAATTGAATCATTCTAAATTTTATTAGACTCCTACCACAATAGGTATAAGCAACAATGTGTATTCACCCACATTTGGCTAATTGTCTCTTTAAATGAATAATTCAAACCAAATGAATGTGTTTGAATTGACCTGTTGTATTTTCTAAGCAAAATTAAGCTGCATTCAATGCATTTTTTTAACGTAACCTCCATCACTTGGTTGGAAGTGTATAACAGTTATTTGACTGAAGAGGCTCTGGCCAAGACAGTAGTTGCGGTAACCCGACTGCTAGCAAAGAGCGCAGTGCGTTCGTCATTACACCCCAGCAGCGCTCTCCGTTTGGCGAAGGAGGAAACAGCGCCCCCTACTGGTTCACCAGACCAGACTCACCAGCGCGGCACGTGTTGGGCGTGAGGCCGCGCGGGCGTGTTCCGCAGCCTGGGGGGGGGGGGCGGGGGGGCGGCGGGCGTGAGGGCCCTGCCTCGACATGCCGCTTCCCGGGACATTCTGTGCCGGGGAGGCGCTCGAGCTGGCCCCCGAGGGAACTGCGCACACGCCAAGGTCAGGTCAGCCTATCACACGCCAGGCATTCCCCAGACCGCACCCCCCACCCTCCCACAGCAATTCCTCTGCTAATTGCCAGGCTTCAGTGTCAGGCCACCAGGGTGTGTAATCTGGACTTAAATACACCGATCGCATAAATCCACTCATATCATTCGGTAATCATCCGACTGTTCCTTGCTTCTTTTTCGTGTTCCCAGTTCTGCACTGGGCAGTTTATATTCTGCTGAACACAGTAAGACTTTTTCTAATAAAAATCTAAGATTGATGAAGCACGTAGGACTTGGGCTGTGTAAATGTGATGTGTTCAGCTGGAAGACCACCGGTCACCTTCCAGAACGTTCTCTTGAAAAAGGGCGAGAGACGGTGGCGTCCGTCCCGGTATCGGCGGTGCACCTGGGGGGTGGGGGGGGGGGGGTGGTGGTGGGGGGGGGCAAGGGAAGGAGCAGAGACAGATGGGCTGGGAGAGGCGGTAAGCTTGCCAGGGCTCGCAGAAGTGTTGCGCTGGGGCTGTCAGTGTGATTTAATGTGGAGTCTGGGGGGGGGGGGGTGGGGGGGGAGGGCGGCGATGGCGGTGGCGGTGGGTGCTGGAGTAGCGGCCTTCAGGGCCGTGTTCTTGGAAGCACTCCTCCTGAAAAACTACACCATCTTTTAAAAATACAGATATCCCTCTGCTGTCATCGCTGCAGTATCTGGGGTGTAATTTCCTGGGTCTGGAGGCCCCTCTTCATGGAAAGCGCGGAGGCTTATCCCCGACTGCCCTGCCACGAGGCGGTTAAACTTAGAAAGAAAAAAAAAACCGGGGGGGCAAGATATACCTGCTGAACCTATAAAAAGACTCACTTCCATCTCAAGAAAGATAAACTGACCAATTTAAACTCATGACAAAATTAAATTGGAAGATGAGAGAGAAGGTGACCTCTTAATGCACTCACCCTCACTGTTTCTGCCCACAGGGCATTGATTTAATCATAGTCTGCAGTCCTTGTGATCTCATTTGGCAAAAAAAAAATACCAACGAGAATTTATTTTTTATTTATTTTTCTTTTTACATATAGCTGATAAACAGGCAGTGACTGATAATTATTGATTGTGTTAAGACTAGGGTAAAGATTAGGGAGCTGACATCAAAGGATCATTTCCTGATCTGCAGCCAGAACCCTCTCATTAGATGACTGGTATGTTCTATAAAGAAAGATTAAAAAGTTAGAGAAATCCAAAATGACAGACTGAAAACAACTCTATCCAGCAACAGCAACCACGGCAGATACAGCAGGCAGCTGCTCGCAAGGCAAGTCTTCAAAAAGATCAAAATAAAAGTAATCTTTGCAACTACAGTCAATGTTCACCATAGAGGTGGCTCCTTTTGGTGAGTGGCTACTGAGAACTGAGAGTTTCTCGCTCTATGGTACAATGTGGAGCAGTGGCACAGCCATGTACAGTGTCCCCAAGCAGCCAGCAGCACCGCAGATGGCAAAGTGGGACGTGTGTGCCCCTTGCAGACAGGGAGAACCTGGGGCGCTGGGGGTATTGGAAGGCACTGGGTGTGTGGTTTCACCGTCGCCTAGCGACTGTATCTACCCTGACTGGCCCGTCGTGAAGGCAGAGTATGATAAGCTACTAAATCTGACTTTGCCATTCCAGTCATTCCCAGACACCCCATGCTCAACTCACATTAACTCCACGCCCCCCCCGCCCCCCCATTACCCTTTCTCACCACACCTCAGCCCACCCACACCGCCCCCCCCCCGCCCCCCCACCCCAACCCTACCACCCCTTGTATGGAACATGCTTTGCATTCCAACAATATGCACAGCACGCCTACACACTCAAGCCTCTTCCCCAATTTATTATACTCATCTATGTAATCTATCAATGTGATGTAATATTTTCCAAGATTAATGAGAGCAATAACTCAATAATCCTCAGCTCCTAAAGCCCATCTCCTCTTCACAAACTTTTTCCATTTTGATCTACGTTCACGTAATAATTTACATCCATGGTTCGCGTGTGTACTTGTGTATTAGTCTAATAATCCAAAGCACACATGTTGAGCTGCTGCTAAGCGTGTCAGGATTTCTTATTCACATTTTGGCACATGGAAGTTAAAAAAGCTGGCAAACACTGGAAGGTGTCAAGGTTTTCTGTGAATCTGCCCCTGTTGAACTCTCAGTTATCATCCTGAAATAAATCATTATATGATATATACTGTATGTAACCGTTGGCCTCATGACCTTGTTGTTGACTTGCAATTTCTAATATAAGAAAGATGTTCACACATCAAGCCTCCTTCATTTGCTTTCTCATCTCTTGGATGTATTGACATTAGTTTTAAAAATACACCTGTTTACATTGGCTTTGTAGTTGTCTGCTAACAGAACGGCTCTTTAAAACTGTGGGAAATTGTCTGGTTAAAAGTTTCCAGTTGTAGTCCTAGCATGTTGACCCAATAAGGTGAAGGAAGGAGAAAGCATGACCCAATAAGGTGCAAGAAGGAGAAAGCACGACCCAATAAGATGAAAGAAGGAGAAAGCACAACCCAACAAGATGAAGGGAGGAGAAAGCACGACCCAATAAGATGAAGGGAGGAGAAAGCACGACCCAATACGATTACAGAAGGAGAAAGCATGACCCAATAAGATTGCAGAAGGAGAAAGCATGACCCAATAAGATTAAATAAGGAGAAAGCATGACCCAATAAGATTAAAGAAGGAGAAAGCACGCATGGTGAAACGCAAGCCGGGATCAACGAGCCGCTCCACCGGTCAGCACGTCTGTTTCTGGCACCGACGAAACCTCTGACCTTCTCAGCGGACCCGCTCAAAGTCCCCAAAAGCCCTCCAAATGGAGTTTCATTTCCATTTCAGTAGAGAAACCAAGACAGACCAACACCGGCCGCTGTCTCTGTTTCATTGCCTTTTACACAGTATTATATGAAGAGATACATGTGGCGTACTGTAGATACCACAGCAAAAAAAATAAATAAAAAGTAAGCATACGCCACTTGGGCATGGTAAATGGATAACCAGAGTAAATCATACTGGGGGTTCATTCGGTGTGCAGGGTATATTATTATTATTATTATTATTATTATTACTATTTCACTGGAGAGGTCTAGAACGGCCTTAATGGAGCTTCTGCTTCTGATGACAGTAAAGCAGAAGAGCATTCGAGCGGTGAGTCTGTTTCTCACTACTGTAACTGCGCATCCCTCCACTGAATGACGTGTGGAAAATCTGGTCCCAGGTCAGCTGAATTTCCCTTTTTTTAAAATATGCAGGCAGGCGCTGTGGACAAAAAAAAAAAAAAACCAAAAATAAAACCCAACCTTGGTTGTAGTAGTATAGAAACTTTTTCCATTGCTGCTCAGAAGGTTATTTTAGGTCTAACTTAATTTTCACTTCCTGTGTGTCTTTTTTTTCGAGTGGTTTGTGTCGAGTGAATATTTTGACTGACTTGAGCATAACTTTCAAATGAATGCTCAAAGACCAACTGTCAAACCAGATTCCTGGAGGGAATTTTTTATTTTATTTTTTTTTTTACCTTGACCTATGCTCTTGATTGTTTAATGAGTCCCAATCATGTGTTCATCTTGATGAAAATGATAAATTACAACTGAAGACTACACGTTTCAGGTACCCTAGAAATAGCTTACTGTGATGCACATAAATAATATAAGAATCTGTCATCCTAAAGGAATTCAGCATTCTTCCGGTCTACAGTGGCCATGAAGCTACTGTATGTTTCAACAAAATCCATCCCCAACTTTATCCACTGTCCTGTCAGACAAACACACATCCAACTTGCACTCCACCTGACAGTGGAAGCAATATAAACCAGTCATTGGACAGCAACGAAGGTATGCCCAGTGCAGTAACTACACAGTTTGATCAGCATGGCGCACAGAAGCAGAGTTCACAGGACTTCTGAATTGACTGAGGACACAGTTGACACCTGATTATACTTGATAAACCAGAATCTAAAAAATCAATCTGGGGATTGTTAGCCCCCCGACCCCACACAAAATCTACTGAATTGGTGGAGCATTACATAGATTTTGTGAGTTAACAATAATTCCTTACATTTGCATAAAGCTTTTCTCAAAATGCAAAAAGCGCCTCTTAAAGTGATGAGGGGGAAGCTCACTCACTACCAACGTGCAGCACCCACCTGGGTGATGCACGGCAGCCATTTTGCACCAGACATCAGCTAAGGTGAAGAGGGGAAGAGTTTTTTTTTTTTTAACGGGATGATTACGTGACAGGTTGTAAAAGTCAGGTTTGGAATTTGGCCAGGACACCAGGGAACCCCCTACTTTTTGTGACAAGCATCATGGGATCTTCGATGGCCACAGTGAGTCAGAATGTTGGTCTAATGACTCATCTGTAAGACGGATTCACAAATTCACAAAAACATGAAAGTCACAGAAACTTCTGACCGTCACGCACAAGTGTCTGACTCATATATGCACTTCAGTTATCCAAGAGTAGCAACAACCTATACAATATTGATGCCATAGAGTGGTGATGATATAACATTGACAAAACATTCCAGTAACACTGTGAGAACATTTTGTGAATATGGATATCTTAGAAGGATTTATTCCTAAATTGGTTATCATCTATTTCAGACCTAATTTCACTTCAATATGCCTCAATGAAGCATGCATTATGCACAAAAAAACAGCAGTTATGATTTTCCATTAATTTATATAAAAGTATTATACTGAGGCAAAATTTTTCCTACTCAGCTTTCTTGGCTCAAAAACACTGACACTACAGTCAAGTATGGTTAAAAAAAAAAAAAAATAAAATAAAAAAAAAACACTGTACACTGTGGCATTAAATTTTGATTTTTATCTTAAATTAGGAACCAAAAGGGCCATCTTATAGAATTTTCCTGGAGGGACTACAAATCGTTGAAGGACTTCTATTATAAAAAGATCATGCTTTCTTTCTGTATTGTTTTGTTCTTTTTCCAAAGGATGGAAACTTTTCAAACCAGAAAACGCCTACGTACACTTACAAAGGCTCACAGAAACGTACAACAGTAAAATACACAGGCATAAGCCCACACACACTCAAAACCACACACACACACATGCACACACAGACACACTAAAACCACACAAACACACACACACACACACACACAGGCGCAGATACAGACAGACACTCTTGATCTGATAAGATAAACCCAAGCTTCCATTTTGCTAAAGAAGCATTTGGTGTTTAGGTTAACCCAATTGAAGAGGAGGCGGAAGATTCATCTTTGATCATAAACAAATCAACCACTAGCACTAAGCAAAATTATTTCCACAACTGCAGACGCTCAAGATGTTATCATTTCGTATGTTCCAGCATTTATTTTTCGTCTTACTAAATCAAGTGGAAAAAATGTTCACTCACTCACCACCTATGTGGATATTTAGAGTAGCTGACTAGAGTAGCTAGTCAACCAATGCAATTATTTCTACTTTACATTACCTTCAAACGCAGACTAAAGACTCATCTCTTCAGGCTGCACCTCTCCCCACCCCTCCCTAGCCTATAGTTTAGCTCAATGTACCTAGTTAGGCTAATACGATTACGTTAGTTTTTATTTGGCAGGATTGTTTTTGTTTTGTCTGATTCTGATTAGGCAAATGTGATTTCAGTGCTAGTTTGTACTTGGCAGGATTGTTGTTTACTGAACAGGTTACTATACAGGGTTGGAGTCCTGAGGTCCTGTGGTCACTTCTGGCACTACGATCTTTACTTCACTCTAGTGTGTTTCTTTTGCACCTCTGCACCTTGAACTAATGCACTTGTTGTACGTCGCTCTGGATAAGAGCGTCTGCTAAATGCCTGTAATGTAATATAATTATATATATATATATATAACATTACTTTTTCAAATTAGGCAATTTACTCTTTGATGATTGTTGCAGCTACATTGCAGTATCATTGCTGGAGAGATATCGGCAATGCCACGTGTGACCCCTTTATTTGTACATATACAGGAGTGTTATTATTCTTTGTCCATTGTTCTACATACAGCACTATATTTGTGCTGAAAATATAGTGCAATACACGCAATATTAAGGTCAAAACCACATAAGCATTTATTACAGTAGACATGCTCATCCATTACAAATGACTTGAGCGACGGCCCTGCAGAATAAGGCGATTCTGTAATGCTTTGATTGACGCATGGAGGATATTCATATGTCATTTTCCAGAAGCGAGGTGCTTGGATGTTAATTATTAATGTCGGTAATGTTAAAAAAAGTAAGCCATTTTGTTCATGATAAATTAACAGGACCTCAATATAAGTGTTACCAAAATTTGAAGATCTGGACCTTAGTTACACAACTTTCCCTTTCAACTGGGATGTAAATGAAGAGAAAATGAGCTCATATGGGTTGGCAGGTCGGTCGATTTTTGGGCTGTTGGCACGACTCTGGCACAAACAGCCCGGCCCATTCCAGCGCCAGACAGAGAGGTTGTCTGAAATTCCACCAGGGCGGCGCTAAAGAGAGCCACTGTACCTGACTGAGAGAGTGAAGTCCCCCGGGTTGCTCTTGCTCGGCCGGGCCAGAAAGTTTCCGTGGACGCCCCGCGTGAGGAGCAGCTGCTCCGCCTCGATCCCGGTGATGTTGGGGTGGAACCACCTGCAAGGGGCGGGGGAGGAAAATCATCTCAGACATGGGGAGGTAGCGTTTTGAAAATTTAATTGTGGGATTCTCAAACCAATCAAGTCGAGCTGGGTAAGAAAAAAAGAAAAAGGAAACAACAAATTCCCTGGTATAGAACTTTCATCTGCATTAATTTAGCATGTTGCGCACCTCAGAATAAAAACAGGTGGAAGTAGAAAAAGAATAAATGAATAAACAAACACAAAGGCAAGCAGTATGCTTCCAACAGCCTAGAGATGATCCATGCCAATATTGTACAAACAAAACTACTCTCATACATAACATCATTTTCATTCTGATACACAGCAACGACCCACAAACCAGACTGTTGTAAAATCTATGGGCTTTAACAGCTCCCTCCATCATACAGCATAATACTCAGTTCAGATTTTGCCATCACAAGATTAACAGGATGATTTTGTGAAGCAGAAATGAATAAGACAGTGTGTGAAGCGGACTGGACACGCGGTTTTCAGCATCCTGCGCACAACGCACGACCAGCAAATCCGGCTTAACCCAGTGACCCGGCCACGATCCCCCACGACGGGTATTCCCCGAGATTAGCGTTTCATCACTGCGGCTGAGCCATAATCTACTGCCTAAATAACCTGGATATGGCTGCCAGGGGCAGCCTCTCTCACTTGTATCAGGCCTAATGGGCCAAAGCAACCAATTGCGAGCTGATCCTCAAACTCAAAATAGACTGAGAGGAGGAAAAAAAAAAAAACCAGGAGCAGGACTAAATAGGAAAGATAGGAAACCTAAACTTAGGAGAACACAGAGGTATAAAGTGCTGTACTTGCTACGATTTGTCAGGCTGTAGCCCTGTGGATGTGCTTTTCTACAAACGGGACCAGTTGTGCTGCTTTTGTGGAAGTTCCACCCTATCACCTTACACCTGTGAACGTTTCCACAGAGTCAGTCCCATGGCCTCATTTGGCAACAACACAATCCTGCCAGCTTGCACTGATAACTAGCTTCACACAGTGGCCTTTTGAAGCGCACAGCAGAACGTCAGCAGTTACGGACTGACCAATCAACCGAGCAGGATATGAATCTACGAGTCACACAACACAAATAGGTCCTCATCAAGCCCCTTATTTCAGAACACGGATCGTCTTTGTTATTATCACTTCTGCAAAAAAGGTGAAAATTAAACAGACGTTAATCAAAATTTCCACTGATAAAACCTGTCACAGTTTCCACTGACAAAATCCGGTCTTCTAAGGCACATCAAGAAAAACCCCAAGTTCAGCTCATCTTGGATTTGGCTCATTTTTTCTTGGTCAACTTTACCTGTCATTTCCTCAAATATAGACATGCATACATTCTTTCTTTATGGCTTCTCCACGTATTTACAGTTTATGATATGTTCTTTTTCAGAGCTTAGGATAAATGGGATACATTGTCTTTTTTCTCACCAACAGTTGTCTCCTACAGACAGGTTATTCTTATGCTGCATGCATATGCTAATTACACTACACCCACACCTCCATATGGAACATCACAGTAAATGAGGAGTCAATTCCACAAGCAACTGATTCAAACCTGTGAGTTACTGGGGGCAAGTTATCGAGGGGTGGGGGTGTATGGTCAAAATTAGACAAGAGACAGCTTTTAGCAGTATGGCTAAAGCATAAACAGCGTTTTATATAAAGAAGGGACAGAGCAAAACCAAACAGCTGGTATAAGAGGCCTAAGATAAAAGAGAAGCAGGCTGCCCATATGGAAGCACACATTATTTATCAATGGGATCTAGTTTACCACCTGATAAATTACTGGTTATTAAACTAATATTTATACCTTCAAAATTATGAGTAACTGTTTAAAAAATAAGTAAGTTACAATTGCAAAAAAGGATTCCTAAAATTGGTGCATGATGACTTGACTCTCATAGTTATGAACACTTCAGAGATTTGAACGACCCACATGCACTGACAACAGCTGTGAGCTGTTCTGATGAGGTTGTGTATGCAGTTACCCTGCGGGATGGACAGAATAAGGACCGTTATAACACCCGACTGTAGCTGGGAGTCCCATGATGCAATGCACAACTGCCCATAAAACAAAGCCAAGGGAGGGAGTTTATGGTAAGCAGGGTTTTGCAACCAAATCATTGAACAGAAAACACCCTGGTTGGTAGGGCAATACACCGGGTGTGCTCTTATCCAGTGCTGTAGCAGAGTCAGTTTTAAAGGACAATCTTAAGGACCGTGTGAGCGCCTGCTTGGCTATGCGCTTGTCTCCTCACAACTGGCAAGTCTGATGCCTTATCACAGGAATGGTACTTGCTAACCTGTCCCTTGGTCATTATTCCATGATGGCCATGTAAGTCACTCCAGATGAGAATGAATGAATGGATGAATGGATGAATGGATGAATGGATGGATGGATGAATGAATGAATGAATGAATGAATGAATGAATGAATGCGGTCTCTGTGGGGCCCTGGTCTTGCAGTACTCCTCTACCCAAGGCTTATAGTGATCGCAATATAAATCCAGTTTTTCTTATAACTGCTGAGTGGGTGCACCATAAATTCATACAGATTTATTTATTTTTCCAAACCCCTGGAGCAATCAGCTGTATATATATATAAAAAATAAAATAGGCTAGCCAGGGAGTGAGCAGCACGGGTGGTGCACACGTTTCCCACAGAATTTACGGCCTTTACTGTAAAACGGCTCCAGAATCTCAAACAGACCAGAGGAACATTTGCTCCCTTTCTGAAATCGCAGCAGTGTCCTTTCCCAACAGGTTAAAGGTGTTTTTAGATAAGTAATACGGCGCAGTCCACCATCTTGAGCAGAATGAATGGTCAAATTCCACAATCTCCGATTAAGTGCGAATTTGAATAAAAACTGGCTCAGCTTTGCTGGAAAAGCTATACAAAGCCTGTTAAGTGTAGGGCAAACAGGCCGTATGCTGGCTGTGGCAGAGCAGAACAGCGTGAGAAATCATTCAGGACTTTCAGAGTCAGATACAAATTCCATTAATCAATGAGTACTGCACTAGAGAGTGCATGGATATGTAAGTATTGCAGACATGATGGATCAAACTCAATCATGGTCTCTGTGAAATACGTTTCCTCAGCAAATACACATACAAATCATAAGAGATATTTCCGGGTTTACCTCAAATAGGCCTTTATTGATCAGAATTTTCTATAAAGATTAAAAAATAAAAAATAAAAATAAAATAAAATAAAATAACTTGACTGTGCATGAAAAGACCCACACAGGAAGTGGAAGTACAATCTCAATCTGATAAGCTAACTCAGAAACAAAACGTGTGGCTTTACAGTCTTCATGCTTCCTACACTCAAGGCTGCAGTATCTCACCATCTTCTTCTCTACGACTTCCAGTGGTCCTCCACTGCCACAAGAATCTACAATACACATTTTAATTCTTCCATAATACAAACTCGAACTGCTTCTTCAAATGTTACGAGGTAACATTACTGTGGATATCCAGCGATAAAAAAAGGCTGTTAAACTTCCGTTATCCGCCAGAAAAAAAAAGCAACGGGCGCATGTGTGACCTCGTGGGCTAGCCGTTCGTAACGAGTCTCGCCTGAGAACGTTGCCAGTGGACACTGTTCGCCGGCCTCTTCGAGGAACATCTGGACCAGGCCACGGCTCCTGGAACGGACGGCATCTGATCGCTGGTGCCCTTTCATCGCGAGCGGCAGACTTCCTCACACGACCCCCCGCCCACCCCCCCCACCCTTCTTCCCCTAGAGAGATTACGGGATATTGTTTCAAACCCAGTAAATCGAAGCCGATTACAACTGTCGGGATTAACCGGGGGAAACATGCAAGCGGTGAAAGGATCAATGATCACAGAGCTGGTGTTAGGCTATATCACAGAGACAGGCGATGGATGAAAAACTGCACACTAGACAGCTACAATGTGTGGTTACACTTTGCACGCGGTCTATTTAACCCTCCTGCTGCCTTCATATTTACGCGTGTGCCCAGTGTCCACCGGGTCAAATATGACCCACCTTTGCTAGACCCCCCTGTGATAAAGCCTCTTTAAACTTTAAACCCTAAATCAATATTTGTCATGTAGAAACAACTTGTCACTCATAAATGAATAGGTGAATAGCCATATTCCTACTGCACAGTCCAGAGAGACTGTAATATCTGAGAGTCTACGCCACTAATTTCTACTAAAAAACACATATAATAGATTTTTGCTGCAATGCACATGTGGTGCTTAACATTGATTATGACTGACTTATGGTTTGATAACTGCAGGGATAAAAAGACTCATAAGACAACCTTTGTATCCTGATGGTGTACCACTTTAAAAAAAAATAACTCCAGAACAGTCATGAAATTAAAATAAAATACAATTTTTTGGGGATTTCACTGCTGGTAAACTCAGAACAGGGTTATTTTTGCTCCTGAGAACAGCAGGAGGGTTAAGCCATGGGTTTTATGGATAGGGCAGTTAGCGATAAATGCCATTTACACTAGTTGAAACCACTCTGTATGGCACCTTCTATTTCTGAGCAATTGTACGGCAATTTAAATAATTTAGAAAACGCATTACAAGTCGGACAAAGCCTTTAAAATGATCAGCGAACCTAGTTCCCACTCCTTCAATACGAACATGGGAAATGTTTGGAACGGTAATGATCTCATGGGCTCAATAACAGGAAGATATCAAATATTTTGAAATACTTCAAGCTGTGAACATCAAACAAGTAAAAAAAAAAAAAAGTACATAAAGGAAACTTAAAGATTATTAAATATAAACAGAACTGAGAAAACCAGCCCCCCTGACAACTAGCTTTAAATTTAATTGTGTTCTGTAATGTTCGCAGTCATTTAAAAATGAAGTTTCATGAATAAATCTTTTAACTCATGCCAAATGTCTCCCTGCTGGCTGCATCTTTTGTTAGCAGACAGATGAAAGACTCATCCTAACCACCCATATCATTAAAAGACAAAATATCAAGGAGAATGAGCAACAAAAAGCCTTATCATTGTGTAATCATACCCATAGGATCTTAAATAATATATAGGTTCCTGTTTCGCTGCCATTTTTGAAGTCAACTTCAAAGTTTTTTTTTTTCTGGAAACAGTTGCTTGGCAGTTGACGTTTCAATGGTCCTTATGAAGCCATGACCATAAAAAACAGGTTTTCAGCTCCAAGATTGTCCTCTCCTTCAAGGAACGACTGTCACAAAAGGCCCTCTGACAGCTCACCAACGGCCTTAAGAATAGCACTGTTGTTGTTAAGTCGGCTCTATAGTCAACTCAATTATTCCGGGCCTTCTGTACAATGCAGTGGCGCTGGTTTTTAAATCCACTGGCTTCTTCTGTATTCGTAAATCAACTGATAATAAATGTAAAAAAAATCACCATGTAAAACAAAAAACACAGATGTAAAAACAGCACAGAAACCAAACAATAATATTGCTCATGATGAAATTCACCGCTAAGTTTGCTGGAATAATGGGTGCATCAGCCATGTCTTTAACTTCCTCAGTTCCTCAATGTGCTCCATTCAACTTATTTACAAGGCAAAACTTTGTGTAGGGAAATCACACGCTTTTTACTTATTACGATCAAGACAAAAACACAACACACTGATTAATATGAGAGTACCGTTCTCATATTAATAATAAATTACTCAAATATATCATCAGTTTTTTTATTTTAGTTATAGCAAAAGCTGTGCACGCATAGCCTACATGCGTGTGAACCACGGAGACAAACAACAGAATATGTGAGTGGGCCTAGAAATATTGCATACAAATACCTGCTGCGTTCATTTTTAATGGCTATTACCAGCAATGTAACACAAGGCCATCAAATAAAGCACACAGACACAGGAAACGGCTCTCAATTATTAGAATTTGCTATCAGCTATTGTCTATGCGAGTCATACTGCGCATATGCGACGAACTTCACATCATTTCCAGCAATTCAGGAAAAGGGAGGAATAATACCGCGTCATTCTTGTGTGGTTTCTGAAATGTGTCAGAGCTTGAGCAACCTGCCACGAGCACGGGGGCAACACGCGAGGAAGCAGGAGACCTGAGGGGTGGGGTGGGCAGGAAGGGGGTGGGGAGGGCTGGGAGGGGCTTGGATGGGGGGGGGGGGGGGGGGGGCGTTGCCGGTGGGCAGTGGTTAATCTTGGATTCAGATGAGCGTGAGCCACACTGATAAGAGCGCCAGTGAGAGCAATCAGCCCCCCGAGCGAGAGGGCGTCCATCTTAGAACGCGGCGCTACGTCACCCGCCAGTGTCGGTCACCCTTTCCCTTTCTGTCTTCTGTCCTCTTCCTTCACTTCAAAGGAGTAAAACAGCCGCTGGCCTGTATATTCACACACACACCAACGCTAATATCCATTCTCTGGTGCATACATTCCTCCGTTGGCGTGAAGACTTGCAGTAAGTTTAAACAAGGTCCACAAAAACAAGAGAGACAAAAACACCACACATCGTCGAGGAAGCACAGACCAACAAACATCAGAAGTGCCGAAGAAACGAGTGGCAGTCTCAGACGGCTCCGTAGGCAGATGAGAAGGACTGAATCACCGCTTCTAGGAAGGACTGTTGATATTTTCACAGGATGGAAATAATACGTCTACGCCTTGTCCCACCGTTTGATTCATCCGTTAGAGTAACTGCTATTAAACCATTTCCAGCACCAGAGTTTCATTTCCAGAGATGCAACAGATGCTCCATAGGGTGTTGACTATTGAGCACAGCAAATCAGACCATGGGGAGTGCATCTGAGGAATAAAATGCATTGCCCATGGTCTGGTCTAGGGCAGAAGAGCTAGGGCAGTTCACTGCCTAAACTGTTCCTATTGCACCTGTAGAAGACAACAAACTGATACAAAGACGACTCAGCTTGTACATTAGAACCTCAACAAGTGCACATTCGTGTCCACTGATGATGATGACGATGGTATACTTCATCCAGTTACCGCTGCACCTCCGTCACTGTGAAGATGCTAACAGAGAATAGCTTTGTTCACCTTTATGGACCCAGCGAGCGAGCCGCCTAATTAACATAAGGACATTCCATTTGCTGGATGGCCATTCTGACCCCAGAGTCTATTTTTATGCATACAAGCAGTGTACATGCTTCCATAATTTAGCATGATATGGCCTAATGCATACTGATTCAGAGAAGGACTTGGGTGCTTTGGCTCATGTGGTTTAACCATAAAATGATGCATTTCAATGTTTACCCCTCAAGGTAAAAAGAGAAAATGTATACATACATTTCATTATTTCCACTCTTGAGAAAGATAAGCAAAAAAAAGTTAAAATAAACAACACAGGTAATAAGCTATATTGTATGTTCAAATAATAAAATTGTATTATTTTATGCCAACAAAAATTGGTCAGAGAAAAAAAAAAGTCAATTACAGGTCATTATATTTCGCATACACAATACATTACTGGCACCCCTGTTTTCAGTACTTGGAGCATCCTCCATTGGCATAATCCTGAATTATTTTCTATAGCACTTCATGAGAGAGGTGAATAAATCATTGGTGGGGGTTGAGGCTTTGACCATTCTTCCATACAGGAGCTTTGAGGATTCCTGTAGACCCTTCCAGTCTGCTCTGGACCACCCTCTTCAGTTCAAAGGTTGTTGGCCAAAACGTCCTGGTCCTTGTTGGAGATCATGATTTCATTGGCCTTATCATGAGCCCCAGGACCAACAGATGCAAAACAGTCCGTAGCATCAAAGATCCACCACCATGTTTCATTGTAGGTGTCATTTTCAATGTAAGCATCCTTCATAACACAAACCCCCCCCACTAGTGTGATTGTCCAAAAAAAGCTCCATTTTAGTCTCATCCGACCATTACACCCAGCTCCAATCAAATGTCTAATGCTGAGCATTTTGGAAGGCATCTGCACTCTACTAAAACGGCAGATTTCATCTTATCGCGCTACTCTTATTGTATTCATTCGTACCGAGAAACTAAAGATGCAATCACACTGTATTATTCCCCTGCGAAAGCTGTTTTACTTCAATTGCTTCGATAACATGCAAGCCATAATAATGGATTATAGACTGCATCAGATATGAAATTGTGAGCACCAAAGTAAATAACGTGCGAAACGGGAAAGCACAATGAGACAAAGGTCTAGAGTGTACCTTTCATTTCATTTCCAGCGTTTATAATGCTCCATGTTCATCAACGCAACCCAACGCACCCAATGAAAGCACTGCAGAGAATCATTCGCTCTGTCTTTCCATTTTAAGATGATTCACTTTAGTTTCTTGACTGCACTCTTATTCTGTCATACTTTGCCTATTCCGCCTTCCCTTCTCAATCATATTTTAAGGCGTAAATGTTTTGAAATGTACGGATATAAACGCACTACGGAGGAGGAGAGAAATGCGAACCAAGAGCTATGTGTTTACAAAGGACACAGACGACAAAAGAGATTTTCAGAGGAATAATGGACCGGACATAAAGGCATTTATATAGCACATTTTCCAGCAACTACTGCATAAAGTGCTTTACCATGAATGCCTCTCATTCACCCATTCACGCACACACACACACACACACACACACACACACACACACACACACACACACACACACACACACACACACACACACACACACACACACACACACACACACACACACACACACACACACACACACACACACACACACACACACACACACACACACACACACACACACACACACACACACACACACACACACACACACACACACACACACACACACACACACACACACACACACACACACACACACACACACCAACAGCCAAAGGCAGCCATGCAAGGCACTTAGCAGCTCGGCGGGAGCAATCGGGGATAGTCGTCTTGCTCAAGGACACTTCGACACACCCAGAAGGCCGGGGTTCAAACCAACAACTCCCCGGTTGCCAGACAACTGCTCTACCTCCCCAATACCGATGCATAGAGAAATGTTAGTGCACTCTTTTCCCACAGCATGCTAATCCTGCTATGGTAAATAAGCGGGTGCTTGCAGGGCACAGAGAACAGGGGCACAGAGGATGGCCAATGGCGTACCCTCTCCAGCCCTGAGGGAAAGCACAGAGACCCCGCACACGCACCCAGCCCCCTGCCCTGCTCTCTTATGTAATGCCTGGGGTTCAATGGCAGTGGCTATTAAAAGCCCTGGGCTGGGTGACAAAGAGGCGGTATTCTTAGTACCTGCTGCTCTGCTCTGAAGCCGCGCCAGGGCTATATCTGTCGCGGACAAGCCGCGGCGTGTGGGATTTGGCGATGCCGCTGATATTTTTAGGGTGACGAGAATAACACCCAGCCATCCACCCCCGAACCCCCCCCCGTCCCCCCCCGTTCGCCCACCCTGCCCCCCGTCCCCGTTCCCCCAATCTAAAATCTGATCCAGACCCCTACCCTTCAAAAGCGGCAGGATCCCTACTCCCCATCTTCCCCGCCGATAGCCTTGCTCTGGTTTTGCTAGCGGTACATAATTATAATCGAGCAGCTCAAAGTGAGCTGTCTGAGGAAACCCGGTTCAGCTTCCAATCGTGCATGCTCAGAGGGCACAGCTGACAGGAGGATCCTTTAAAAGGGCTTTAAAAACACCACGGACTACACAAATACCAAACCAAATCCCAAAGACCTGCAGACTGTTAAGTACAGGACCTGCAAACACATTCAACCACCACTGAATGCAGGCAAAATTCCAAGGTACTACCAGTCGTACAACAATCAAATATTTTTTCACCATCACAATTATATCCCAGATGTAGCATACGTGCACCTGAGTTCCTAAAAGAGTCTGTATTTAAGCCACTGCTGAAAATACATAATCATGCT
This sequence comes from Anguilla anguilla, assembly GCF_013347855.1. Classification (NCBI taxonomy): domain Eukaryota; kingdom Metazoa; phylum Chordata; class Actinopteri; order Anguilliformes; family Anguillidae; genus Anguilla; species Anguilla anguilla. The sequence continues at coordinate 32,175,204 of NC_049213.1, read as the reverse complement.
CCCAACAGGCTGGAAAAAGTTTAGACCCATGTTATTAGTCCCTTTTTATCAAAAAGAAATATAGAAAAAGCTTTGAAATTTTCAGTCAAAATTTCTATGTAATTCAAATCCAGACTGAAACCAAACTCATTACAGTTGCTATCAATCTCCTCTTGTCATCAAACTGAGACCCCACGTCTATTCTTGTCCAAGGCTGTACTGGTCTTTGTGGACAGACACTCTCCTGGTTCAGCTCACACTTATATGGTAGTAACCGGTTTGTTCAATTAAATAAAGAACCTTCGAGTTGGTTACAGTTAATTGTGATGTTATGCAAATGTCAGTTCTAAGATCACTACTTTTCTCACTATATATGCTGTTTCTGAGGAAAACATACAATATATACACTATACATTTCAGTGAAAGCACCTGAAGCATTGCAGCTTTCCCCGATGTATTGTAGATATTAAGGGTTGGATGACCCTTTCTGCTTCCAAATTCACATAAAACTGAAATGCTGGTTTTGGGTCCCGAAAACCTAAGGGATACATTTTTTTTAACTCTACCTTGCAATAGACTGGTTGCCTAGTTGAGCAAATATGGTCGCTAAAGAACTTGCCATCAACGCAAATCATACTTTTTATGTCCATTTAAACATGTTTAGAATGTCCTCCTTTCACTTAGCTAGAATGAGGCTCCTCCCATCATTAGGGGATTCAGAGAAATTCAGATTTCTGATTCTGTCACACCCAGTCTAGTCTACTGCAAGGCCCTGCTGCTCGAGCACTCCACCAAAGAGCCTCCTGCTTGTTCAGAATGCCGCTGCTTATATCTTGACTAGAACAAACAAAATTTACCCTAGTGCTAGTGTCACTTCACTGGCTACCCATTAAGGACCTGCACAAGTTTATTTGTCAAACATGCTTCTAGAAAAAAAAGCCTAACATTTTGCTTCATTCTTAAGATGCAGGTTATCTACCCATGTGGAAAAAAAATAGTATGCTGAAGTATACCTAAAGTATACCGTTTCATAATTCAGAATACTTGTATAGTATATTTGAAGTTTATATCAAGCATGGTCAGTATGCTATTTTTTCACGAGTATTAGTCCCAAGAATATAAAGTCATTTAACAGTTAAAAAGAAACTAAAATTATCCACAGGTGGACAAATCTTCAACCCATTTCAGAGCATAGACTTTTCACATATCTTCAGCTTCCATTCCCTCAGAACTGTGAAGCATTTACGATTTCTGTGCTACGCAGGAAGAACAACAAGAAACACGTTGGTCAGCACTAATAAAATGAAAGCAGGTGCGTTTTATAAAAAGATGAATCACTGAATTAGACTTAAACATTAATGTAGCATTCAGTAGCTCCAAATGTTTTCATTATTTAGTTCTTTCTGTCAGTGTACACGGTGACTTATAAGTTCCTACGGCGACCGCACTCCTCCCGGGGAAAGGTGAAAGCTCGTATGTCACGGATGCAGCCTTTCGTGGGCAGTCTGTGAAATGATTTATCCGTTGGTGTCCGTGCTGTTCATTTAAACGGTGACTAACACTGACCCAGCAACGCGGCGCGGGGGGGGGGGGGGTTCTTGGTAACCGGTTTGTTTTTGTTACTGGGTAACTGAGTTTGCGGCCGAAAAAGAGACAGCCGATTATGAGGTAGCCTACTGGAGCGTGGAACAAAGTCCGTAGAAACAAAAACACGCACCGACTCTGCCGTGAAACACCTTTGGAACCAACAACAAATCTTTCTGTGAAATATGAAGTTTCGCAGCAGAGCTGCACCTATCAGTACCAAAGTACCAAAACAACTGAAACCATTTTTTTACCCCCCCATCGCTAGACCAAACATTTATTTTTAAGAATACGTTCCTGTCACAGAGAATCACAAGAAATTCATTTTCATTTCTACCATCACGGCCGGTAGAAATTCATTAGTGCCTCCCAATGACACCTGCCACCCATGCGTTTTCACATTTTGATCAGTGATTACAGGTAATCAACATAATTATCCCATTTTTGTCATCCGGTAGTTTAAGCAACGACCGGAATTTTGGATTCAGTTTATGCAAAAACAGTAAAGGAACCCATAAAGACTTCTACTACATATAGAAATGTCAAATAATGCTTACTAATGTGTCATTGAATAATTGAATTAAATCAATCGTTAATTTCAACAGAATAAATACTACACCACTTCAAGTTATCACATACTAGACCTCTATTTTGATAGAGAGCAGAATAAATTAGAATAGGGGGCTGTCAAAATGTAATTTTGGTACTTTCACAGAAGAGGTAGACCCACTGCAAAAGGACATGTTTTGACAGATTGCATTATCAAGAAGTGTGACAAAGTTTCAACTGCTTAATGACAAATGAGAAAGTTCCCCTTAAAAAAAACAGTGTTTCAACTGCTAATTTCAGCAAGATGTGATCAGAACCCCTCTACCAGGAAGGGACGGACATTCTGAGAAGTCCACGAAAGACCTGTTTCCTAGAAGTCTGAGAAGATGATTTTAATATTGCATGTACAGCTGGTGTGTCAACTGCCAAATTTGGTGGTAGAGTGAAATATCAGTTGGCCAGACAAAATTACCAGTAACTTTTCATTTGGGTTTATGGTGCTTTGGGTCATTGATGAAACAAGGACCCACAGTAAGTATTTTTCCCCTTATAAACAGTGCATGTTGCTGTTGATACTGAAACATTTCTTTCCACTGATACAGACAGCAGTCCATTCTACCAAAAACATAAAAACTAAGGGGATGTTCAGACACACCCAACCACTTCCCCAGAATGAATCAAGCAGTAACTTTCACTGAGTCATAAGATTAGATGCTTGGGTATTTATGCTTGTTAAAATAAATTGTGAAAACCCAGGCACCGTGGCTTATTTTACACAACTGAGAAAAAAAACAGGGCTGGGTTCAATCTAACTGCACTGGGGCCCATCTTTAAATAGAATCAGTTTTTGTGGCCTATCTTGTTTTGTTCTACACAATGCTATTATAGTGAATAGCTTGAGTGCATCCCTTTAGCATTTAGCATTTACCACACACGGACACTTTTTAAGACGCAACTGGCCACAATTTTGCCGACTGACAGATAAGTGTGAAGGGGTAGGCCTATTTGTAAAAGAACAGAGCATATGAAGGTGACTGGAGGGAGACTGAACCACAGGGAAGGAGTTGTCATAATGATACATATTTCATAATGAAAGCAAAGAAGCTAGCTTGCTATACTTACTGATATTGTACTCTAACATTACCTTACCAGGGGCACGAGTACCAACACTTAGCATTACAATGCCAATAAGCTTCCAAGACCTATGTAATGTATTTAGGCTAAGAAAATGTTGTTAACATTAACTAATTACGGTTTGCATTTTAATTTATTTTAATTCTGTGGGACTAATAAAGCTGGGACTAACGGTTCAGGACAAGTTCATGTTGAAGTGTTCACTATAAATCAAAGGTAGCAATAGTCATAAATAATATAAAAGTATTGAAAATAGCTCATAATTTTCATGACAGATGGCCATACAATTCATGCGGAGATGATTTTTAACCATTTTGAGCAAAACCCAAATTCACACTAGTCAAATCCAACATGACCAACCGCAATTTATTTTGATTTGACCAAAAGGTCAAGGAGTTCTTTAAAAAGCCAACGGCATTTTCCCTATTGGACGGCTAAAAACGCAACGTCAGATGTATGCAGAAATAGAAGTGACACAGTGCTTTTCTAATCACACCGACCTCCAATATTAACATGTAATAGAGCAGCTAACTTCAGGTGAGGTCAGAGGATGGGTATCTATCCTGATTTAAGTGGGCCAGCTTGCAGCTATGTGTGTCTGCGAGCCTTCGTCCGTCGAGTGCCAGCACATAGCTTAATGTCTGTGGGGTCGTGCTGTGTTTAGACTACACTATATCTGGCTTGCTGATGAGTCATCTAATAGATGAAGGGGAAAGGAACCTGACAGGAAAGGAGAAGCAGAAACCCTCCGCGCTGTATGCTTGCACTGGTGTGTACTATAACGCGTGTACACGTACACTGTTTAAACATTTCCAAACACGCGTAGCTTTGTGTGCTTCAGTAGCGTTGTTCACATCTGAATAATCGGCTAAATAATGTTCTCTCCCTCTCCACCTTAGCTAATGTGTGGTGAGATTTCTGGCACAAAATGGCTGCCATGCATCACCCAGGTGGGTGCTACACATTGAGTTGAGTTCCCACACATCACTGTAAAGCACTTCGAGCGTTCGGAAAAGTTTGATATAAATGCGACGATTCACTCATCTGAATAATTGCACTTTGTACAGCAGGCACAATCATTACTGAAGGGTGCCACCACCCAGACTAATAAGTAACAGAGATAAGGGTGGTAAATCCTTTTTCCAAACTGCCATCTTTTGATTGCACCCCCCCTTCCCATTTTCCCATACATTTCTGCTGCTACCTGACTCACACAGCTGGAACTGTTGTTTAAACGTTAGAAATATTTAATAGTTAACAACAGGACTTAAGTGACGCAAACGAAATGTAGGCAACATTTTTCCATTTTCTAATAAAAGTAGACTTTTATGACTAAATACAATTGATTAAACAGTGTTTAAGGGCATCAATGACAAGTGCTTAGAGCACTGGATTCGAACCCTCAGGGCTGTGGGTTTGAATATTAAATTATATGTTAATGGTATGATAATAGCATGGCAAATACTACATTCCTTTGGCACCCATAGCAAAGCGCTATCCACAGTCACTCCAATCGCAGGCACCTTCAAAGCAAGCAGATAACGAAGAGTGCATGTGTCCTCATGTTTTCATTCGCCACTGATGATTTTAATCTCTGCACTTGGGAACAATACAATTATTTCCTCTTGCTCAGTTGCATTGTTAGCTTGAAAACAGCCAGAATCCATTGTGGTCATTATCTTGTCTCATCAAGACAGGAAGTACAGCTGATAAAGGAACTAAGGAGCACGTAAAAAGGAATGACTGCATATCATCATATGCGGGGGGGGGGGGGGCAGTCTCCACCCTCCATTCAAGTCCTGTATAACACAACTGTCCGAGGTAGGACACTGCTGTTGAACCCTTGAGCGAGGTAGTTAACCTGCATTGCTTCAGTATATATCCAGCTGTTTAAATGGATGCGATGTAAATGTCATGTAAAAAGTTGCGTAAGCCGCTCTGGATAAGAGCGTCTGCTAAATACCCGTAATGTAATGTAATGTAATGTAATGCAACAACTTCCTCAACACATTCAGAGTTTGGGGGCTGCTGGGCGGTCCATCCCGTTAAGTCACCGCGCCAGTGCTGACTGCCGCCTACGGCCCTGTAGGGCCACCCCTGACCGGCTCCAGCACTGGCAGGCAGGCGTCAGTCAGGCAGGGAGGATAAGAGCCTCACCGCGCCCCAGCTACTCGATCGGGGGCCCGCGAGCTCGTCTGCTAGGACACACCGCGAGAAGCGTTCACCTCACAGACTCGCGTCCGCGCGAGCAGCGCTTCCGAGCCGCGGCGATGACGAGAGGCGGGCGGCTGACGCGGCGCTGTAGAGGCGAGCGACACGCTCGTCTGCGCTCACCCAAAACTCACAGCGGAGGATGCGTTGAGCTCTGCAGCACCAGCGTGAGCGGGCGCTCCAAATCAGAGAGTAGAAAAGCGTAGATTTTTGTATTTTGCGACATTTGGAGGCCAGAATAGAGCACTGATCTAAACATACTACTTCACACCCACTGAGGAAAAAAAAGCTAAATCTGAGTCATTCATTTACTAAATAAAACAAAGCATGTTGTATCCCCGCAGGAAAGGACCCATTTTTCTTCCCCAAACATACAAAACCTGAGGCCTGAATGTAAATATTTGCGCATGCAATGCTGCAAACCGATGATGTAAATACACACTGGTGAGTTTACGAAAACACTCCGAACCGCATCCATGTAGTCACATGGGGGATAAGACATATCACCGTGTTTTACATGCTTATGTGGAACACTCTGCAGTGTGGTAGTGTCCTGTTTTTAGATCCGAGATTCTCCCCCCCCCCCCCCCCCCCCCCCCCCCCCCCCCCCCCCCCCCCCCCCCCCAGGCTATTACAAATTTGGTCCAGTGAATTCCTGGAAATTTGGGAAACGCTATCTCATTTCTCCACCTTAGCGGCTGATTTCCTGCCTACTTATCAGCCCAGTGTTTTCGCCAGTGAGTCACAACTCCCCGGTCCCCAAAGCACAGAACTATTTGGCAAGAAATACTCCGAAACCAAAAATTCAGTTTTTCTGCGGGATTCACCCTCGTTTCCCCTCTGACTCTGCCTCTCTCTTTCCCTCAATCTTAGACACACTTTCTCAGTCTTCTTTCTCTCCATCTCTCTCAGTCCCTCAGGCTCACACGCACTTTCACACACTCTCTCTCTCTCTCTCTCTCTCTCTGCAGAAACTAAAGAACGAGAGCCAGCCTTGTAAAATTAGTCGCAGGAGGCAAGAGGGTCCATTAAAAACATGTAGGTCAGTACTTGATTTATCACTGTGAGGGGCAGTACAATCATCAGCACTTTTCTGTTGCCGAGTTCCATACCAGAAATAGCAGCAATATTTTGTGTGAGTGTGCACGTGTATGTCTGTGTGTGAGTGTGTGCGTGCAAGTGTGCACACGCTTGGCTGTGCGAGGTGGTCAGCTTGTCACAGACAGATGGATACTGAGTAACCACTCTTTGTGAAAACAAACACATAAACAAACAGGATTACCTCTGCTTTTGGTATCGCAACATTAATAACAATAATTATACCACAATAATTATTCTTATCAGATATTAAGCTGTGTTTGATTTCAAACACAGTCACACAAAACCCATTAATGTGAACATTAAGGGTGAAAGGAGGTAAATTTTTCAAAATTAAATTTTTTTTTTTTTTTTTTACCAGTTACCAATACTTATCTGTATTTACACACTAAAAGAACCAGCATTATTCTTTTTGTCATTAAGACAACTTCGGTAATCAATCAAGGTTAACATTTCAGCTGCATTTCTCTATAACTATACACATGCACTATATCATTAAATATATAATACAATTCGTGAAGACACTTATGAAGAAGGGCTGGGGTAGGGGGTAAGGATTGTGTTTATGGAATAACCCAGACAATCCCAAAGACAGCTGTCAGATGCAATTACATTTAAGTTCATTGGCGAAGATCTATAGCTATTGAATGACAGGAGGGTGCGCTGGTCTAAACTGACTATGTACCAGAAATAGAGGCGGTGTAAAACAATGACAAGTGTCTCTGTTATGTTCTGAACAAGTTTCCATCATCCCCACTTTGCAACCCTTGTATAAAGCTGATGAATTTCTATACAGGTATGTTGCACGTTCAGATATAGAAGTTATTCAACGGCAGCATATCCAACTATAAAACTGGACATTTTGAATTAACCATTTAAATGCCATTTTTGTACGCTCCCACCCTCCCCTCTGCCCCAAATTACAAATTGACGTCGTTATTTGGTGTGTCAGTATCAGTAGAACATCGCACAGAACTAAACCAAACTAAGACTAAACATTTTCAATTGAAGGTAAAGCCTAATCATTTTAATCCTTCTAGCACATTCGCTTCATATTCACTTAATTAATGTAGCATTGCAAGGTCATGGCCTGCACAGTAGGCTACATGCGGTGTAGGCTACAAAGCATATCGCAATGTGGGTCAGAGCTATAGTCAAACATCTCTAATCACACTACTTTGATAGCCCGCTGACGGAAAATATGAAACGCCCCTGAATCACAGCGTTTAATTTGACAGAGAAAGAGAAAGAGAAAACAGCGCACTTTGCATCTGAAGCCAATATAGCCTACTTCAATTCCCGCGAGATAAAAAACAGCTACACATAAGTATTAATCAATCATAATACTTAAACGGAGTTACATCATATAGTAAAAGCTATATTATTCACATAGAAAATAATATGCCCGTTACACTTTAAAGTCTGAAATATGAATGGCGACTTTCGCAGATTCTGATCAGGTAGCCTATGCTACTTTATCAGAGAAAAAAAGTATTTTGCCACTGCGTCCTAAAAAAATTGACATAGCAACAGTTGAGTAAGACACCAAGTTATAATGTTAACTCAGTTTTGCAAGGCGGTGCAGCATTGAAAGACACACTGGAGAGTGAAGTAAATATATACTAGATAAGTACAATCCGTACACAACTGCGCAGAATTAACTATATTTCACTTGTCGAGACTATTCATAGCCTACATCCTACGAGATAATGTTCAGAAAGTGAATTGTTCTTTAAAAATGTCAGTAGCCTACAATGTCATTCACAGGCTGACAACAAAGTAAAGGGAAAGTAAGCTAAATTAGATTTGAAATAGTTCAAACAATTAGACCTACCCTTTCACAACACAAGGGATCCGGCAGATGACATGATGAACTTTCTTTGACAAAAAATATTTTCAGCAAGCATGGACACTTTATTGCCACATAAGCTGTCAATTAAGTTTACAAATAACTCACCTTGTTGCTAACATGTTTTAATAACTATAAATGCCTAATTACGGTAGCATAGTTACAATAGCCGAGAACTCAAACTGACCACTAACAAACGCAAGATTAGACCGCTACTGTCGCTTATTATTGAAAGTCAACGGACACCATGCAGGACTACAGATCTGGCATATGAAATGCAGCGGCAGCGTCACTTATAATTTCACAATTTCTTATAATGAGGGCATATGCAAATACGTGCAAGTTTCTCAACGGAGATCTTTGCCAGTGAGCTATTGTAGTGGCAGCTAGCTAGCTAATGAGTATGTCGCTAGCGAAATCTAGCCACTATATTTAAGTATTCTTGCGTGTTTCAGCTAGAAAATATACGCACAAATAAAAAACTAAATAGGTGTAATTATTCTGGTGGCAATTATGACTTAAATGTCTTTTTGATCGCTAGGGCCAGATGGAAAACAGGCGTCTAGCGTAGCATAGGAACCCGAGTTCAGGCAGCCGCAAGTCGGATATGAAATCTAGTTCGACCCTTGTGTAGCTACTGGCAATCTGCAGTTGGCGCTCCTTTAGATCAGAGTCCAGAAAAGACCTCCAAGTTCACAATAACGTTTGTTATCCGTATTTTGCTTACCTGCGAGACGTCATTCCAAATGCTGTCAGGCTTCCTAAAATACTAAAGGGGAGGATGAGGGGAAATAAAATAAGTCCTTCCCCGTTACTGTGCCGCGTCCTTCTCTCTCTCTCTCTGTTAAATAATGTTCAACTCCAATAACCTATCGCTCGCAGACCCCGCCTCTTACATCAACTGAACCTCTCAATTCTTCGACGAACACAAACCGTGTTTCGCAAACCATTTCGTAGAATAAATGCGGCGAGTTTTTTTTTTTTTGCCCATTCTAAATTGACAAATGTGGTTTAATGTACCTCTGTTGTAACAGTCGGGTATTGTGATTTCAAAATGTAAGATTGGCAAACACAATGCCATTTCATTCACCCAAGACGGTTAATTCGTAAATGTTTCCAAATGTATCACGTGGTACATTTTAATAATTGTAGAAGTCGCACTTCTGAACCACAGACTCAGTTGGAACTGTTTCAAATAGCTTACTGATAACACAGACTACAACTCTTTTGTAGGTATTTCATTTATTACCGTCAGTTATGTTATTCTAGGCTTTCTCTTTGGACAAAATGTCCTGGGAAAAACGTTTTGGAGAGCCTTTCAAGTTAATTATGGTGCGCAGTATGGAAAGACCGCTTAAACAATGTAATACAATGTTTACCCGGTTACATTTAATGGTAAGGAAGTTTTTCACTGAGGCTGCTTTGGTTTTATCTAAACGTTATTTCCTTATTTCTCTTTGTTCAACAGTAGTTGGCAGCAAGTGCAAAGCTAATGTTGTTTAAGGGTTTGTCCAGCAATAGTTAGCTGTGAAAATGCGGATATGGACAAATCCTCTGTGTTCTCTGGCGCGGATAACCTTGTGTGACGAAGGCAAAAGATTTACCCTGAATGCAATACGTTTATAGATTACTTCTCAATATGTCATTAACCTGTGAGACTATCGTTCACTGAATTGCAGAATGATAACACTGACATACAAATTTCGTTTTTGGAGTTCTTAATCCTTGTAGAAATTACTGGGGAATGCGTATTACTGTTTGTTTCTATTTTGATTTATTTGGAGTACTGAGCCGGACAAATCAATTTTCCAGTGGCAGCTGCTAGACTGATGCGCGCGAGGCAAACAGGGCTCGCCTCAGTCAAGAGCGGTAACGCTACAATTTCATACAGTAGGCACATTGACGTCATTGGGCACTGGGTAATCATTGGTTAATCTGTGTGGTCACGGGGCTCTGGGCGACAAGGTTCTGCAGTTGTCTTAAAGGATGGGTTTTCATTTGTGGATTTTATGTGCACCGCTGACATCTGCCACGTTTGACCTGACCTCTGCTCGTGCTGGGAGTTCACCCGGTCCGATTCAGTCTCCAGTTTTAATAAAAGTCACTGCCTGGCTGCTGCGTTAATCGTTAACGCCGAGCTTCATATTTTAAACCTGGACACCTGCTTGCCAAGGGCCTTCTATGGATTCCCCACAAAGGCCTTCCTTCGGGTGCCAACTTTCATGTAAGGTATTGTGCAGGACTTTTATGGGGGTTAGCTTTTTATGGTTGTGTGCTCACTAGCTGCTAATATTGCATGTGCATCCCCATGGCAAGAAGACAACCGCCAAGAGTTCTTCCAAATTTGGCAGGGGCTAGGATGGTCCAATGACCTCACCATCCCAGGCCTGTATGTAGAAGTTCTAAAGTTCAAAAGCTGAACCCTTGCAGAACAAAGACCAGCGTGTGGCCTGGGACAGCAGTGGCCTTGTTTTAATTAATAAAGACTTCCTTTATTAAACTGTTGGGGGAGTACGAGGCAAGTGACTCGATTGGAGAGAGGGAGGAGGACAGCGATGCCCGGGAGAGGGTGGGTTTAAATATAGCCGCTTGGATAATGGCATTCTCATTTTCTGTCCAGGAAATTTTCTGTATTGAGGGGTTATGAAGAAAAGCACTTAACTGAAATTTTTGATGTCTTCTGTACATGCCCTCCTTCCCCAAACCCTCCCTCCCCCGCCCCAACCCCCTCTCCCAAACCTCAGGCATCACACGGTCTGAGGTCACTGCTGGCATTTGATTTTTACATACAATGAAACCGTTATGTAATCAAACCCTCTGCTTTGACCCTTTTTTGTGTAAAAAGAATAATTAGCAGACCTGGGTCAAATACGTATTTGTTTTGGATCCAAATACTTTTCTGCGCTCTATTGATCTTGCCTGGTGTAATTGAGCCTGCCAATATGACCAGAAGGTGGGGATTGCACTTTTTGAGAGTTTTTCATTGGTTCCAATACACCACACAAAATCAGTAAAGCTTAGAAATGTATTTAAATCCAAAACAAATACATATTTGACCCACGGGTCTGATAATTAGTGGGATTAATAAAGGGAAAAAAATCTTTTAAAAATTAAGATTTATAAATATAATTAATCTGACAACCATCTATGTGATGAACTGATGAAACCTACCTAGAGCAAGGGGAAGCTTTGTAAGAAGTGTATAATTATTCTGCTAGACAAAAACACCCTTAAAATGCCAACCCACACTCAACAGATTTGTCCATTGGTCACCTCCTCTTCATCCAATGCTATGAACCCAAGGGACTCTTACATAGATGTATTGTAAGTGATTTTTCACCCCTCAACCCCCCACCCAAAAAAAAAAAAAAAATAAATAAATAATTTTTTTTTCAAATGCAACAAAGCTATTTTGTCGAAAAAATGTTAATCATCGTATTATCGTTCATCCATACACCAGGAAACTCTGAAAACAATTTCTAAAATTCTCAGAAGCAGTTTAATTTTACAAATTAAAATTCTAGAAAAGAATTCTAGAAAACAGAGTTTGTATCTGTCAGAACCACCAAGTGGTGTTTGGTGGAGATGTATCAAGCACATGCAAAAGAAGGAGAACATTCTTCAATGGCCAATTCGTTCATGGTTCCTGGATAATCCAACAAGCTAAATTCCCTATGTTTTGTACTTTAAGATAAGGACCACAGGTTCCCATGTAGGCTTGTAATTTGTGTGCATCATCTACCATATAAGGAACAGCACAACCAGTACCTCAGGCTTTAAACACATTTACTCCTGTGTTTTATTTTGTCTCCCAATTCAGAATGCTAAATTGCATTTTTTTTTAAGGCTACCTCATCAGTGCAGCGTCCTCCATCAGTTCAGCAGTGTGCCAACAAGCCATGCATGTCTTCTGAAATACCTGCTTCAGCTGGCACTGGATTTCACTCTGCTGTCCAATAGCTAAGCTGCTAGAGGCCTGGCCTGCTTGTACAGCTGGCTGAGGCTGACTGCAGACACTCGACTGAGGAGAGGAGTCGGTATTGCCCCTCCAAGCTGGGGTATGCCGCATTGATTAAAATCCTCCCTTCCTCCCTTTCCTGCTGCTGTCAATCATGCACTCCCCTCATGGGACACCCGGTCACAGGCAGTGCACGGTCAGGATTCAATTCTGTATGGTGGGGATCATCGCCGAATGGAGAGCCAGTTCTTTAGTTGGATGCACCACCGGACAGCCCAGGGCAAGGTAGCTTTACAGCATAGACATACAGACTGGCACATCTAAATAAAATACCTTAAGTTGCTTTAGCTTTCTTGTCCATAATGTCAACATTCCAAAGCATTTAATTAAAACCAACAACTAGGGAACCTAATGTATTACAGCTTGTCATCAAGCTGTATCTATATTGTGTATACAAAAAGGCCAACGTTGAAAGGTGACTGGTGCCATTGTGTAGATTAAACAATGCAGTCTGCAAACAGCTTGTTTTTTGACACTTTATTTCATGGTGGTAGGAACACAAGACACAAGTAATAAAGTTAGTAATTGTATCATCATGCCGTTCTTATTCTGTGCAGGTATTCCTTCAGGTATATTTCAGTATTTTAAACAGTAGTTTACAAAGGCCAGACTGGAACTCCACACAAAGACATGAAATAAGGAACCTGGAAAAAAAAAGTTATTCATTTTCAGTCCCTTATAGATAATCGTTCATAAAAATATTGACCATGATTAGCTACCAATAGAAGACTAATATACTGGTAAGCGTACAGAAAAGTAGACACTGACTTGAGTCACTGTGTCAGGGTGATCTGTTGATTTTAAGGCATTTCTGAGACAGTTTTAATCCCATCACCTGTCCTATTTCTGTAATGACACTTACCCATATTCCTTGAGCTCCAGTGATTTATTTTTTTTCTCTCTCTCCAAATAATACTCCTAGTACACAGGAATTTCATAATATCCACAGCTATAGAAGGTACATTAAAAAAGGACAACAATGAGAATATATTTATATTTTAAAAAATCATTAAATTAAGTTGCTGCTTTTGCTTGCTTGCAATACTAATTTCAACAGCATACTATGTATAGAGCACAGTGCTGGAATAATCGCCCCTCATAGCCAATATAAAATGAAAATTTCCCCTGTAGTTTTAGTCTTGCAAACCGGAATCCCACTCAATGACCCTAAAATATAGATACATAAATATGTTTTTTGAAACCCCTGCCCAATCCCTTCCCTCACACTGATACAGGAACATTGAAGTACTGTAAGTTTAGTGAATTCTAGCATGTTCAACATGGTTCCAGTGTATAACACTAAAAAAAGGATCTCCACAGTTATACATTGTTCATTTACATCTCAAATTGCAGAGCTGTACAAAAGGCTTTCTTTTACATCTCTAAAGGGGAAAATATATTTAAAAAAAAAAAAAACTTAAAATATGCATTGGAAGATGAAAAATAAGAGTTGTTCACCAGGCTGTCGATTGGGATTAAGTGTTCGATCCACTTACTGGCAGGACTCTTCTCTGTATTTTCCTTAAAACAGACCTGGACATAGGTTTAGTCAGGACATGCATTTTGAGGTGGCTGAACACACACTCACACACTGCACCTCTCCTCACAATGGTTATCAAACATACCTGCACAGCATGTGCATTACTGTGCTTATTCATTGTCACTGCTATTAAAAAAACAAAACAAAACAAAATAATCACTGGTTATGGGGATGCTGTTTTACCAATCTAGGGTGATCTTTCGTTAAAAAAGGTGTTTTTGAAACGCGGTCATCTCCTCGATGAGTATGTCGACTCATCCCTCATAAAAACGGACAACTTTTCTGCACCGCTGAACGGCTCTCTTCCTTTCCACTAGTTGTGCTCTGTTTAGCGTGTACGACAGTGCCCCCTGGTGACATAAAATCACATTTCACTTATTATGGCACAATTCGAAGTCGTAATTTTACTGAAAAAAAGAAGAAGTTGTTATATCCCCAGGCTCTGCTGCCACTTCGAACATGCAGATAATATACGGAGAAAAAAAAGTCCATAACAATGTTTTTTGATATGTATACTGCCAGAACATTTAAGGAGCTTTTTCTACAAGAAGTCATAAAAATGTTTTGGAATTTTAAAAAAAGCAAAACATGAAATTGGAAGAAAAGAGCAGCATGCAGATGAATGGTTCAGTTGGCTGAGTTACGGTTTCCCCCCATGGACACTTCAACACCTGCATGTCAAGGTGAACCCGAGAATAAGCATAGCATATTCACTGTGGCAGGTGTGCGTCTATCATCTGCGGCTAATCTGTAGCAAAACGCAGATGATGTGCCATGTCAGTCGGCCGTTTTGCCGCACGTGCTCAGATCAAGCTGATGATCCACAGCGTAAATGAAGACAGTGATGAGGATTGTTGAGGAACAGAGGGCGCTAAGTGCCTCAGCGGTCAGATGCACTGAAACTAGAACTACAAAAAAAAAAAAAAAAACTAAGTTAAAAAACATACACGCATTTTCCTTGCTCTGACTTTTTAAACAGAGGCGGTTTATCTAGAGTACGTAAAAGTAAAAGTGGCACAAGCAAAGTGTGGAGACACTGTTTCCCTCATGCAATACTCTTGGCTGTGATATGTGTAGACTGCGTAACCGATATACTGTAGCGGCTGTTCACACAGGGAATGTATTTACGCCACATTTACAAAAGCAAAGAGGAACCTACAGCACCAAAAGGCAACAGAAAAAAAACACCAGCACCAGCGTCGTGCACCACAGTTCAAGTAAAGAGCAATGTTTCTCTTTTTGTCTTTAAAAGCAATAAAAACTATGCCAGACTTTTGTTTCGACACCATGTGCAGCCGTGACACTCATTCAAAAAAAGAAAAGAAAAGAAAAAACGATCGTGTAGGCAAAGAGGAGCGTTTAAAAACAAACAAAAAAACCAAACAAAAACATATTGACAAAACGAGAGCAATATAAAATGAAAACAAAAAAAAAAATTAAGACAAACTTAAAGACAATGTATTTTTTTTCAATATATAAAAAGCAATGAAAAGTATACAAAAATAGAAAATAATTACAGCAGTTGTTGACGTGGCGTGCATGGGGAGGTGGCGGCAGGCTATTTGGCGGAACAGTGTAGTATTCTGGGGCTGTTCAGGGCGTCCTCCACCAGGTGGAGCTCCACGCCGTCCACAGTGACGTCCCTCACGCAGCCAGTGAAGCCCGTGCTGTACGCCTTCGGCAAACGGCGGACCACTGAGGACCTCTGCAGGCCACCTGGGGGTCGTGCAACACACAGAGCGTCAGCGCATCTGCATCCAGAGCAGACCTGGGCACAAATACGTATCTGTTTCGGATTCAAATACTTTTCTACGCTTTACTGGTCTTGTGTGGTGTATTGGAACCAATAAAATACTCTCAAAAAGTGAAACCCCCCGCTTTCTGGTCATATTGGCAGGCTCAGTTACACCAGGCAAGATCAATAGAGCACAGAAAATTGTTTGAATCCAAAACAAATACGTATTTGACCCCAGTCTGGCATATATCGTGAGGAGAACCCTGGCCCTGTTTCACGAAACAGGATTACGGAGTCCGCTGGATAACTGCGCCAAGTAAAACCCCGGAAACAGCTCTTTTTACTTCAGTCCATGTTCCAGATTTGGAAGCGTTCCGGGTTTTACGCAGTGCCGTTATCCGGCTAACTCAGAAATCCTGCTTTGTGAAACAGGTCTCTGAGTGACAATGTCGTGCTATTTACGTCAGGGCTACCCAACCCCTGTCCCTGGAGATCTGCCTTTCTGTAGGTTCTCATTTTAGCTGTAATTTGCCACACCTGATTCTACTAATTAGCAGAACAAGATCTCTAGGTCCGCGTCTGAAACAGCTTACTTCCCTACTATCGAGTATACAAGTTCCATGCAACTTGTGTACTCAATAGTAGGCAAGTAAGCTGTTTCAAACACAGCCTAGCTATTGAATGAGTTGTACTTTGGAGTGAAAACCTACAGGTTGGTAGATCTCCAGAACAGGGTTGAGCAGCCCTGATTTACTTCATTCAAATGAACAGGGCTACCCAACCCTGTTCCTGGAGATCTACTGCCCTGTAGGTTTTCACTCAGACCATAACCACACCTCAGTGAACAGCTAGAGATCTTGTTGAGCTGCTAATTAATAGAATCAGGTGTTGCAAATTAGGGTTAATATGAAAACCAACAGGACGGTAAATCTCCAGGAACAGGGTTGGGCAGCCCAGGTAATGGGCTTATTACATAGAGCAGGGCTACTCAACTCCAGGCCCAGTGGGACGCAGTGTCTGCAGGTATTTGCTCCAACCATGCACTAAACCACCTGATTTCTCTAATGAGCTTACTTCCTGAACCAAAGAGGCTAGATGAGAGAAGGCAGAGCAGCAGGTGGCAGCAGTGAGAAACCGTGGCACGGCGACAGCTCATAGTTAGAGAACTCATGCTTCTCTGATTGCGAATTATGTTTTTCTTTTCACACATAAAACATTTTTTTTTCTTTATACACGTGCAAAAAGACTTAAAAATACAGAGGTGTATAAAGTGTGTCGCTTTATTTTTCTCTTGTGAAGTGAGAACTATCAACATCTCAGCCTGATTAATTTCCTGCTTGTGGCCTTTTCAGTGGTCGGAGTATTAAGCTTGCAAAAATTTGCAAAAATTTTACGCACAATAATTCAGCTGGCGGCACCTGCGGTTAAAGGGATCCATTTCTTCACCTCCCTTCCCCTTAATCCAGCTGTGTGCCAGGAGACGCAGGGATGGCAGAGCTAATTTCACTAGAGCTGACAGGGGACACGACAGTTTTGGGGGGGTCACGCGGAGGGGCGTGATGACCCCCAAAACCACCAACCAGCCCAGCCCAGCGCAGCCCGGTCCAACAGACCCTTTCTGCGACCACGCAGATAAAAAAGGCTGTAAAAATGAAAATTCAGCGATGGGCACAGAACTCAGCCGCAGCTCAATCTGGCTGGACTTTTTTTTTTTTTGGAATGATAAGCAGGAGGTGAAGTGCTGGTCCAAATCCTGGGCCCAGAGTGCTGTGAGATTCCCAAGCTGCTGGCACCTGCTGATGCGTAATACCCACTTGTGACAGTTCACAAATGTTCTCTTAAGCGAAGGAACAGTAAAAAAAAAAAAGAAAAGAAAAAAAAAAAAAAGCAGTTTCACTTTGTGTCTATATTAAAGAGAGGTCTTTAAAGGGAGGAAGAGAGAAATTGTTGAGGGCAGGGGTCATGTGACCTGCCAAAGCAGGAGAGGACGCAGGTGTGGTGCCTGTGCAGGGTTTTTTGGGGGGGGGGGGGGGGGGTATGGGAGAGGTGTGGAACGTACCCAGCCAGAGAGCCCCATCTGTGTCCAGCTGTGTGGCCCCCAGGGGGGATGACCCTGTGACTGCAGCCTCATTACCAACCTGCAGGAAGCCATCTCTCAGCGTCCTGAGGGGGGAGGAGGGGGGAGAGAGAGGGAGAGAGGGAGGGAGGGGTAGAGGGAGGAATGGAGGGGGAGAGAGAGAGGGAGGGGGGGAGAGAGAGGTAGAGGGAGGGAGGGAGAAAGAGAGGGAGGGAGGGGTAGAGGGAGGAATGGAGGGGGAGAGAGAGAGGGAGGGGGGAGAGAGGGAGGGAGGGAGGGAGAAATAGAGAGGGGGGGAGGGAGGGAGGGAGGGAGAAATAGAGAGGGAGGGAGGGGGAAAGTGAGAGCGAGAGAGAGGGAGGGAGGGGGAGAGAGAAAGAGAGGGGGGATGGGGAGGGAGGAGATATTTAGAGGGATGAGTACAGATCACAGTAGGTTACTAATTTATTTATTCACATCCGCAGAGGTGCAACCCAAAGTGAGCAGCGACGGTAATGACAAGCATAACATGCTAGTACAGACTTACAGTACAATAATGGGTACATTCCTGGTTTTATTTGAACAAATGTTGCTTCTTTAGACTACCTGCTGTACAACAGATGGGACTGGGGGGGGCAGTGGGACAAAGCCTAAAAATCCTGCCCATCCCTCCATCTCCCCCACCCTGCCCGCCCATAAGCCAGTCCCCACCCCCCATAACCCACCCAAACCCCACTCCCCCCAGTCCCGTACCGGCTGGCCTTGATGCGTGTCCAGCGGTTGGTGTCGACGCGCACGGACGAGCGCAGCACCGCGGGCTTGGAGCCCAGGTCGAAGGTCATCTGCACGCGCCCGTCCACCACGGCGAGGGCGATGTAGTCGGAGCGCTCCGTGCCCTTCCCGCTCCACAGCAGCAGGCCGTGCGTCGCCTCCGTCTTGATGCTCAGCTCAAACGCGTTGGTCAGCATCGCCTTCTCGCTGTCATTCGAGGAAGGAGAGAGGAAGAAGAAAGCAGCTCAGTAACTGTTGCTGTCATACTGGGCGGGTGTTCCTGGTCTGCTGGCAAGAGGTGACCCTGCATCAGTACTCATATCTGACCTAAAACAACTGGAGCTACGGTGGAGTACGGGGGGAAAATTATTCAGGAATTTTGCTTCTGGGCAGAAAGTACAAACATCAAATTGTGGATGTCTTTGAACACAAGCTACTTTTATCGCTTATTTTTATCCCAATTTTGAATGGCAAATTGCACACCGTATGAACTGCAGCTCCACTGTCCTCCGTAAATTCAAGGAACTGTAGAAACTGCGTGAGAGTCCTCTGAAGTTGTCATTTGCTTTCAGGCCGCAGTCCTCCAGCAGAGCTGCGCAGCCACTGCGTTTGGGGCCTGCCTTCAGGCCGCAGGGCTCCAGCAGAGCTGCGCAGTCACTGCGTTTGGGGCCTGCCTTCAGGCCGCATGGCTCCAGCAGAGCTGTGCAGTCACTGGGGACTGCACTGCCTGCAGGCACACTGCACGCATTCACACTCGATGTTTTACGCGTCACTCATGTGCTCAGTTCCAGTAGTGCCCTCGCTCACATCCGCACCCTCTTTACAATCCCGAAACCACCAGTTAGTTTTTTTCTTGTGGTTAGTGTTTTCTTGCAGCAGCAACATTTCGGTACTCTCTTGTTCACGTCCCTCAACTTGCTTGTGTACTTGTGGTCATTTTCTGGGCGAAAATATTTGGCAAAGTCGATCTTAGAAAAGGCTACGTATGTGTGTTTACAGAGAGAGAGAGACAGACAGAGAGAGAGTGAGAGACGGTCATCCTCTCTGGACTCTATAAAAAAACACCTCCTCTCATTTCACCACTCCACTCACACACTCTGCTTGCGTAATGAGGTGGGGGGGAACCCATCCAACCGAAACCCTCCCTCCCTGGTCAAGCCTTTTCTAGAGCAATTTTCCTTTGTGTACCACTGTACTCCTTTTCTTACGTGTAATGTGTGATTCATGCGGCATCTGTGGGCATGCATGAGACAGCCTCTTTGTGTTGTTGTGAAAGGAAATGCGTCGGCCTGTTTGCGTTCTTTGTGAGAAAAGAGAGAACACTGAAATACACAGGTGCACAGGACCCTGCGATGGGAGACTGGGAAACGGACACAGACACTGAACACAGACAGAGGAAGCGACACGAACACAACACAACACAGCAGAGACAGCACAGCAAACACACAGCGAGCGCACACAGACGCACACGCGGGACGTGGGAAACAGACACAGGAACAGGTCGCCAGCTCAAGGGACTGCGTTCAGCAAATGTGACAGTTCAGAGCCGCGTTGGGCTAGACCCGCCCTCCTGTCACCTTTCACCGATTGGGAGACTGCCAGTTCGAGTGACGGCTTAGTGACACAGAAGCTTTTCGGCACAAATGGCCCGCTAAGGAATATTTTTATTTCTGTTAATTGCGACTTTTAAAACCTAACAAACCTGCCAAAGGAAAACAAAATGCTGAAGGCCAGCGGTAATAGTTTGCGCTGATAGCATTTCACTGGACAGCGATGAAAGAGCGAAAGCCAAACGCTACCTGACAGTGACAAGTCTATCTGCAGCACAGACGCCATTAAAACACCCTGTAGCCAGGAACAAAGGGCAGGCTGTCTCCCCGGACGTGACTGCATTTCCTTGTCCTGAGACGAACAGTTAGCCAATCAGAGGAGGCAGCCACACGAGGTGCTGGAAGTAGCCTCAGGCTATCTATAGCTGACTACTGTTGGTTTGGGGGCAGGACTTAAAACCCAGATAAGGTTTGAATCTTAATGTATTTTTGCTGCGCCAATAATTGTTTCCACAGGATAAAAACAATTATGAACCTCTACATTTCAACACTTCAGCATAAGTTATAATTAATATAGGTTAGTAAGATGAAAATGCATTATATTTATTTAGATAAGTTTAGTTTTCTCATCACTTTCAGCCTAGTCTTCTCGTCAAGTAACACATTTTCTCATTTTCATTGTCAACTAAAATATGCATGCAGTATATTACACAGTTATGAACAGTGTTACAGACAATTGCTACAAAAGATCTTTGGGTCTAATTCTTTAGAGTTCCCTTGATTATTCAAGGAGAAGCATGTTGACCAGTCATTTCTTTTGCGGGGCTTCCCCCCCAGCACCACGAATAGTCGGAGCTCTTTTTGGAGCAGATGGTCTTTACTTCTCTGCAGGTCTGCTTAAGACGCGCTCATGCTCGGTGAAAATGGCCCTGCATGCTGGGGCAGGGGAGGCTGTAATTTCCCTGGAAAAGCACCTTTTCAGACCGGAGAAGTGGAGCTGTGGGCAGCACTGTGGCGTAGTGGACTAGCCTCTAAACGCTACCGTAAGGCAAGCTTGGATGCTATTATTGCCTTCCTTTGCGGAGAGCATCAGCAAGGCCAATACAAATTGGCCCAGACAATGCAGGCAAAAATACATACTGAAAGATCAAGTCAACTAGACCAGCGCTTTCTTTGGCGTTATAGATAAAGGACAATGGCCCACAAGCCCCACCCAGTCTATTACACTGTGGAGGGAAGCAGGCAGGTGGGGGGGGGGGGGGTAGCATACCACGGAAGCACAGGACTCACCTTTTGTCTGGTAGCCTCTGAGATGACTCAGGACTTAAGGGGGGGGGGGGGGAGAGAATGGAGGGCATGCAATAAGCACAAGGAGGAAGACGGAACCAGGACCCCCCCCTACCCCACCCCACCCCACCCCCCCCCACCCCACCCCACAAAACCACTCCCCACCCCCCCAAGTCCAATCGCCAAACCCCAAGGAATGACATCAGAGGATGAAAGGACTGTCTTGTCCCCCCCACCCTGACCTACACTGGTCTATTGTTTCTGGCACCGATGGTGGTTCGCGATTAGTTTTCAAGGATGGCTGTGAACATAAAGATGCACCTTTTGGGATGAGATGACATATCAGTGTTTGAGTCTGTCATGTTAGCAGTGGATGTGCTAATAGGGTTTAGTCAGTCTAGAATAGATAAAAATGAAAGACAAACAAAAAGATAAATCCTCAATACCAGTTTTCCCCCATGAGCCACCACTGGGGAAGCTATATCTTTTTGAGGGAATTTTATATATGAAAGCTGATTGTCTGATAGACAATAGTGTTCCTTGAAAATCTTTGATTAAATTAAAAGTTGATTAAATCAAACGGGGTTCAATAGCCAGTAATGAGAAAAACTAATACAAAATAAATTGCAGTGACTCACATGACGAGATAAACAAAGATTACATTGATCTTGACTTAGAGGAAAATGAAGATAGATCTGACCAGCAGTAAATGGTATGAAAAACACTGTGAGGGGGGGACCAGACACTTTGCCTGTGGTGTTCATGTCTTCTCTGAGAATTAACTGACTTTTGCCATCCCTATTCAAAACCATGTAATGTTTAAATACAGCGGCGTCACCTCGCTTTCCTAGATGAGATTCATTTGAACCCTGAGCACCATTACAGTAGAGAACGACACCAATTAAAATCTTGGGTAGTGTAGAATGCCTTCAAAGCACCCTGCACACCACCACTGATGTCTGTGAGTGATGACTATATTTATTAATTGATCAGAGACCTGGAAAATATAATGATATGGCTTAGATATGGGCTGATGAAGAGTAAACTGCATGTGGCAGATTTGTGGGATGGGCCACAGTTACGAAATGAAATGCTGGATCACTTATTCAACGAAGGCCATTCCACGTCCTGTATTTCCCTAGTCTAACAATAACAACACAACTCCAGAACTGTAAACTGATGGATTTAAACACCACGTGTAAACGGGGAGGGGAAATTCACGGTCAAAAGGACACACATTAACACAGCCATTTATGCAGTGGCACTGACACCCATTCATTATTTTTGGAATGGTTCATTTGGAATCCAAGCATGAAGAATACGATGCCTTGATGCTATCAGCATTTTAAATGTTACAGAAGCTAAAACAAAATGCTCTGCTGGCATGCACTCATGCATCAGATGTAATCGGTTCATGATGCAGTTCCGATGAAGTCAAACTGACAGTGACATCACGTTAGTAAATGGACTATCATCCAGTGCCTTAAATAATCAAAGATCACCTGATCTTTTCAGCTGGATGTACACAATGGGAGGCATGAATAAGAGAGTAAACATGTAAAACCCAATATATGCTAGCAAAAACTAAATATATACAAAAATCCTCTCTGGTTAGTTTAAATTATATCCTTATAAAAATACTCAGAATGCTTCAGATATCTACTTACTTTGGGATCTCATTGGTCACTTGGCTTGTGAGCAGTAAAGGAATGACAGGAACACTCATATCAGACAGAAGGGAGACAGACAGACAGACAAACAGACAGGCAGCAAGGTACTACTTCTGGACAGGGCAAATCCACAGAAGGAGAGCAGCGCAGAGACACAGAGACAAATACAGGAATCAGAGGATTTGGGTTTTAAGATTTTGTCGAGTTCTCAAACTGAGCTGGGTGCCTACGTTTTTCAGCCAGCAGCTTATAATTTCAAATCCTATATGAGACTGCTGTCCCCCACTGATTTCTAGCTGGCAAGGACACAGGAGTACAGGATTTGCTTGGGTGCACTGAGAAATTCCGAAAGAGGAGGAATGCTTTGTGTAGGAAGCCTGCAGGAGGGAAATGGGGCTGTAATTTAATAGAGGCTGTGGATGAGAATTAAGGCTTAAGATGAGAGAGAAGCAAAGGACTGTGCTATAGCTGAAGTGGACGTGCTAATTAGAGAGACTGCGTCGGGGGCCAGAAAGGAAACTCACAAGAACCTGGACAAGCTAACAGTTGGAGGAGAGAAGCTAATTGGAGTGAAAATTGGAATCAGGCAATCAACATCAGCATCTCTAGACCGCTGAGAATGAACCAAGTTCTGTACATACAGCTAATACCCACCCAAGTATCCCATCACAGAAAGGTGCACAGGGCCCAACAGCTAAGGCATTGCTGTCATGCCAGTATTACCCAGCATTACCTCTTGGAAACCGCGTTATGGTATTCGATGAATGTCCGGCCATCAAAGGCAATGGAATCCGCCTGCCCCGCTGACTTCTCAACAATTCCTGTGGGGATTAAGGGGAGGGGGGGGCACAACATCATGATGAGCATCAGCAACAAATTACTTAAATTCCTTGAGGACAGTTCAGAGCCGAGTAACGGCATGCCTCACGGTACGCTTACGAATGATCCCCCATTTCCCCTCTTCGCGTTTTTTGATGTTATCATTCATTTCAAGTGAAGCCGTATTATGGGTGGTTTACAGTAGTTTTTTGTGCCCCAGTAAGGAGCAGACATGGTGCGAAGCATTCAAAAACAGCAGCTATGCACGGTGATGTACTGTGTGATAGGCAGGGGAGTCCTGGTCCCAGAGGGTCTCGGTCTAAGAGGCCTCCTTTCAACAACTCATTTAGGCCAATTACATCCTTAATTGGGAAAAATTGTCCATTTTGCTAGTGTGTTTTTTTTTTCCCCCAAGAGGATTAGACAACTGACAGGACTACATGTCTACAGGTCTGGGTTCCCCAGATGCCAGGGAGGTTATGATTAAATTTTAATCGACAGAAGAAAGGGTGTCAGGGATGAGGTTTGAAGGAAAGAAGGGATGGGATGCTCACCGTTTTTGCAGTCCGTCCCAGAGAAACCATGCTTGCACACGCACTCGTAGCCCTCCAACTGGGGTAGGCAATGGCCCCCGTTCTTGCAGACACCTTGAGCACAGGGGTGGTGGGGGAACGTGGACACATCACTAGAGCTCAGCGCGTTCTCTCGCTTCAAGATTGGGATGCCCATAAGTATGATCTGTACAGAACACGCATACGCAAACACACACACACACACACACGTTATATCACCGGACTGCTCTGTGTTTACTCATTTTCAACACTCCAATGCAATTAAAAACCGTTCATAAATTAAAATGCAGCCTTCTATGTAATTTGCAATCGGATGAATCGCTTGGTCCACACATTACTGCCGTGCGGTTTCCTCGAAGCCAACACGGCACAAGATCATTTCAGCACCGATTCCTCTCGGATTCTGCAGGATGACTTTGCGAATGTGGCCGTCCGGACGGACGACCTGGAGCAGCATGCTGGGATTTATGGCATGTATAAAGCACAGGACGGGATCATAAACGAAGCGCACGTACAAATGTGTAATAAGGGGGGGACAGTGGGGATCTGAGATAAAAAGTCTGCTGGCAGGGGACTTCTATTGTAGAGTGTGCCATAAAGTAACCAATGATCACCTGACATCCTTAGTGGCCGCAGCGCCTGGCGATAAGGGGCCAATGAAAGAACACCACCAGTAACAGTGTTCACCCGTCCTCCAGGCCTCTGAATGCCTTTTTTATGTCCATCATTAAAGAGCAGATGATACGGTACTTTGAAATCTTCCGTGAATAAGGCCACCCATGGGAGGAGCGCAGTAGCAATGACTCACTGACTGGCTCTTCAACACACTTAAATGTGACAGAATTTTATTTAGGGCTTGTATTTATTTATTTATTCGTTTATTTATTTGGCCCCAAGAGCTCTGTGAACTCTATGACTCTCATTAATCATTATCAAGTGTTATTACCAAATTACATAGATTTTTGACTGCCCACCAAATTTTGATTTATAATCAGCATTTAGCCTGGTTTAGCATGTACTGTCCATCAATGCTAAGTGTACTGGGCTGCAAAGCTAATCTACAGTGGAGAAGAGAGACCCCCCCCCTCCCCCCAACTCACCTTCTGCACAGCGCCTTTGAAGCCACTGCTAAGAGAGGCCGCTCTGGCCAGCTTGCTGAAATCTGGAGCCCCGCCCACATACAGAGACTCCTTCAGGTTGAGAGCGTTGTTGTAGTTCTGGACCGTGGGGACATAGATCAGAAACTTACTGTAAGCAACACACTGAACTGCAAATCCATGGGATGCTCATGACTGCTATTCGCTTGTCTGTTTACGAAAGAGAGACTGCCAAAAACGTGCCTTTATTGTCTGAATCAACTGGCATCAAGCAAATTCAATAAATTCATTCTCAACTGAATTTATCATCGTAAAAATATAACCTCATATACCAAATACATAGAGTAGAAGACAGGATGTAGAGAATGTTATGCAGGTTGTATAACAGTTTGAAACAAAACTGTCTTTGTATACAGTTGCATGAAAAAAGTGTTGATTATTTATATTTACATTTAAAAAAAAAAAACTTGTGGCACAGACTCTTCTGTTTATCAAAAAACAGATGTTAATTGCATTTTAATTTTCACATTAGACTGAGATGCGTTTTAATAAGGATAATGAGAATGGGTAACTAAAGGCTCTCCGCACTGGAAATGGTTGAAATGTCTAATGACCACTGGCGCCCTATTTTCACGGGGGATTATAATGAACGCGTGATTGGTCCCCAGGCCCTTCACACGAGCGGCAGAGAAAACCTTAATTGGTGGATCATTCAAGCTCCAGATGACCGTGGAAATCAACGCTCTCCAACCCCGCATGGGGGGGGGGGGAGAAAAAAAATATTAAAGGCTTTCAGAGAGAGGGCTTTCATGGAAGGCTCTGCTTATTAAGCCTTTAAGATCACTCTTGTATATAGGGCAGAGACTGCCTGGAGGAAAACTCTCAGCTTTAATTGCTGTAAAAGTCACAGGGGCACCACTGCTTTACTGCAACGTGTTGCGCGTTGCTGCCGTCGTGTGTTATTTTTTCCCCCTCCTCTTTTCAACTGCGGCAACGTGGAAATGTAGCAAACCTTTTCTCAAAATGAATTCCTGTCTTCCTAGTTTATTTATTTTTTTCGCTCTCACAATTAGGATTTTTGATGGTACCGTTTCTGAAAACATTTCTTAAAATGATTTCTGATAACTGTTTCGTCGCTGCACCGTCCACCATCGATTCAGAAAAGCACTGGAAGTACCGACAGTCCTCCAACGGGAATGAAGCCAGCCACCATTTTGTTTTGCTCCACAGTCTCCCACAGTTGAGCTGTGTGCTCACCGCATCGGAAGAGGGCACCACATGCACGGCCGTCGCAGGCAGGACTGCAGGCGCCCGATATTCAAAGGACCGGTTTCTCGAAGTGATAAGGGAGGGATAATCTCATTAATCCGTCCCTTTCCCTCGGCAGAGCTTTTGGCAGTCGTGCGTCCCTGAGGAGCTGCCGGTCACGGTAAAAAAAAGTTGAACAGCCACGGCTGTACGACCGCTGATAGGAGCCTTCGTGAACCCCGCAAATGGGGGTGGAGCCAACACGAGCCATCCACAAACCACCTATTACAACCAGCTGTAATGTTTTATGGTGGATAGCTACAAGTTTTTATTGGTTGATGGCTGATAGTAGATGGTACCGTAGCTCTTTGTACTCCTGTGGAGTTTATGAGTCCTCACTCAGCCATTGCCATGCTGTAGCTGGACTAAGCGGGGGGTTTGGGATGAAGGGGGTGCTGCTGCCCCCCCAGTCAAGTGGAGCCTCAAATAGACCCAACCAGGTAAGCCCGTTGTGCCTCTAAACGAAGGCACTTATCCTGCAATACAAATATCCAGCTGTCTGGTTTGAAGCATGCAAAATGTATGCTACGTCAGTCACCCAGCAACATGTTCTCTACTGCGCTAATACACAATGCAATGGCTTGAGGGCAGGTGAGCGATCGTGGCTACAGTGGTTGGGGACTTTAGCTTAGCATGTGGGGTAAAACAATGAACATGAACAGCGTTGGGCTTTGACCAGCTCGCTTCCTCTCCGTACTGCTGTACGTCAAATAAAAATCTGGTCCTTGTCTCAGGACTAGGAACACAACAGTGTTCCAAAAAGAATTCTCTTCATGACACCCCCCCCCCCCCCGACCCCTATCAGCCGGTCTGAGGTGAAAGCCAAACGCGGTTCGTAATCAAACGCTTCAGCTTTGGGCGTGAGGCGACGGGAGTCTGGAAACCCATCGATGGCGCTTCGGTCTTATTCTCAAATGCGTAAATGGATCTGAGATGAGAAGCACAGCGCTACTGGAAGAAGATAAAAATGGAATGGCTATTGTGGAGCTGAACTTCAGTGTTTACCTTTCGCGATTTCTTAAATCCAGAAGACAGCATGAAAAAAAAACAAGGGAGGGAAAACAGTTGCAAGAGAGAGAGAGAGAGGAGAGAGAGAAAATAATGAGTAGTTTAGATGGGGTACAGGGCGCAGAATAAAACAGAGATCACCACACACGACCCAGAAATAAAAAACGTAGAGTCGCCCCCCCCCCCCCCCCCCCCCCGCAGCGAAAAAAAGTCAAGAAAGCAAAAAAGACAGATCCTGGACAATCAACACATATCTAGTCAAGACAGATTTCCGGAGTTCAAAGGGAAACAAGACTGAAAGTACAGGCAGTTCCCTATAATTATTATGTTTTTATTGAATTATTCCCTATAATTAAATAAAAACATACTCTATTTATACTCCCGCAGTAGGGAGCTAGCCCTCGTATAACCACACTAAAGGCACTTTCTCGTCTGCTGAGCATAATGTAGGCTACAAGAACACCGAGCATAGGTAACAAGTGCATGTCTCACATACATAGCATTCAGGCTACAGCCATCAAACTGGCATGTCGAACTATTAGGCTTCCTGTGGCTAGGCTAGTTTCCATTTGACTTTTCAATACTGATTTGTCAAATTCATAGCGGGGGCTGGGGGGGGGGGGGCGCGGAGGGCTGGCAGAAGGCTTTACTGTTGATGCTGGCTGCTCTGATTGGCTAACCGAGAAGAAACTAAGCAGAAAGAAGGAACAGTGCTTTCCTGGATGGGCTACCCTGGAGGTCTGTTGCTAAGATTTTTTTTTTTGTTTTTTTAAATGGAGAACAGCCCTGCAGAAATCCCGATATGAAATTTGAAGGTTGTCATTTATATCGGGAGTATCATGAAATATCAGGAGCCTTCCTGTTCTCACTGAGAAAATTTCATTTTAAAGGGGGGGAAAAGGCTTTAATCTGAAAGAATATCATAGGTTTTCCTTTTACCATATGCATCTCATGACATCTTGCAATATATTTGAAGCGTGTTGGAAAGAGTCAGTTGAGTATCTGAAGCTGAGCCCCAGTATCTGTGTTCTGTTGGATGTGCACAGCTAACGAAGAACCCCCCAGTACAGCATAACCATGCGCTCTTGTGCTAACGGCTATCAGACACTGGGGCCCTGTTTGGGAGCGCTTCTCTGCAGCATAAAGTACCTCACTTTGCTCCCTCTCTCCCTCCTCCAACTCTTCTCTCTCTCTAACAGTTCCTGCATCATTTATCTGCTGGAGTCAGGCTCTACCGTGAGATGCAAGAGCGGACTGTTTCACCCTGTCTTCGGTGCTTCTAATGAAGAAAAAAACGCCTCCCCTCAGAATACAGAATTATAATGCTGTAATTGGAAGGGCTTTCTGCCACTGAGTGCTTTGATTCGGATAGTTTAGGTTGTTTTATTCCACTGAGTGCCGAGCAGAAGCGCCATTCACTTTGTGTATCGCACATTATCTCCTATTCAATTTAATCTATTGTGAGACCTTTTTGTGTTTTCTCTGCACGGCCACTGTGAGTGCAAGTGAGGCTGAGGTGCAGGGAATTATGCTCAATGGGTGCAATTAGAAGCAGAGAAAAGAAGCATATCTTCCGTGTAGGGCTTTGAGCTTTCGCACGGCGAACGCAGAGAGAAGCCGGACAAAAGCCGGATGCACCCGAGGGGAAGAGACGGACGGGTTTCTAAGAGCAGACGGCGACGTACACAGTTTCCACGATCGTTGTTCTGTTGCCGTGGAGCCCTGCTCGCCCAATGGCCGCTCTGCTCTGCCGCAGCAGAACATTTTCGCCGCTTGGGCGCAAATTTACGGCACCCGCCCCACGCTCACGAAACCGCGCCTGCGTTCTTGGCCCGGCGGATCTTCCCCCAAAGCCAGACGCGCGGGAGGCCGCGCACCCCGCGTACCCTGACTGACAGCGCGCGCAGCCTGTCACGTCGTACGCTCGGCTCCGACTGGCGGCGGCGAAGAGAGGCCACGCCCCCCCCTTACCGGCGACTCCCCCCGGACGCGCTCGCCGCCGTCGACGCTGATCTCCCCCTTGCGGCTGACGCGCTCCAGCTTGACCGTGTTCCACGCGCTCAGCTTGACTTTCTCCCGGCTCCTGGGAATGAGGGAGAGAGAGAGAGAGAGAGAGAGAGAGAGAGAGAGAGAGAGAGAAAGTGAGAGAGAGAGAGAGAGAGAGAGAGAGAGAGAGAGAGAGAGAGAGTGAGAGGGAGAGAGGGAGAGAGAGAGAGAGAGAAGGAGAGAGAGAGAGAGAGAGAGAGAGAGAGAGACAGAGAGGTAGAGAGGGAGAGAGACAGAGAGAAGGGGAGGGAGAGAGAGGGAGAGAGAAAATGAGAGAGCGAGAGAATGAGAGACAGAGAGAGAGAGAAGAGACAGAAACATGAGTGACACATGCACACAAGTGAACATGAACAAAGGTCCTGCCAGTTATAATGTGTTTTTATAAGTGGGGGGGGGGGGGCGTACCTGATGACTGCTGGGCCCTTGCCCAGGTCATAACGGAACTCCAGAATGCCGTCGTTGAGCCCCAGGGAGATGAAGTCTCCCTTTCCGTCGTCCTTCTGCCCGTTGTAGAAGATGAGGCCGTTGGAGTCGTTGGCTAAGAAAACCACCGTCATGTTCACCTTTTCTCTGAGGAAGAGGTTAAAGTGCGCTGGATTAAAACCACACACAAACAACACTCAGCCTTCCTGATCTGGAAATTGGGGCCATTTTGGAACAGCAAGCAAACTGTGCGCAGCTGAGAATTTCAACCCCCAACTGCGGGCCTTCTTGGCCGTGCGACGAGGTCAGTGCCCTGAGAAGAATGGGTGGTGTGACTTTCTGGACGAAAGTAGGAGGGCTCCCAGCTAACTAGCGAGTTAGCGACTGCTACATGATCTCCCTCGGTTACGTAGCAGAAAATGAGCGTTGTGACTTACTGCAGGTCATGGCCAAAGGTGTGCAGGCCTTTCATCTCCAGGTAGGAGTCCCCATTGAAGGACGGCATGTAGGCCTCATTCTTGTCTGTCTTGGATACTGATGGAGATATGGAGGACACAAATGAAGGAGTGCACCATCTCATTGTCTACAGACAGGCCACTTCAGGCTTTGACAAGGGTGCAGAAACCTGGGTTTCTTGCTTTCTTTAAAGCAGATAGGCAAACATCCCATGTTCCCCCCACACGCAACAGGCTTGCCCTAGCCCCTGAAGCCCCTGAAATTACATACGCTGGATTACCGAAACGTTAAATTAGGCTGGGGGGATGGTAAACTGAGCTTAAATGTTAATAAGGCAATGCAAACAAACAAACAAACAAACAAAAAAACCACAATAAACAAAAATGTAAAGAGGCAGACAGACACGGAGCGCGAGCAAACGCTGCAGACACAACAGCGGAGCTCCCTGTCAGTCACACGCGGCTGAGCAGGAGCCGGGATGGCTGCCAACTGCCTCCAGCGAAGGGGAGAGGGACTGTGAATCACGGCAACTACATCTATACAGCACGGGGGAAAAAAAAAAACAAACAAAAAAAAAAACCCTTCTTCCTCTCCGAACAGTGAGTGTTTTCTCTGCGCTCTGGACACAAATAAAATCCCACGAGGGAGCTACCATTAGCAGGCAGCTTGCTGGCTCAAACCACAAACTCATTTCCCTTCGCTTTTAAGCCCACAAGACCGTGTCCAGTGCCGGACACCACACGAAATGGAGATTAATAATGCAGACTAGGGTGACAAGACTTACTGAGGTGCATTCTCTAAAAGGGACTCGTCGAGGTCTGAGATTAGAGCAAGCAACAGGGTACAAGTGGAGATTAATGAGGTTGGTTTTGCAGAAACGCGAGAAAGCATTTTTTTTTTTGTTCAACAGAAAGAGCTATTAATGCGTGGAATAGTTTATCAGGGTGTTTAACAGAGGCAGAAACCAACGGGATGTTGAAAATCAAGGCTGGGCAGCATTGCTTGACTCCGTAGGCAAGATGCTGAGCCTCGACGGGGCTGACTGGCGTTCGTCACCAAACGCTCTCGTGTTCCTTCATTACCGACTGCGTCGGTTGAGCGGGGAGAGTGAGGACAGAGAGCCCGAGTGTGGAGCCGAGAGATTTACCCAACGCTCTGGCTGAGCGAGATCTCATTTTTCACCCTGTCCAGCTCGCCGCTGCCATTAGTCATCCCATTGATTCTTAAAACACTCGCCCATGAATGAATACTTTGCTCTCATTGATTTTCTCTCACGACTCAGTAGATCTTAACCGGCTGATAACACAGCCTCTCTGGGATAAGGGGCTCCTCTCCCGAATTAGTGTTATGTCTTTGGGAACCGGGTCACTAAGGTTTTTTTTGTTTTGATTTAAAGTTTTTTTTTGGTGTTTAGTATTATTTTGCAAATAGAACTAATTTTAACACTGTCTGTATGAATTTCCATCAGGACAAACAAATAAAAGTAAACAAAGTAAGTTCCAGAGGGCTGATGAGAACTTCAATATGTGGCCCCCAGAGCACCACCCCCAACACTTGCCCGTGTTTGTTGGGTCTGTACTGCTTTTTGAACACTTTACATTGTGGGAGTGGCCCACTGGCTTATGGCTAAATTTGGCACAAAGTAAATTCTGGATGGGCAAAGTAAGTCCTTGCTTCAGCCTCTCTACCTCAGGGTTCCTGCCCTGTTTAATCTCCTAATTCAGGACGGAAATGTACTCTCATGGCTGGGAGCTAAGGAGTAACAAATGATATGCAGCTGTTTGATCTGTGTGTGTGTGTGGGTGTATGTGTGGGTGTGTTTCAAATTCCTAGTCTCTCCAGAGACATGCATGCAACCAGTACAGAATGAATGAATGAATGAACACAAAGCAATGCTCACAAGGGACAAATACAAGAAATGGAAATGCTTAAAAAAAGCCTATGACATGATACGTATTCAGTATTTATAAAGCGATTCATACAATGTTCTGCCTTTCTCCACCGGCCCACTATTGAATTGCAAATAGCTGACTTTCACTGTCAATATTAACAGTTCATTCGAAATCGGGAGAGAGAGTGATTATACGTCTGCCTGTCATCTAAAAAGCGCCCGCCGATTGGTCCTTACCTCTTTCACAGTGCGTTCCCTCACGCTCCATTGGACATTCGCATTTGTACCCGCCCTCTGGCAGGACCTTGCACTGAGAGGAGGGATGGCAGTGATTCGGGTCACATGGGTTGTGGGTGTCCGCAC
This sequence comes from Anguilla anguilla, assembly GCF_013347855.1. Taxonomy (NCBI): domain Eukaryota; kingdom Metazoa; phylum Chordata; class Actinopteri; order Anguilliformes; family Anguillidae; genus Anguilla; species Anguilla anguilla. The sequence continues at coordinate 32,142,190 of NC_049213.1, read as the reverse complement.
ACGTGGGACCTGCAATCAATGATCGCACAAAAAGAAACATCATTTCCTGAATCCTAAATCAAGCAAATAAAAGCCAACGAGAGGTAGCCAGAAGGCTCGTCTTTCTACAGTATAAAGGGAGTCCCAGGATTTACTCCATAATGGAGGTCATTTTTTAATAGGATTTTGAATTAAGCCGACTCCGGATTGAGGAGTCCGATCCGAACGCTCAGCCACGCTTCAAGGGTCACTCACGGAAACACACCCAGAGGACGGCGGTCTTAGCCCGCGCCAGAATTAATCAGAACGTTCGCTGAGGAAATGTTATTATTTTTTTTCCCGCCAGAAGCTCTGAGGTAAAATGAATTCCGTAATGAAGCCCCCTGTGGTGTTCTCAAGACTCTCTCCTCTCCTCTATCTCTCTCTCTCTCTCTGCTCTCCTCTCCTCTCTCTCTCCTCTCCTCTCTCTCTCCTCTCCTCTCCTCTCTCTTTCTCTCTCCTCTCCTCTCTCTTTCTCTCCCCTCTCTCTCTCTCCCTCCTCTCCTCTCTCTCTCTCTCTCTCTCTCTCCTCTCCCTAAAGCCACTGATTGCACATCTCCAGATCATCCCCCCATTCATCCGTCTCCCCGGCAGCACGATAGCTGAGGGTGTCAGTTCAGTTACGCCTGAAGATTAGCTCCGTTTAACACTGTCACAGCACTGCCTAAACAGGCACTGACCAGGTGAGGAAATGAAACGAAGGACGAATTAAGGACCATAAGTAGGGAGGAATCAATTACATGTAACCTTTTTTTAAAATCATTTTTTTAATGGTGGATGGGGTGCAGTTGGGGGGGGGGGAGAGTGGCAGGGGGGAGTTATAATCACTGATTATTGCTGCATCTACACTGTCGTCATGATCGAGCAAAACAATGAACCACTGATCCGGTCACTTGCTGTTGCCTTGTGAAAAAAGTCGAGCTACTCGAACCTCATCCGTCTCTCTCTCTCGCACCCGTGGTTTTGCAAGGCTGCTGCTGCGGGGGAAAACACGGGATGAAAAGGGCGGGAACGTGTCTTCCCTGGAACAGCTGTAGCGCCGCCATGTTCTCCGCTTTCCATAACAGCCTTCTCTTTGAAGCCCCTCATTAGCAGGGAGGCAAGCTTAGCGTGACCGACCGGAGGGGTCTGGCGGGTCGGTGCGAAGGGAACACGAGGGAGGTTTTCCAGAAGGCTTCAAAGGCCTGCCGCGCCTCGCCGCGCCGCGCCGAAGCTCCGTGCGGCTCGTCCCGCCGGCGGGGCTGGGCCGGGCTGCGCGGCAGACCGCGTGCGTCCGCTCTCCGCGGCGAGTTCTCACTTCCTTCTCAATCTTTCCAGCTCCTTCTTTCACGGGGATGCTTCTTCGCATCTTTCGACTTGTTTTAAAAGTTATTTTGAAAGTACGCTCGTTCCTTTGGCAGCTTGTTTTCTTTTGTTCGTTTTTTTTTCTTCTTTTTTTTTTTTTTGGCTCTCCATTTAGTAACTGTTACATGAATAACTTTCTCTCCCACTCTCACTTTATCTCTCTGTTAATTACACATTTCTTAGCAGTTGGATTTCACCCGTTGCCAGTCGGACCTGGCCCAGTTTCAGACTTCATGTTGGAAAATACACAAGAGCATCCACCACCAGACTCCGACTCAGTCTCTATACTAAACAAACCATAAAACCAAATTTGTACGGATTTAGACAGACTGGAATAGCTTAAAGAACACCTAAATTTGGCTAATATCTCAATTTAAAATAATAACTTTAAACGAATCAACCTAGAGAGGCTTGGAAATGAAACTCAAGCAAAATGCTTCATTTGATGTAGTACTCACACACTAAGTGGATGGCCCAGGTGGCCAGGCTGACTGACAAACACTTCAGATCAAAACAGATCAGCGTTCCTTGTCTTCCCAGTACATATGACAGACATTACATTTCATACATACATGGCAGACGCTTTCATCCAAAGCGACGTACGATAAGTGCATACCGAATGTCATTGGAACAACTACACACAGCCAGCACTTCTTTTTCCCAGTATATATAACACACACACACACACACACACACACACACACACACAGTATCCAAACAGTAAGCAGAAGAAGACGAAAGGTCAAAGGTCAAAGGGGCGGGCCCACCTGAGAACCCGCTGGCGCACTTGCAGTGGAACATCTCGGCCTCCTTGACCTGGCAGGACGCCCCGTTCTTGCAGGGGTTGGGCAGGCAGGGGTCGTTGCCGCACTCGCCCACCGCAGAGCCGTACAGCACCTGGCCGCCCTTCTCCTGCAGGTTGTACACCATGTTGTTCACGTCCAGCATGCGCACGCAGCCCACCAGGCCCGTGGAGACGGCGGTCCGCTCCTTCACGCTGCGGAGGGAGCAGAGGTCGCGCGCGCGGTCGGTCAGTCAGTCAGTCCATTCACAAATGGGCATCTCGTAACCATGACGACTGCTCTCACAGGTTACTCTGCACTACAGGCATTTAGCAGGCTCATCTTATACAGTGAAACTCGCATAACTTACAGTCTATTTGCATGCGATCCTTTGACACAGTTGGACCTTAAAGCAATTCGGAGTAAGTACCTCACTCAAGGGTAGAACGGCACTGTTCCACCTGGGATTCAAACCTGCAACCTTCGAGCTGCTTGCCCAAATCCCAAAGCGTTACGCTACACTGCACCTGCACAGTATAACACCATGCTTGGAAGTAAACTGCATTCTTGTTTCTCTTTAACTTAATTTACGTTTGATTGAGAAATTAATTAATTTAGGGTTTGACATCACTTTTTAGGTAGAGCCTTATAAAAGGAACGTACTGCGCATTTATTGTGTTTATGAAAGACATATTGTAAGCAATACAATATATTTTTTCCTTTAGCAATGCCAAAATCTAGTATAAGCTAGAATTTAGCTTAATCTAGCTTAATTAATTATTCATTAATTAAGATAAACTAGCTTAATTAGCAGTTTGGTTGCTTAGGACAAGAAAATGAACAATCATTTAAACCTAATAAAGAGAGCGGCCCCAGCTTTACTTAAAGGCCAAAACTGCTTTAATACGCTCATTAATTCTAATCAGGAAAATCAGAAAGCGTTGACTTCCAAACTGGGCTTCCAGAAACTTCTCTGGGGAAAATTCTGAATAAATTTAGCAAAAGCTGGATTTTATTAAATACCCTCTAATAATTAGTTTTTTGCTATCTGTCCATCTTCTCGTGCTCACATGAGAAATCCTGAAATTTACAAACAAGGGAACACATCTGTACCAACATTTCAATCAAAATATAATTAGAAAGCAAAATGATTCAATATTACACTAAAGTACACAGGATCAGTGAATTCACAGTGTTGGTAGAATGGGATAGAGTTAAAAAAAAAAAATATATATATATATTTATGTTTATAACAAATCTTACAATGCAGTATTCATAAACACCGCACACAACACAGTTTTGTTTTGCATACCAGACACCAAAAAGCCACGAATGTACACCAATTAGGCGTGCCCACTCGATATTTTAAACGGGGCAATTTTGGTACAGCGAGGATACGCGGTGCGCGGAGCAGAACGCTCTCCATTAAAGTCCACGCTGTAGTTTTATTCAGCGGTGCTGAGCGCCAGCGTGAGTCACTGTGTCTGCACTGTCGGCTCTCATGCGCTGCTGGATATGCAGTTTAAGCTCTGCACCCTTTTTAAAGAGTACCGGTCATTAATTCACCCCCCCCCCCCCTCTGTGGAGCAATACTCCAGCACTAGCTCAATGCCTCTGAGTCATCATTTGCTTGTCTGATGTCGGTTGGACTTCAGTTTTAAAAAAATCAGAGTCCCCTGGAGGCATAACCCTGGGTGTACAAGCTGCTTTAGAGCTATTTTAAAGTGCATTTTCCAAAAAACCCTGAATGCTCCTATACCACCCCCCTTGTTAAGCCGGCAGGGTTGTCAGAACCTTCCGTCATTCTGCCAATATCCCACATCCTCCGTCGCACACGAAAAACTCCGGTCCGAGCCAATCAGAAGCATACACTTAGAACTGAAATAACGCATCCCGATTGGACGGAGCGGCCCTCCTCCGTCCCCGCGAAACGGAGACGCTAATTGACGCTAATTGGACGGAGAGAGAGAGAGAGAGAGGCCCTTACTCCTGAGCCATGTCCTCCGGCGCGCCCCCGATGAAGAGGTCGGTGTCCAGGTTGAGGCCGTCGGTGCCCGGCGGGCTCTTCCCCTCCACGGGCGGGTCCTCGCCGTCCACCCGCAGCGCGCCGCTGCGCCGGTTCCGGGTCACCTCCAGGTGGTGCCAGCGGCCCGGCCGCACCGCCACCGAGCTCTGCAGCGTGCCCGTCCCCGAGCCCGTGTTGAACCTGCCGGCAGGAAATGACATCACGTTTATTTAGCACACGCTTTTATCCAAAGCGATGTAAAAAAAAAAAAAAAAGCGCATATCACGGCCGTTGGAACAACTACAAAACCCAGGTTCGATAAGGTACGGTTCTCATTTTGTACAGATATTCATAGCCAAGAGCACATTAAGTCCAGTTCACACAGTGAACATTATTCTGACCAAACCTATGCTATGTCAAACTAGGAAACGAGACGAGGAGAGACAAACGTGCCGCGTGAGCGTGCGATTAAATCAACCGGCTGTGTACTTCAGCAGGACGGGCTAAATGGTGCCTGTCTATCCCCTTTACATACACATTCAAAATCCCCGAGCTCGTGTTGAACCTGTCGACAGGAAGTGAGACGAGGAGAGACAAACAGGCCGCGTGAGTGTGTGATTAAATCAACTGGCTGTGTACTTCAGCAGATGGGCTAAACGGTGCCTGTCTATCCCCTTTGTATAGACATTCAAAATACTAAAGAAAATCAATTCCATCAAATGGCTCACCAAAAAGGGGAACTTACGCATTCTAATGTAGCAACCAATAAATCTTTCAGTGCAATGCAACATGTGACTGGAATTGTGACTAGTGTTAACCTGAGCATTATATAATTGTGTTTTGCTAATCTACACCGGGATTCCTTAGCATTCCTTACACTGCTCCTGTTGACGCAGGCACATACAATGTGTGCTTCAGTACTCTGGGCCACACGCCTGTCCCAAGATTAGGTTGCCTACTACTATCTATACTAGGCTATGATTGCCAAGATTCACTCTTGGTTTTCCCACAGTTCCCTCAGTCTCAAACCCAGCTAACCAAGATGCATTGAAGGTGGTCACAGAGGGATCCACGGGCAGTTCATAGGGAGGCTGGTCATGGGACAGATGCAGCACCATTTCACCCAGTCATGCTTCTAACCCTCTCCGTACTGACCTGAGCTGCACGTAGCCGGACACCAGCGCCAGAGACAGGAAGTCTTTTTTGCCGTTCTGACCGTTGAAGAGCAGCAGACCGGTCGTTTCCGAGGCGCGGAACTCCATGGCGATGCGGACGGTGTGGTAGGCCTTCATGGTCGTGAAGGCCAGGTAGGACTTCCCCCCAAAGGACGGGATGAAGTATTTAATGACTGTGGGGCGGATGAGGGTAGAAGGGACGTGAGAACCAAGACAAGCTTTGGACCAGCAGTCACATGGATATTTTAGCACTAAATTTCCCTGTCATGAATAAGTGTGTGCGTGTGTGTGTGTGTGGGTGTGGATGTGTCTGCGTGTGTGGATGAGAATGTGGCAGCAGATTCCTAGTCAGTCATTACCACAATTCTTGCTAACGAGCTAAGCTAGTTTCTCTACACACACACACGTGCACACACACACGCACACAGATTCCCGCTTCCTTTGCCGCAAAGTCGTTTTCAGGAATTTCTCAGAAATGCTCCTAATAGCAGCTTTCTGATGAGGCCACTTCAGATCGTCTCCTCCTAATCATGCATCTGATCAGACGCTCCGGCTCAGCCTTCACTTAGCCCCGCCCGCCACGGTTTGATTGGCACTTGATGATTCCTGATTACTGCTGATGAGCATTTTAACGGAGCTACTGGGGGTAGCAGCTTCTTCAGAGAACTAGAAAGCGAAGCACTCAGGGACCTCACTTGCACACACACACACACACACACACACACATGAATACACAAACATGCATTCATTTATGCATTTATACACGCATACACACACTCACACGCACACATGCACACACACACACACTCTCACACACACACAAATACATCTAACATATTGGTGTAATATGATACATATTATCACTGTCTTAATTATGAAGTGCTATGGTTATTATTGCTGTCCGTGTCTAAATCCTCCCAGCAGATCCAGGTGAAATGATTCACTACGCCGCGTCAGAATCGGGGACCCCCTGTCACAGAGTTCCCGAGGCTCACCCTTCTCGCACACGGCCCCGCCCCTCCCCGCGGGACAGATGCAGGCGAAGTCGGCCCCGTCGTCCTCGCAGGTGCCCCCGTGCTGGCAGGGGTGCGAGTCGCACGGCTGCGAGGGCTTCCTGCGCGCGGGCACCAGCCTGGTCCTCGGGGGAGGGGTGGTGAGCGGCGGCGAGGTGGTGGCGTGGGGCGTGGTCATCTGGGCGGCCGTGGTGGTCCTGCGGCCGGGGGGCGGGGGGCGACGGGTGGTGCCCAGCCAGCTGGTGGTGCCCGGGCGGCGCGTGGTCAGGGCTGCGGTGGGGGCCCCGGGGGTGGTGGGCACTGTTGCGGTTGACGTTGCCATGGTGATTGTGGTGGTGGTGAAAAAGGGAAGAGCTGAGAGGCGAAACGGAGAAAGAGAGAACGTTCATGGTATTGTTGTGGAAAACTCATTAGCCAGGGCTGTGAAAAGCTGAGGGGCTGTTAAAATGCTTCTCAACACTCAACATTCTTCGGTTGAAGGTTCAGTAAATATTAATCTCACTAAAAATTCATTCAGCAATAAATATTCAATTAATATTCCAGCATAGACTCATTCTTGCTGGAGCTACCATTCAACCAGCAGTTGATTTGAAACTTGGAATAAACTGGTTCTTGAAAATTTCAACCAATCAGTGACAAACTGACTCACTGATTGAATTTATTGGATAATCATCAGAAAAATACAAGAGGAAGTTCAAGCAGGAAAATCATCAAGTACCAATCTTACAAACCATCAAGGATAACACAAGAAAGCTAAAACGCTTATTTCCATTATGGTCCTTAAAGTGGGGGAGATAATTAATTCATCAAGACCTGAATGGAGATGAAAATAATATGGCTCTCAAGAGACCACCATTGCTGCGAAGGACGAGAGCAATAAAAAATTTGATAAAACAGAAGTGGGGAGCTCTAAGTGAGGCTTGCTGGGTTACTGACCATTGTTACTGAAATGGATATTTTCCGCCACTGGCTTCTTCACAACTATGGCCGCCTCCTTGGCAGACTTCAGCTGTTTGAGCAGAGCCCCCTCGATTTCCTCCACAGCGTACCTGGTGTCTGGGGGAGAAGGGGAATATGAAGCACAAAGGTGAACGGAGAGCAGTCCTTTCATCCACAGCTACGGTTCGCCCTATGTTCCTGATTGGTTCTAGCCCTGTGGGGCTAAGACAACTATCTTGGCAAAAGTTGAAGGGTCTTTGTTGCCTTCAGTTATGGGGGCAAAGGCTTAACTCAGGATCTTAAGAGCTTGCCATCTTCAATAATCCATACAATCTTCAAAGAATAAGCAAATTAACATGTTTATTTGTCACTATTGTTTTGTTTCTCTTGTTAACTTTAGTCCATACACACTACTTTCATATCTTTAACTTTTAAAAAATGTATTACACTTTGCACTTTTCTATGTGAATTCTTGAATTTTTCTTGAAAAAATCAGTTTACTTGAATTACGAGCTGGTGTCAAGCTCAAAAACAATGCTGACCCAGTTCTGTATATTTTCATCTGTTATTCCCAAAATGATAGTTAAGTGATTAAGGACAATTTTCGGTTTTAAAACCAGCTTTGCCGTGAGTAGCAAGAACTTTCTATAACAAAGCCCACCAAAATATAATTATTTATTACCAGTGCAGCTACAACAGAGCAGTGAATCTGAATGGCTTCGGCGACCCTCACAAACCCAGCCCCTCTGTCCAGAACAGTAATGCGCAGCAGATAAGTGGGTCAGGATGAAGCTTCGGTTATCTGACCGTCACATCAGTTCCCGGAGGCAGGAAGTACAGACAGAGTCGCCCTCAGACCGAGTCGCCGTACAGAAAGGGAGAGCACGACTCTCGCAGTGTCACCGCAGATGGCCGTCGTGACCGCCGACGTGAACGGCCTCAACGCCACTACAGTAAAAGACTCCGGACAGAGCCGGCTATGCTGAGCATGATGGGAGAGTTTGACGCAAGAGAGACCATTTAAGGAACGAAAAGTGCTGTGCTCACAGACGACAGACAGACAACAAACCAAAAATAGACCAAATACATAAACCGCAAGCTTTTCCCGGGTGACTTTCAGGATGTCATAAACGGTACACCTGAATGAGCTGATCATTTAACACTAAAGTTTTTTTTATTTATTGAAAGAATGCAGACATTGCGGTAGCACAGACTGAATTGCATGTTTTGAGCCCTGAACTGAAACTGAACTGAAGGCACTCAAGCTTGAAAAAGTTTTGTTCCTTACAACGTCCAAGTAGTTCAAAGCAGGCTTCGCTGCTGAAAATGAGAGACACAGTTAAACACATACTGTAGTTAAAGGCAAAAGAACTGAAATTAATTGTTGGGGCTGGTATGTGCCCATGCAGTCATCTTACCTGGGTCAAAGTGGGCCTCCACAAACGCCAGGATGGAATTGCTGGGGGCCAAACTCCTGACCCGGACACTCTTGAAATCCTTCTGAACATGTGATTTTCGGAACAGCTCATTCAGCTGAGAGAGAGAGAGAGAAAAAAAGAGAGGTGAGTAATGGAAAAATGTACAAATATGCAAAAAAATTCAATCAGAAGGATAAAAACATGCATACAATATTGTGTTCACAATTCGATCCAGGGTCACATGTTCATGTTGGCACAAGGGAAGAAATTACTAATCACTGTACCGAAAGCTTGTTGGGTCTCGCCACACAAACTGACATTTAACAGTGGCACAGAAGTAATTACACTGCCACTGGCTGCTGGCTTAAATGTCAAGTTACCTAATACAGTACACACCCACCGACTAGTTTCCATTCCAGATTCAGTGAAACCCCGTGCTATTTTGTGTTGGCTAACTTTTGACTGTCCTGCTTAGCCGAGTCTCTGCCTTCTAGCACAGGGGTGGATCTCTTTAGGGTACTAATGGGCCAACACTGGGACCCTGCCAAAACATGGCCCCGCCTCCTCTGCTCCCCAGTCCCACCTCCTTTTCTCTGTGGAGAAATGGGCCTGGCTGCACTTCCCCTGGATCAGAGGGAATTCAGCGGACTTCTTTGGTTCTCTTTTGGGGGCAAGTGGAGCGGATGGGGTGGGGGGACTGGGGGGACTGGGGGGAGGGGGTGGTGTCATGTTGTATTATACCCATACCCACCCCACTTCATTTCAAGTGCACTCACTTGTGAGGAAGATCTTTTGTAAGCAAGTCAGATATACACCGTGGGAGGCCTCTCCACTCAATTGCTATAAATGGGGGGTGACACACACAAAAGCCTGGCACTGATGCGCTCTCTTCATCTTCTTCCTTTGTTCTCCTAGCTTCTTCTCCCTTAAAAATGAGTTTCAGCTACACAGCTTTGCCAATGGCTGCCCTTGGTCTGGCAGTAGAACTACAGTTAATTTATCCCCTCCCACAACTGGGGTGGTGGGGCCCAAGGAGTCGGGCTTCATATGAAGGCTCAGAGGCAGGCCCCCAGTTACATACAGTTAGTCCTCAATGAACCTACTGACCTCACACAGCACCCTCTCCAACAGAGCTGCCAACCTGTTTTCATGATCGAAGTATTGATACTGACACACTCTCTAACTTAGCAGCCCATAAGGATCAAAAATAAGCAAGGAGTTGCTATATTTGATGGTGTCCTCTTCCCTGAACCTGTACACATGCACACTGTAATCGAGGCAGGCATTACAACACGGCATTATGTCGGAAACTGAAGACACTCACAGCACTCTCAATGCTACGGGCAGTCTCCCCAAAAAGCTCAGATTTGGGGTCCTCCATCTCCGGGGTGTAGAAGACTTCCTGGCCCTCCACCTGGTCCAGGTGCAGGAAGCCGCCGAACTTCACGGTGGCTGTAATGCAGGTAACACAATGGTGGTTATAGTTTGGACCAGGAGGGGGAGCCAGAGACACAGCTCCCAAAAAGCCCAGACAGTCACTGGGCAGGAAGAGGCAGTCAGAAGGGGTTAGCTGGACGGAGGAGTGGTGATGTTAACTCTGCAAGTTTGCCGTTGGTGTGTGTTTGAGTGGCGGGTGGGGGGGCACTGAGGCGGAGGGCGGACTATGAAGGAGGGTGAGTGGGGGGGGGCGTGTGGATGGAGGAAATGAGCTAGAGTTTACCGGGCCACAACTCCCCGTCCTCCAAAAATCCAGTGGAGACATGGAGAGCTGGGCGGACAGACTCCAGTCAGAGAAAAGAAATCGCCACAAACAGGTAAGATGCAAAGGAACAGCAGCGTGATTAACCAAGAGAGAAATCCCAGACATTATTACCAACAAATAGCCCCTTTCAGACAATCTATTTTTAATGGGCGTCCAGGCAACAGGCTGCAATAAGTCACTGCCACAAACCTCACACCTTGCTCTGGGGGTAGTGATGAGGTGGGGAAGGGGTGAGGGTGGGTACTTATTTATTAAAACCTGGTGTGAAAATTGAAGCAATAAAGAAAAAAGTTTCTAAAAAAATAAAATAAAATGAAATGAAATGAAATAAGAAGAGGCGAGGACCGGGCCTGATGCCGGGCGTGGTGCAGGCCGTAATCAGCGAAACAAATTGCCCAAATCAATCACGGGCCCGCGCGCCTCGGCTCGACCGGGCCGGGAAGAGCGCTCGCGTGATTACCGCCAAAGATAGCGGTAATTGTCTCCTAATCCCTCGGAAGAGTGACTGGCAGGAGGCCGGTTAAAAATCGCGCGATAAGGGGAGTATTTTTTCCCCCTCTCTCTCTCTCTTCTCTCAGACGTCAACGTCAACTCGAATCTGAGATCGCTTAAAAAAGAAGGTAAGAAAACAGGTGCGATTTCGCGGTAAAAAAAGAAGAAGAAGAAGAAGAAGGAGCGGGAGAAAGAAACGATGAGACTGGAAAGGCACGAAGAGATGCCAAGGGCGCCGAATTGCTATCTTGGGAATTTTGGCTTTGAGAACAAAGAGGATGACGACACCGGACTCAACAGGCAGAGAAGACAGAGCCCTCCTTCACTGACCGCCGATGCTTCGGGTGGAGGGGGAGGGGGAGGGGGAGGGGGTGTGGGGTTTGATACGGGACATAATGAGAACGTCAGACCTCGCGTGCAGATAAAAAAAGCCTTCCTAACACTTCTGCACTTCACACAGCACGTGCTGGGAGACCACACAGAGCCCACACCTCTCTGTCATGGGCCAATTTTTTCAGTCGCATTTAATGGAATGGAGGAGGAAAAAACCATCAGCTTCACACTATCCTAAAAAAAAAAAAAAAATCACACATCGACATTTTTTTCTTCCTACGTATCTAACGATCGCGAAGCGACGCGTTTGCCAAGATGGAGCGTGTCTGTCCGCAAGCGTGCTTCGCTGCTCAGAGCGGCTGCCAGGCCAGCTCACGCCAGCTGCAGGCGTCGAACACAGACCGGCTCTCTCTCTCTCTCATTCCCCCACAGCGCGGAACTTTCCGCTTTGTTCTTCGCCCCCCGAGAGACGGGCGAGCGATAATTCGGGTTCGCACTGTGCGACCCCTGAAGTCGCGATCCATCTTCTCTCCTTCACAGAGTGGGGGAAAGAGGGAAACGCAGGGCGGGGGGGGGGGGGGGGGGGGGTCACTGCATGTATACGCATCGCGATCACAGACGGCTGTAAACAATGAGTGGGGGGGGTGGGGGTGGGGGATGAGTCTGGAACCTTAAAGAGAAAGGATGCAACGAAATGCAGGCTCCCCACCTACAGTCAGATTGCTGAGGGAGGGGTGGGGTGGGGGAGGGTGTTTTGGTGGACAGAGGGGACACTTACGGGGACAGTTGCTTCCCTCCGAGTCGCTGGTGGGCGTGATGCCGTCGGGACAGCAGCCGAAGGGGCTGTTGTCGCAGGACGAGCGGACCTTGGGGTCAGGGGGCGTGGTCTCCTCTCCGGTTTGGTCTGGAGAAAGGGGAGGAGACGAACAATGGGATTCCACATCAGTAACAACGTCGTGATCAACCCAGGTCTCCCATTGCAGTCATCCAGACTGCAGTCTGACAAACTTACTGTTTTATCACTGTGATATTTGAATAAGTTATTTCGCTGGGTGTTAGGATTGGACACCGTATCGAGGTGTAGGACAATCGTTAGGAAACTGGGCTTGTAAATCCGATGCAAGCGCAAGTTTGATTCCCAGGCGCGAGACTGCCATCGCAGCTTTGAGCAAAAACACTTAACCTGAACTGCTTAAGAACTCAGACAGCTGTATAAATGGGTAGCATTTGTGTTGCGTGGGTTGAAAACATAAACTGTATAAGTCCCTCTGGGAGAGAGGGTCTGCTGAACTCCCAAAAAAAACATGATAAATATTTTAAAGAAAGTGAGGGGGGGATGGGGGGTGGAAATGAAGAGACACATTTCTGAACATGCCTCTTCCTCTTTTTCCAGCCTGTTCACCGCTGGTGGATATGGGTGGGGGGGGGATGTTTTCAGTCCCTATTGCATTACACTGAGATGCAGGGCAGTAAGTGGACTCCTTTATTCAGGGTAAGTTAACGAAGGAACAGGCAAAGAAACCGAACCCATCACCGAGCCTGAGCCTGAGCCTGTGCCTGTGCCTGTGCCTGAGCCTGAGCCTGAGCCTGAGCCTGAGCCTGAGCCTGTGTCTGAGCCTGAGCCTGTGTCTGAGCCTGAGCCTGTGTCTGAGCCTGTGTCTGTGCCTGTGCCTGAGCCTGTGTCTGAGCCTGTGTCTGAGCCTGAGCCTGTGGCTGAGCCTGAGCCTGTGCCTGTGCCTGAGCCTGTGCCTGTGGCTGAGGCTGTGGCTGTGGCTGAGGCTGTGGCTGTGGCTGTGCCTGTGCCTGAGCCTGAGCCTGTGCCTGTGGCTGAGGCTGTGGCTGTGGCTGTGCCTGTGCCTGAGCCTGAGCCTGTGCCTGTAGCTGAGGCTGAGGCTGCTGGCCGTGACGGGGCTGACTGCTGGGAGAGCCTGTCAGCCTGTGTACACGGCGCTGTATGTGTCGGGCATGCTCAATGCAGCCCAAAGGGCCCTGGGGCCTCCACTCTCACCCATATCAAATATCAGCCGGGCCTGACATTTCTGTAAAAAAATAAAAAATAAAAAAAAGGGGGTAGGAAGAGGGGGGAAGGGAGGGGGCTGAAGCAGACCAAAATGAAATAAAAGAACACTGAACAAAGAGTCCTCAAAGTTTGAAAAAAAATCAGTTTGAATTCTTTTTTTTTCTTTCGTTTGCTCAGTCCAAGAATGTACATCACAGATGTTCTTTGGCATGCTATATATCTGTAAATTTCAGAGACTCAAATGTGATACACGATAAGGGCTAAAGTGCTCAAATTTAAATAGTTCAAGTTGAACAGCCTGCAATTTAAGACCCTTAAATTGCTCTCAAGGTCATGCATATTTGTTTATATAGACATTACAAAGAATATTTTTTTGTAATTAGCTGACATCTAGTGAAACTTCATATTTTGCATATTACTGTTCACAGCAAGATGCTTCAGTGAAGCACATCAGGTTACTTTGCTCAAGAGGACATGAGCAGAGTCTCGTCTATGAACTGAACCTACACACTGCCAAACAGTAAAGTATTTATTTACTGATTTATTATTTGACGTATCACCTGCTGGCACAACAGAATTCACCGAATTTGTCCTTTGTTCAAGGTTGATCCACCTGGAACCAGAACTCGGCACACTAATCACCGCTGCCCGACCCCAGTGGCTGTAAATCTTCAGCGCTAAGCACTGATTGGCTGGCGCTTACGGAACAGTTTTATCTCCCCCTGCTACCGTCTGGGCTTCGTGTAGTCTTTCCCAGAGGGGACCGCAGATTGCACTCCATCAAAGATTAAAGGAACGGCCCTAAAAAAAAACAACAGCGACGACAATGGCGGCGGCGGCGGCGTTGGCGGAAGAGCGAATGAGCCGTAAACACCGGAGGGAGCCGCGAAGGACTCCGGCGCGAGGCGCGGAAAACGAGTTTGGGGGCGGAGCGGGACGGCGAGGAGCGGGGCGACGCGTCCCTGGGCGCCGTGTTTCCGCTCGGCTGTGGATTTACCGGCCGGCGGCTCAGAGGGGGCGTGGCGCAGCGGGGCGGGGCGGGGCGGGGCGCGGGCGGGTTTAACGGCAGGACGAGCCGCCGCTACCTCCTCGAAGACCCGCAGGCGACGGCGGCGGCCTCTTCAGCGGTCGGCCTTCGCCTCCCGCCGCGAGACCGCGCCCGAGTCGGCCGCCGACAGGCGAACTCGTTTGCGGAAACAGACGCGGCGAGTCGCGGCGCGTCAAACAGCGATCTCAGGCCGCCGCGGGATTGGCCGACCTCGGGGGAATCGCCACATCGGGGAAAAGCAGTCGAGGAGGAAACAGGAGTGTTTTGATTTGCTCCGTATTTACGGTTACTTTCATAATTACGCTGATTAGAATTGCCATTCAATCAAATTCTGATGCACTTCCTCCTTAACTTTGCTAATTACACCGATTAGAGCTGCCATTCAATCAAACTTGCATTTCAACCTCGACTTTGAGAAATGAACGTAGACGTGTTCCAGTTCATTTCAGATATAAAGCTGGTGAAAAAAGGTACTCAAAGGACAAAGCATGCTGTGGTTAGAACACAACTTCTGTTTATAGGGAGTCAAGGATGTGAATGCTTAGATCTACAGTCCAAAATAATTTCTTTTTAGATCACAACCAATGAAAATATCAGATAGCCACCCACTTTAGATTCAGAGATAAGGCACTGTGTTGATGAGCAAACTTTAAATTTAGTGCACTGGTATAAAAATAGTAATACATACTTAATGGATAAAATGTGTATTGCACAGTAAGTCTATGTTCACTTTCTTTCGTCACAAGCCACCTTGCCAAATGGACCTGCTGGCACTCTGGGAAATGTAGTGAAGAACACATTTACCGGCTGGCTCCTCCCCGCTAGCCTCCTTTTCGCCGCTACCCTCTGCATCGTCGTCACCACTGGGATCCCCGCTGCCAGACCCATCGAAGGGGGTGGGGGAGGGGCTGGGGCTGGGGCCAGGGGTGGTCTCTGGAGGAGAGGTCGTGGTCTGGGACAGCGTGGGCTGGGTGGCGGGCTCTGAGGTGGTGATGGCTATAGGCTTGTCCATCCTCCTCGGTACAAGGGGCTTCGTAGACAAGGGTTTCCCGGTGACCTCCGTAACCATATCCTTGGCATGGGTGACGGAGGGTGTGGTGAAGAGGGTGGTTGGGGACGGTGTGGGGCTGGCTGTTGGCCCAGGGGGCAGACCGGTCTCTGGAGGAATGTAGGAAAGAAGGATGGATGAGAACACACAGATCTGTCTACCATGCTCCGCCTCCCATTTACTTTCACTCATTTTCGCCAAAGGAGTCTACTCAAATAGCTCAAGAAATATGCACACCTAAGCTGGGAGTATACACCCCTGCCCTAAAAAAAAAACTATCTGAACCCAGACTGCACAAGGACACGGCAAAATCATTACCAGTTCCTCCGGGAAAGAAACATTAAAAAGAAAAGAAACCTAAAGTAGTCAATCACGCCAGTTGGAGCTCATTAGCACCAGACACCTGGGCATCCTTAGCAATTACATGTACCTTGATTGCATAAGTCGTATAATCAGCCTTGCTTTAGGCCGACCGCACATCCGTCTGACCTAACGACAGGGCAAGAGGGCAGGAGGAGGGAACGGACAAACAGGCTGCAGCGTTCCGAGCCAGCTCGCGCGCCTTCTGTTAGCGCACGCAGCAGCTCGCGCAGAGACGGCCACTCGCCGCGCCGCGCCGCCATCCGCGAGAAGATGAAGGAAGGAGGAGCCAGCGAGCTCCGGAATCTCTGGCTGCAAATCCCAGGGTGCAGCAGGAAATGAGCATCCTGCCACTGCCGCCGCCGCCGCCGCCGCCGCACCCCAGGCGAACGCGCGTGCATAATTCATACGCATTTTAATTTTTCACTCCCGCCAGCGGGCTCTAATCAGGAGCAGCCCGCGTCTCCGGAGATGACTGGCTGATAAAAAAAAAATGAGGACGGGGGGGGGAGAGTGTGGGGGGTTTAAATCTGGCTTCAAAGGACACCAAACTCAGCACCTCCCCCCCGCCCCCCCCCCACCCCCTCCCGTGTGGCGGCATTTATCACCGCTGGAGCAGCCGGCCCGACCCGGATGCCCCCTGCTCCCCCCCCCCCCCAATCGCCTGGGGGGAGCGAGCCCAAGGGAGCTGCCAGCCTGCCATCCAAAGAGAAGGAGCACAACAGGCAGGGGTAGATCAAAAGAAGCGTAACCGGGGCAACCCGCGGGGGAGCTGGAGGGGATTGCCTGAGCGGCTCGGTCAGAGAGATCAGCCGGAATGGATAAGCCACGGCGACAGCGACTGAGGCGTCTTCAGCGCCGGCGCTCGCTCGGTCACATGACCCCAGAGGGATCTCTTGGTTCCTTTCACAGGCAGTTTGACTGTGCTCTACTTCTTCAGGGGATTTGCCAGAATGACACATTCAGCTACGCTTTGATACCGGCACCAGTGGGTACGAGGGCGACAAAGCAGAGTGCGAAATTCCCCAACCTTAAAAAAAACGACAAAAAAAAATAATAATGAGCTCTCAGTGTGGTGGAAAGCAGACGGGAGCTGAGGGTGGCAGCATCAGGCTGGGGGAGAGGGGGACAGGGGGGGAGGCAGAATCAGAACGCGTGCAGTGGATTTGTTTTGATTCACTAGCTACGTTTTCCTCTTGGTTACACCTGTCAGTCAGGAGCGGCGTCTCGCGTCCGACCCCCGCCAAAGAGACGAGCGCGGCGAGCGCAGGTATCTCAGCGCCCGTCTCCGTGACAGCCGTGAACCGTGCAATTAAAAAAAACCAAAAAAAAAACCAGACAGTGCCAAAAAATAAAACTGGCGGGAGGTTCAGTGTGGCAGAAGCATTCCTTAATCGGGTTTAATGCTGCATTTGATTTTCTCTAAGAGGCAAGCAGCCATATTTCGGGGGTGGGGGGGGATATAATGGCACTTGCTAATGTGGAGCAAGCTATCTTTGGAAGCCAGCTATTTAGACCAAGTGATATAGAGAGATGAGGAAAGAGTGAGAGACCAACAGAAGGACAGAGAGAGAGAGAGAGAAGGAAGCAGAGAGGGCAAGATGGAGAACAGGAAGAGGAGAGAAAGAGAGGCAAGTGACTAAAAGAGATGGACGCAGAGACGTGGAAAGAGGAAGACAAACGCTTCCATAGCTCACTCGTGCCATATGTTTGCATGTGTTCTGCCAACTGGTGCGAACGCAAAGGTGAAGCCCCCCATATGGGAGACAGAAAAGGCGGCCAACGGCTGTAAAATGTTTCCTCCAGTCATCTTATTCAAAGCAGCCTCTCCATGAGGCAGACATGGTCACTGTTTCCCATGTACGCATATCATGGATAAGGTCGGGAGAGGCCTTCCTCGTCTGGAATGGATCCCACACACTTAAATCAGTGAACCCAAGCCACTGAGACACAGAGAAACCGGGACCCAGACCTAAAGATAGACAACGCTTGGTTCACATCGACGGATAATAGTTATGAATCAGATGCTAGCCCACTTATGACTATTAGTTCCCTGGTCGTGTATAAACACATTTAGCTGCATTAGCAGGTAACAGAAATGAGTAGCACAAACCACAACCCATCGTGTGTTGATTGCTGTTTCTTATTGCAATTCAATTCTATTTTATTTGTACAATGCTTTTTACAATGCCACTGTCACAAAGGCACTTTACAAAGAAAAAACTGGGCAAAAGGGGTACTACTCCAAGGAGCCCTTCCCCAGAAACTCTGTGGCCTGGTGTACGTGGCGGGTCCCAAACCGTTTATGCGCGGCTGGGATCCTTTCTGTCTCATGCTTTTTTAGCTCATCTGATCTGACCGCGCTCGGAGACGGGCTAAGTGCGCGCGCGGCGGAGACGCTCGACACCTGGCGCTGGCCCCGGGCCCAATGAACACGCAGCTGCCACCGCCCGTCGCCAGGGACGCGATTCTCCACGCCACTCTCGCCGACGGAGAGCTGACACCGCCCCGGGAGCCGCGGCCCAATCCCCCACCCACCCAACCACCCCGGCATTCCCGGCAGAGCTCATCGTGGGATGGAATCGAAGCCTCTGTCCTCTTGACGGCTAATTGTCCTCGAGCTGAAGACAACTCTGAGGCGTGGCAGGGAAGTGGGGGGGAAAAAAAACACAAATAGATTGAAGGATTCTCTGTGCAGACTCGCCGTCTAAAGCCCTAATCTGCAGCAAGGTCCTGAGAGCGGAGGAGAGGAGCACGGATGTGCTCAGGAGGATTCCGAGACGGAGCCTTCTGCCAAAAAAAAAAAACCTTTCTGTCACAGTGTTGCCAGATGCTTATGATTCACTCCACAAATACATTCCCTCAAAAATCCCTTTGGAGCCCCACACGAAATCTCAAGCGCCTCATTTTTAAAATCCCCCTATCAAAGTCCGGGACATTTTCCCACTGAAAGTTGGACCTTGAAAATAAGCAATCCTCTACCCCTCCCCAACATTCAATCATGTTTACCATTTACTTCTTAATCCTCCCCCCCCCCAATGGCAACCATGTTTATTGCACTCACAGTGACACTGTTGGTTGGAACAGAGCCTGATTGGACAAGACGTCCCTGTGGATGCTTAATGCCTTTCATGCTTGTTAATTGCCAAATTCACTCAAAATGAAACCTGTGTGGAACAGAAAAGCCAGTTCTCTGTTCAATGTCAAATAACGCTTTGGTGCTCTTCACCACTCTGGCCTCGTCAGAGACTAAGAGGCTTTCAGGGACTCGCACGAAAATCGCCTGTCCTGCAAAGGGCCGGGACCAGAGGGGCGATCGTCTGTTTGATCGATCCCTTTGAGAACTGAGAGGAGGAGTACCGGAACACTGCACAGAAACTACAGTTCTGTGAGAGATCTGTCCCGCCTTATTCATCGATAACAGCCAAGGGTTCCTGCTCCACAGAAGGTGCACTGGTACCATTTAACACAACCTGAACAATCAGTTCCAGTTTAGCACAGAAAGGTGAATACACATGCGATTTAATCCGGTTTGTCTCAATCCTTGTTTTAGTACGCCGGTCCAGGAGAGGGCGCGTTCTCACCTGAGCACTGGCCGGGGTGCTTGACGGTGACGTCCTGATCCTGGCGACAGGCGATGGTCCTCAGCTGGCACTGGTCGGCGTAGGTCACCCCGTCCGAGCCGCACACCTGCCGCGGAACACCCAGACCCGGAAACGTTCACACGGAGTGCCCTCACCTGACCCTCCACCACTACCGCACAGTCACATCGCAGCACAGCCCCTACGCAGCTGTGACATCACCCCACGGGCGCGTGCACGTGACTAGCCCTAAACCCGCACGCCGTCTTCTGTGAGGCCGAAGAGCCGCGGTAACATAAAGATGGGAGAACAGCGCAGCCTCCATTTAAAGTAACGCGGCTTTTATTGATAACTGTTCGGCTCCAAGTTCACTTTATTATGATGCATGTTGCAGTTAAGGGCGGTGGCCTGCCGCCGTGTTATTACTGCTATAATTTAAGCTGTGCCGTTTCTCAGCTCCATATCGTGTCACAATCATTCTGGCTGGTTTGTATCTTATCATTCTTTTAGTTTCTCTGATATTTATATTTATTACATGTATCCCTTTATGTCCCCCGTCACTCTGAATGAGAATGCTTGCCAAATCAATAAAGCAGGGTACAAATAATTACTGCACGTGTTCTCATGTTCTTTAGATGATTTGATTATTTTACGTCCTTGTGTGAGATCAATAAATTATGTTCTCTCACAGGGCTGAATCAGTTGGCCTTCAGGAATATGAATAACTCCTGGATAAGAAGTGCTTAAAGTCTGCTGATGCGGGTGGGGGAGTTATGTCTTGGGGACCCCACCTTGGTCTTCTTTTCCTTGTCGCAGTCTGGGGAGGGGCATTCGCAGTGGGCCTGGCCGTTGACCTTCACACAGGACGCGCCAAACTTGCACTCCATCTCGTCGCAGGACGCGGGAGCGTCGGGACCTGGGGGGGGGGGGGGGGGGGGAGGGACAGACAGACCCAACTTCACTCCTGACTGGCTCCCATTCCTGCCGCTCAACCCCTTTGTCATGGGCCATGAGGAGCAGGAAACATTCCCCCCCTCCCCCCCTTACTTTGAACCTTTTTGTTTTACCCCCACGCTCCATTTTCTTCTGTCACGTCTCACAAATTCGGCTAAATGATCGCCATTATATCACCGCATGTCTGTAGGCACTTGAAAAGGTTCTTGGAGGGGAGAGGAGTAAAACGATAATGTTTTCAGCCATTTAGTATGCATGCGGCTAGTCTCTCTCTTGACTAGACTAATGGATTTTTGCAAAGAGTACAAACTACTGAAAGTAGAATGAGAATGTTGAAAGAATGTGAGAATGCTGAAGTGCATGTGTACGTCATAAACAGCACTGCATACAAATTGTAATCCCTACACCTCTCGCCAGTCACTGTAACTCTTCGATATCCAGGCAATCATCAGTACGATCAAACTTCACACTTCATCCTTGTCATAAATAGGTCCATTTACAAGATTTAAAGAGCAGGCCTTTTTCCTTTTTCCCCCATCTACGAGACACTCAGGACTTCAGCGCTATTTGTTCCATTAAATTACAGCATTTAACAGACACTCTTATGCAGAGCGACGAACACAGCTTTTTGCATTTTTTTTAACCTAACATCCATTTGCACAGCTGGATATGTACTGAAGCAATGCAGGTTGCGCACATGCGTAGAAATCTCTTACAAGACCTCTTAAGAACTTTCCATATTAAAAAAGGAACACTAAATGGAATCACAACACTAAAAAAAAAGTTTTAAAAAAGTAAGACCGTCTTTTAAGGTAAATACATTGGTACACTGGTATCACCTAAGAAAAAGATTCCTCAAAGACAAAAATGCAAAATGGCGTAATATAATGCAGTTAATTAATTTAATTTGGCATGGTCGTAATGGAATGTTAACCTCTGTCCTCATCTGGAAAGCAATGTCCACAGTGGCAAGTCAGTCACTGCTGTTGCCACGGCGCACAGCATTCTCAGTTCGGCAGGCATGTTGAATGGATGTGCGCTGGGCAGTGTCAATCAGGTTGATGTGGTCGGTCATTGGTCTGCAGAGGAGAAGGGGGCGGGGTTTCCCCCCAAGGCCACGCCCTTACCTTTATCGCAGCCGCTGGCGCTCATCTGGCTGCCGTCCGGACACACGCTGCACTTGACGCCCTTCACGCCCGCCTTGCAGGAGCACAGGCCCGACATCTGCTCGCAGTCGTCCCTCACAGAGCCCAGGGCGTCGCAGTTACACGCTGCGGAGAGAGAGAGAGCGTCACAGTTACACACTGCAGAGAGCGCAGAGCGTCACAGTTACACACTGCAGAGAGCACAGAGCGTCACAGTTACACACTGCAGAGAGCGCAGAGCGTCACAGTTACACACTGCAGAGAGAGAGAGCGTCACAGTTACACACTGCAGAGCGCACAGAGCGTCACAGTTACACACTGCAGAGAGAGAGAGCCCAGGGCGTCGCAGTTACACGCTGCAAAGAGCACAGAGCGTCGCAGTTACACACTGCAGAGAGCACAGAGCGTCACAGTCACACACTGCAGAGAGCACAGAGCGTCGCAGTTACACGCTGCAGAGAGAGAGAGCGTTGCAGTTACACACTGCAGAGAGCACAGAGCGTCACAGTCACACACTGCAGAGAGCACAGAGCGTCGCAGTTACACGCTGCAGAGAGAGAGAGCGTCACAGTTACACACTGCAGAGCGTCACAGTTACACACTGCAGAGAGCACAGAGCGTCACAGTTACACACTGCAGAGAGCACAGAGCGTCGCAGTTACACACTGCAGAGAGCACAGAGCGTCACAGTTACACACTGCAGAGAGCACAGAGCGTCGCAGTTACACACTGCAGAGAGCACAGAGCGTCACAGTTACACACTGCAGAGAGCACAGAGCGTCACAGTTACACACTGCAGAGAGAGAGAGAGAGCGGGAGAGGGTCACAGTTACACACTGCGGAATTAGAGACAGTGAAGCATACGTCCGGGAAAAACAAACCTCTCTGCTATCCTCTGCCAGTCAATGCATTCAGGGAGAGGTGTGTTATAGTTCTAAACGGTCTTTTCTGCTTTCTTTAACGTTCATTTAACTGTATTTTGCCCTTGTATTCACTGCGTTAATATACATCTTATTATTGGCAGATCGTATTTACCGTGTTCATATACATCCTATTATTGACAGATCTTATTGATAAAATGCCTTGGCAGCACTGGATAACTCCTGCCAAGTCAATAAAGTCTGAATCCTTAAATTCTAATGAGGAGAAAAGACAGGAGGGGGAGGGCACACAGACAGAGAAAGAGAAAAAGGAAGTGGGGAGAGAAAGGGGGGGGTGGATTGGATGAGTTCATGCTCGATTTACTTGATTCTTGATTCACCTTTGTCTTAACAGAGAAGACTCAGTAAGGGGGGGTGCATTGATTATGAATTAAGAGTCAGTGTAATGCCTGGTGACAAACTTGTGAATGGTGACCTCACTGCACCTCCTACACAACTCATTTCTGTGTTTCTCACACTTGCCGC
The DNA here is from genome assembly GCF_013347855.1 of Anguilla anguilla. Taxonomy (NCBI): domain Eukaryota; kingdom Metazoa; phylum Chordata; class Actinopteri; order Anguilliformes; family Anguillidae; genus Anguilla; species Anguilla anguilla. Next base: position 32,119,347 of record NC_049213.1, on the reverse strand, counting down.
CCCCCTCAAATGTGTGAAGAGACAAGCAAACCTAAGGGCAGTAACTTCAAAGACAGCAAAAGCACCAGCGCATCCATGTCACAAACCTGGGACACGCATTCAAAGGTCAAACACAGGTCAACCGCCTGCAGGTTCTTATACAGTCCTGCGGCAGGCCAGGTGCCTTTGGTGAAACCCACAGGACTGTGACAACATCCCCTCCAGGGAACAGAGACTTGGCCTCTAGTTTCTGGGGTCACTGTTTGTTTTCATGTTGGGCTCTGTTGTGTCTGCATGGTGAGGGCATAAGGCCACAGAGGCTGGTCCCCTGCCTGCGCTCAAACCTTGTTAGTCTTCCCTGACGGTGAATGTACTGTTTGTTTCAAATTGAATTGCTGGAGCTCTCCGAGGTGTCGGAGACAAGGCTTGGTTTCTTCTCAGTACCTGCGCTAGAAGAACAGTACGTCCAGCTGTGCATCATTGCCTTTGTTGTGCTTTTTGCTAGCTGTACCCTTTCACTGAATTTCTAAAGCTTGAAGAAAGCTCTACGAATATGGCTCTACGAAAATAGTTCTGTCAGTACCGATGCACACTTCAGGAGAGATGGTTTAGCTTGGCACCACCGGTTTCAGGTTTCAGCCTGGGCTGTGTGACGTGCGGTATGAAAAAAGAATCACTGGCTCGTGGATGAATTATGGCCAGTTCAGATCAATGATTCACAACGAGACCGGATGCAACTTGCAAAATTCCAAGACGTCTGATTGTAAACGTTCTAAAACTGCACTTGGCGGTTTGACAGGGTGGGTCTTTTGAGACCCCAGGCAACGGCTTCAGAGGCTCTGCAACTAACCAGTTCTCACCGCTGCAATTTTCTCTGCAACATTCTAAAACCGTTTCGTCTCGTTGCTAATCATTGATCTGAACTGGCCTTAAGAGAAGCTTACCTGGTTGCGGGTGACAAACAGTGATGAGAGCACATAACACTAAGGCAATAGAGGGGACTTTTAATACAGGCTTAATTGTGTTAATAGGCATTTAGAAGATGTGTTTTCGCAATCCTAATAAAATAAGTTAATAAAACCAGAAGAGGGCAGAAGGGGAGAAGCAGGGATGGGAGGAGCCTCTTACGCGTGCAGCCGCTGGTGCTCTCCGTGACGATGCCGCGGAAGTTCCAGAACCCCGGCTCGCAGCGGTCGCACTTCTGCCCGCCGACGCCCGGCTTGCAGGAGCACTGCCCGCTCGTGGGGTCGCACGCGCCCCCGTACGAGCCGTACGGGTTACACTTACAGGTACCTGGGGAACACCGGGGGGGACACACGCGCTTCTGAGACGGTCGCTACGGGCTACGGCCATTAGCACCGTCCATTACATTACAACACAGGCGTTTAGCAGACGCTCTTACCCAGAACGACTTACACAGCTTTTTACATAGTGATTTACATTTCATTCATTTATACAGCTGGATATATACTGAAGCAATGCAGGTTAGGTACCTTGCTCAAGGGTACAACGGCTAGTGTCCTAGCGGGGATTCGAACCTGCGACCTTTAGGTTACAAGACCAACTCCTTACCCATTACGCTACACTGCCACCATCCACTGACAGAGGCAGTGTACCAAAACATTTTCATCACTTAGCCACATTTGGTACACTGGAATAAAAAATGCTGAGAATGCTTTTTATGAACCAAGGCCTCATAATAATTACGTTTGCAGACCCACTCAGAGTCATCGGACACAATACGGACGAGTGCACTGTCCATTAGCACCCGAACTGAAAATGCTAGTCGCTGTATCGCAGGGCCAAAGACAGCCAGGGCGAGAGCACTTACTGGGGCAGCCAGCCAGTCCCACGCCAAGAGCAGCCATTGTGTTGTCAAGACAACAGCCATACACGGTCTGACTACAATGCTGAGTCAAGCCAGGTGGGGGCGTAGCTGTGGGGAGAGGGTGGGGGGGGGGGGGGGGGAAGAGAATGACGAAAAAGAGGCAAAATGAGGAGTATTATATAAAGAAAACGCATTTGCAAAGATTCAATTGATTCCATTTTATGGAACGCTGTTCCATAACTGCTGTTCCACAAACAAAATGCAATTACGCGAAATCTAACAGCCTACACAGAGGTGGTCAGTTAGCGCTTGGGTTTCTGGATGATGCATTGAATTCCTGAAAGCAATTCAGCAGAACTGGGTGGGGGTGGGTGTTAGTGAAAACCATGCCATTACCCGCTCTGAAAACACACAATTGCATTCAATATTCTACACACACAGCCTAACATTTCTGCACATCCTGAAAAGCGCTATTCTTCTCATTATTCCCCATCGAAAACATCCCAACAGTTTTTTAAAAAGTCTGCTTAATTATATGTGTATGTGTGCATGTGAGTGTGTGTGTGTGTGAGGGTGCGAGCGTGTATATACACATACTCTTACTGCATGCGTGTGCTTGCACCAGTCTTTTGATCAACAGATGTCACAACGTGTAAGCATCACATAAACAAAAGTGTATTATCTAACGAGAGAAAGGCGGGTGGAAAACAGCACCGCGGAGTGGCGGTGCTACTCAGTCTGCCCCGCGCTGCGTAAGCTCCGAGTTCAGGAATTTAAAAAGCCGATTCGCCTTCCGTGCGGCACCTCGTCATTTCGTCACTCAAGAGCGAAGAAACGAGTCAGACTGTCTTCCTGGACTCGTCCGTGCGGTGCAGTGTTGGGGGAGGTTGTTAAGGCTGAGGAGTCCTCCCCTGCCACGGCTCCCTGTTACGGTGCAGAGACTAGCTCTGGCCACGGTTCATTAGACCCGCTCCGTGGCCTGGCTCGTCTCAGCGATGGTGCCCGTGAGACGAAGGCAGAGCCCTTCCCCCCTCCGTGCAACACGCTAAACCTCATCTCCACTCTCAGCGCTTCCTCCTCTCCCTCTCCTGTCCTGTCCAGTCCCCTTCAAAAAGCTATTAGGCAACACCTGGAAGCTCCTCCGGCTCTGACACCGCAGTGAAGTCTCCATGTGCCTCCGGTTATCGGTAAAGCTCCTCAACGTCACAGAGCTGACAGGCCATATCCTTTTCAAAAAAAAAAAAGTTCCTATTTGGAGAGAGGCTCCGTTCACTCGCATGGGAACAAAAACCCAGGCAAAGTATCTTTTCTCGAGGGTTCCAAACCTCGTAATTGCCGCTGATTTCGTATTGTGCTGTTGGCATTGAAGTGATTTTCTTAATTGCTTTTGGTTTGTGGTACATATGGTGACATCATATTCTCCAGTTTGTCATTTCAGGATGTTTGGTTTCAGACTGAGTGAGCCGGTGGCTCAGAAGCAAAGTCTTAATGCCAGTGGCTTTGCTGCTGTGAATGAACAGTAAATAAAGTTGAGATGAACAACCACCACCTGCTCCATTACACATTTAAACGCTTGACGTGTCCAGAAAAACAATTTGTCGGCGCTTCACATTTGACGACATGGCAACTCTCTCCAGTAAAAACCTGTCTCAAACTGTTTTGTTGAAATGATTAAAAAAATATACGAGTAATAATTGTTCAGAAATGGGTCTAAAGTGTCTTTCACCTTTAGCTTTTGCAAGAAGAAGAAAAAAAAAAAGAATAAGCACAGAATGCCTTTAAAGGGACAGACATCTGAAGACCCTGACCCTGCAAAGCAGTGCTGCGGAGGACATTAAGCCCTTATAGAGTAAAGCTGGACTGATAGTTTGTTGCAGGTGGGAAGACATACGCAGCGACACCAGATGGTCATAAACACAATCCCGATTTTCTTTTTTTTTCTTTTTTAAAGAGAAGAGAAAAAAAGCCACCCCCCCTCCATCATGCTGTGGTGGCAAGAGGAGCAATAACAGCAGCACGCTTCTTCTCCTCTCAGCTGCTCCTGAAGTATAAATGTCCACTTAATCACAGAGCTGGATGGCAGAGGTATAACAGCTCAGGTAAATGAGGCGGCCCCCTTCTCAAAAACTATCCGCCTCTGCTGCCGTGCTCTCGGATCGCGCTGGTTCCAGCCCATTTGTCTACCTCCGACGTTTCGCCCGCACACGTTCCGAAAGCCATATAAAACATCCACTGTGTCGAATGAACACAATCCATTTCCAGCAACGCGGCGTACGGTGATTGATAGTGAAGGGTCTAAATTATGCAGCAAAATCCGAACTCTCTCATTAGAAAAATATCTTTGTGCGAGCATGAGTAGCTGAACAGCTTATTTAAAAAAATTTCTTTTTAAAGAATTCCAAGTGCCATCCTTTAGGCATGTCAAGTACCCTTAGAGACATTTATATCCGCGTTTGGAGAACCGGGTCACTGCAGGGGTGCTGCAGATGTCAACCGTTGTGTGAGCAGAACCTCTTGGGCCTCTTAGGCCTGAGCACATGGGTCAGGGGCTGAGGAGGAGATAAGCGTTTTCAGGGGCCTCTCAGAGGATGCTCACCTGGGCACGGCCCCTGGCCCTGGATCTCCAGCTGCTCCTGCTTCTCGCACCTGGCCTTCTTCAGCTCGCACTCGCTGTCGTAGGTGTGTCCGTCCGAGCCGCACACCTGCGCAGGGGAAAGGAGTGCGGTCAGTGGCCGCGCGCAGGCCGGACCGCGTGCCACCACGTTACGGAAGCCGTCGGACCGCCCCTCGGACGTGAGCCCGAACAGGTGCTGCGGGCGTCGCTATGGAGACGGAATGGGGTTTACCTGGACGCGCGGCACGCTGTGGCAGCTGAAGTCGCACACGCAGCGGTCGTCCTCGGCGTCCTCGTCCCAGGAGCCCCCCACCCTCCGGCACCGGTCCTGCTCGCAGGTGCTGTCCCCCCCGGAGCCAGAACCGCCAGACCCACACTCTGCAGAGACAGAGCGACACAGCAGTCACAACACGCAGAGCCTTCACAGAGGTCACACCATCAACCACACAACACCGCCCCCCCCAACCCTAACCCTAACCCAACCTGCACTCTGCAGAGACAGAGCGACACAGCAGTCACAACACAAAGAGCCTTCACACAGGTCACAACAACCCCCCCACCCTAACCCTAACCCAACCCGCACTCTGCAGAGACAGAGTAACACAGCAGTCACAACACAGAGAGCCTTCAGAGTGCACACCATCAACCACACCACCCCAAGAAAAACTATACAACAATGTAACCCATAGAGCTAAAAAAAACTATATATAGTATATCTATTCATAGCTTATATGTGCTAATATACCCTAGATTAATTTCATAATTAGAATTTACAATCATTAGTTTACACACGGTTATATGCAACCTATACACCCCTAATACACCAAACCACTCACATAACTTAAAAATAGGTTCTCCTAAGTTCGCAGAACCCAGAAAAACACACTTACAGACCCATTACATTACTAAAACTTCACGTATCCCCGCAAATTTGCTCTACCCCAGTTTAGAGAACGGAGATATACACTCACAGCCCTGATTCAAGGGAGCCAAACATTTGACTAACATTTGTCGGACCGCTGAGGTTTTATCAGTTAAGTACCACTTAAGCAGCAGGATATCAAAATCTTCACATTCGAGCAGAAATCGACCGGGACATAATAACAAGCCAGGGAGGAAAAGTGGGCCCATTGATTAACAAAAATAAATTAAGTGCAGCATCGTCGGGCCGTGGGCGAGAACTTCTTTACAATTCGAACCGAAGAAGAAGAACAAAAAAAAAAACCTCTGAGAATTACAATTTGCCTGTCCACAGGCTGAAATCAATGTGACAAGCTTAATGAACACCGCTTTTCATTGTGAGCAACGTGGCTAATTGCAGACGTGCGGAAATATGCAGACATTACCGCCGGCTCGGAAGAAATGACACAAACCGCTACTTTCGCTGAAAGAGAGGGAAATCAAGCAAAGGGGGGGAACGATGGAAAAAACGCAGCAATTTATCAATCATTTCAAAAAAGAGATCACGGCACGTTTGACTACTTTAAAACAGTACACATATAATCTGAAATTTTTGTGACACAGTGTGCGTTTATCCAGGGATGCAAGGACCAGGAGAGCATCTGAAGCGTAGTTAGACCAAAAAAGCAGAACTGCAAAGATGAATATAATCAGCCTAATAATGAAGAGTAGAGCAAGACCGTCTGGATTTAACTAGACTGTACTACTAGCTTCTGGGTATTTACTGAATTGATTTCCCAATTGTAATTGCACTATGCTGTGCCTTCAACATCTAATTTGTCATTTATTTGTATCGTCTACAATACACATAAAAGCAATGTTCTTTTTAAGTTATTGGTAAAGTTATAATAAACGCATTCTGTAATGTTGGTCCAATTAGAATGTTTAGCTATCATTCAATCAATTACACTACATATCATCCAATTCGATCAAAGTAATAAAAAAAGCCAGTCAGCCACCTTCAGCGTAATTATTTACAATATTATTTTAAATCAGCTGGAAGGCAACCGCCCCACTATGCATGCCTAGAGGAGCCATTTTGGCTCTGTTGTAGGAAAGAGCCAATATGGACTGCGCTCTTCTGCAATCTGTGGAAACTGTTCCCTGGCAGGACACCCTGATGGGGCAGTCGCTCAAACTACCTTTCAATGCGTCTTTCTACACAGCTGCTCACTGAAGCCTACCAGAACGGGAAACAACAGAGACCCATTTAATGTTATGGAATGCCTGAAGGCGTAGTGATTTAAAGCTATTCCACAAGAAAAGTTAAATTGAGAAAAAATTTTAAGGAATGAGAATTTGCACGCACGGGCGGCAAAGTATTTTAAACAACAAGCAGGCAGCGCAAGGCACACTCAAATGCTGTATCTGTGGAACACTCACATTGTCAGGCACTTTTTTCACCTGGAACACTTGAAATGAAATGGAGTTAAGAGAGAGGGGGCTCATAGGTAAGAAGCACGAGTGTGTTCCTTTGCATGCGTGCGTGTGTGTGTGTGTGTGCGCGTGCGTGTGTACACAGGCATGTGTCCAAGTGTGTGCCCTGCCCTGTGACTGAAATTGTGCCAGGACTTCTCATTTCTATTGTGGCCTTTTTCTGATTCACCATATCGATTCACTGCTTTCAGTCAAGATCAAAAAGTGATCAAAGATATACAAATGCATCATGATTGAGCACGGCGCATCAGGGATGAAGGAGTGCGAGAGGATGAGATGAAAATGGGGAATGTGTCTGAAATGACAATCTCAAACACGAGCGATCAGATGGGGCCTCCCTGAAACACAGCGGGATGACACTGCTCTCTGATGAAGAGACGCTATGAACAGTAACCGCAGGGCCACCTCTTCTCTCCACCAATCAATATGCAAATAACGGTGCGAATATTTAAAAAAAAAAAAAACATCAAACTAAACCTGTTCCAGAGCCCAACCACCGAAAAGCAATTATCACTAATGAAAATAAGACCTGCATCTGGGAAAATGTGAATAAATGTGTCATCAGTGGATTGCATTTAGTCTTTCTTTGGTTTTTGTGCTCTTAAATAAATGTGATACTCCAAGTCTATGGAAGGTCCATATGTTCTGACAGGGAATGAACTTGTACTGGTATTCATACGTATGCATAGATTTTGTCCAGGTGAATATGTATACATTATGCTTGTGACATTATGCCTGTGCTTATTGCCTGGGTCACAGTGCAGAACACAGCCTCCAATGTTCCTTGGTGACAGAGTGCTGGAAATGCATTGGCTCCATTCGGGTACTGAGGGAAGAGCATGGAATTCCGACACAAAGGCAGGAACACACCCAGCGCCCGCACCCAATGCACCATAGAGCCCCTCTTGTGAAGTCACACGCTCAATCAAACGTGCCACATTTGCCGTTCTTTTCATACATGCAGAGGTCACTCACAATGCAACGCCACCCCCCCCCCCCCCCGCCCCAACCAAAGTGACATTCCGTTTGAACGGAGCTTGATTTCACTAAATCCGACGCACGTTAATTATGCCCGGGCTCCTGACAGAAGCAGTAATTATTTCTCTCTGCTTAGCATTGCCTATCACCAAAAGCTTGTTTGTGGAAGCCAGGAGAAGTGCTGAATGCAAGGGAAAATAGGGAGAATGATACATATCGCCCAAACAAAACACAACATTAAAAAAAACCTTAATAAATACGAACAAAGACAGATGCGGGTGGGGCTGGGGGGGGGCTGGGGGGGGGGATTTTTAATTAGCCCGCGCACTTTGATGGCATTACCACCCCATGCTACAGTCAAGCCTTTCAATTAGCAGACCCTGCAAAGACATCCGCATCAGCGATTCCCTCTATGCCTGCTTAATCACGTCAGAGCACACACAGAATCACCGCCGGCACAAACGGCATTAAAAACAGAGAGGGAATGAGCCGGAAAGAGAGCGAAGCTCACGCAGCTCAGACACAAACACAGCCGAACGGGGGGGGAAGAGGAAACGAAGTTAGGTCAGTGAGAGTCACTCTCGGTGGCACGCCGTGTCCTGAGTGTCCAAGGCACGTCCAGTTGTTTTTTTTTTTTTATCGGTACAACAAAAAAAAAATTGTATGTTCCACCCCGGTCAACGATCGCAATCTCTCTCTCCACCCCTGGTCTGCTATTGCAATCTCCCGTTCCGGTCCACCTGCAAATTTCTCTGGTACACCCACGCTGCTGCTGGGGAGAGTGCAGTTAAAACGATGAGAAGACGATGCAGGAAACTCAGTAAAGTACACTGGGTAAAACAGCTGGGGGCTAGTAAGAGGCTCAGCTAGTGAAGGTGCTCACCTTAGCTGCTGGCTGAGCCCTGATGTACAGCCTAGCTACAGCTAATCGAGTCCAGGCCATGTCTGTAGCCAGGAGTCCACAGCAAAAGGCTGTAGGGATGGGCTCAATTTAGCCATTGCATGGATTTACTGGGGTTTTTACCACAATGCCACTTTGATTTGGAGCTGCCGGTTTGCTAATCAGCTGTAATCAGGCAAAGAGGCCCCGCCCTCCCTGACCTCACCCCCATGCCCCAGGATGCTCTGCCGCTCGAACCCGGCTCTTTGCCAGTGTCTCCGAAGAGGCTGAGCTTCAGCCTACTGGAGTGTGAAATTAAACAGGTGATAAATTCCCACACACGGCCCCCCCCCCGGGTAGGGCGATGTCATTTTTCATTAGCGCTAAATAAAAGAGTGCAGCAACAGTTTCATTTCTCCTTGTGACTAATGAACTCCTCTGATGAATGAGAGCCCATGAATAAATCAACTGTTGCCGTTTTCCTGGCTGTTGAAACCTTGGGCTCCGGGTGCCTCACCAAAGTGCATTCACAGACATTTTACGATACTTGTGCAAGATCCTATGAGAGACGAGCCTTAATCCCAGTACAGGACCCTATTGGCTCTGAGAGTCCGGCCTTCACCCCAGCACAGGATCCTGTTGGCTCTGAGAGATGAGCCTTTGTACCAGCACAGAATCCTATTGGCTCTAAGAAATGAGCCTTTCTCACAAAGCAGGATTTTATTGGCTCTGAGAGTCCAGCCTCATCCCGGCACAGGATCCGACTGGCTCTGAGGGTAGCATAGTGGATGCTCCCTAAGGAACAAAGGGAGCTAGCTCCTGGGGACAAGTACTGTATGTCAGTTGATACCCATCCCCCCTCGAGCTTGCTCTGTGCTCTGTCTTAAGACCATCAATATCATTTCGGTATAGAAAAATGAGCCTGGTTGGGGGGGGGGGGGGGGGGGGGCGGGTTCCCCCTGGGTCAGGGACAAGGCAGGGGTGGGGGACTGCTTGAAATGGTGATCCACAGCCTGACAAGATGGAGGAGGGAACAAGTGCTCACAGTCTGACTGTTGCCCTGAGGGCAGACCCAAGTCCTCTGCCCTGCGTTGGGTCTTTCATTATCCACGGCAAAGGCCAGTGGGCGCGCTCAGATGACTGAGGCTTAACCAAGCGTGAGGCTCTGTATCAATGACTCGAGCATCAGGAAAGAAAAAAAAAACTGTCAAAAAGGGCACTTGCTCTAAATCCGCTGGCATTGGCAGCCATCTATCTGACTATTCTTCATGCATGATGGCACTGACCTCTAGACTGATGGGAAATACTGTATGACACAGACACAGAGTTTTAATATGCTTTTTCTTTTTCATTTATTTTTTGGCATTTAGCATCTCCAATCTCCACCCGAATACGGGATGTCCAATTAGCAAACTAAGTACGAGCATTGGAAGACTACTTGCAGTTCTCCATGCACAGGGCAAGAAGGGGGGGGGGGGGGGGTCAACCCACGGGTGCCCGGATGCCCAACAACAGTCGCTCCAGCAACAAACACTGCTATCCCAGCCAACCAAATCCCTCCCGCGTATCCCTTCAGCAATGCAGAGCCAACTGTCCATAGCCCCTGCTGGGCTGCCGGCCACAGTCCACCCTGGCATGAGTCAGATTCGAGCCGAGACCGCGGTGTGCTTGCTCACGCACCACAAAGCAGCGCTTTTACAGAGTGAGCCACCCAGCAGCCCGCTTTGTCGTTTTTAAAATTTTTGAGGCACTAATTTGTTAAATTCCCTGAAAACACTGGAAGCCATTTCATTAATACATAAAGTACTGAAAATCAATGGAAGCCAATTCGCAAACCGAAAAAAAAAAAAAACAGCGACAGATTTGATTGAGTATTACACGGCGTAAACAAATGAGATCACTTCGCACCCCGCAGTTAAGGCGGCGGGGTGAAGTCAGAGGGAGCCGGAGGAAGACGGCGCTCTTCCTCCTCGCCTCAGCTGCGATCCGCCCGGGCGGCCGAGCGCACTGCTGCTCTTTTCGCTCCCGCCCCGTCCGTCCAGACGCCCTGTCCATCTGTCCCCGTGGAGCGCGGCCAGTTTTCGGACCGAGCGTTGGGCTCGCTCCGCTGCTACGTGACAAAGTGGCGCTTGCGTGGACCTCCTCAGCCCAGCGAGCGACATCTCGAAAGGGCGGCGCTCCCAAAATCCCACAGAGGGGCGCTGGGGACGATCCGGAGGTGCGGGGGCAGGACGGCAGAGCGGGACAGCAGACTGCACGCAGGTGAAGCTCTGTGATTGGATAGCCACGCCTCTGATAAAGCAGATGGCACACGGGTGAAGCTCTGTGATTGGATAGCCACACCTCCAATGAAAGGGCCGCTAATGCAAGCGAACCAGTGTCAGTGTTAGCATTTGAACACGATCATAAGTAGCCATACGATATTTCAGAGTTAGCCATCTAAATTCGTAGAGAAGGGTTCAGTCCCTTGTCTGTCAAAGGGCCTTTTGCTTTCTGAGTTGCATGAGGCACAATGGCACAGAATTCAGGCCTGTGAGTGTGCTGTATGCACCAGATCCCTGTTCTCAACACAGGGGACTAGCATTTAAACAACTAAATCAACTCTGCCCCCTCCCCCCTCAAAAAGGAGCAGAGAAACTAACAGAATGAAAGCAAAACAACTGCACAGGATAAGAAAAGAAATCAAACCCGTGCAAAATTACTTCCCAAAGTCATTTCAACCTACTCACTTTGCTCAGAAATAAAATGTATAAGATTACATTTCTCATGCATTCTCTGATTAACAAAAAAAGCTCACATTTCTTTCACACAAGACAATTATGTGTAAAATAAGAACTTTTATCGTAATGAGAAAAAAATGAAAGCATCCATTCTAGCATCCATTCGTACATTAAGATTAAAAAAAAATGTCATGCTAATTATTTTCTCATTATATTCATAAGTTTTTGTGTGGAGGAAAATGAGAGGCAGGAGCACAGAAAGGAGAGAGAGGAAAAGTAGCTGCTGGTAGCAGCTAATGGAATAACCGCCGTAGCTGTTGTTTCACTGCATCGGTAACATAGCCAGCTGCGTAACGGGACTGTGTGTAAAACCGTAATCCGCGCGAGAGCGTCCGCTGCATTCTGAGACGCGACGCGGCGACGCACCTTCGTCGCAGTTCCCGCTCCGCGCGACGGCGATCTTCTTCCTCAGCTTGCAGGCGGCGGCGTTCAGCTGGCAGGTGTTGTCGTAGGTGTTGCCGTCGCTGCCGCACACGGGGGCGATGGGCAGCGCGGGGCAGGGCGGGCACTCGCACCTGTTCTGGACGCAGCGGGCGCCCCACGCGCACACCTCGCCGCCACAGCTTCCTGCAGGCGCACGCACACACACGCACACACACACACACACACGGGAACACACACGTGCGTGACATCATTGCACCGCAACAAACGCTCTATTTTTAGGGCCTACTGACATCATCTGAAATTAATTTATATATGAATGCATCACAGGTCAGTAAAGAACCCTTTGAAGAGTAAGATTCTTTTTTTCTTTCAACGTTCGAAGTCGGTGTTCCAGAACTCCAATGGCTTCAATTACCGGCAGCGATGGTTACATCAGCTTTAGAATGTTCAGGTAAGAACACCGTAATCACATATATCAGACCTTACACCTTAAATATCAAACGATTTAAAATAAGCACATGTACATCCATTAGTCCACAGGCGCATGGAACAGTAATAATACAGAGCCACAGACGGGAAGGAACACTCACACCCTGATCTAAATCTCTGATTCATACCACAGTGATCTGTTTCTGCGTTTTGCAAGTGACTGATAATGTTTCAGTCATTGTCTGGCCTTCATCTGGTCTTCAAGCAAAGGCCAGATTATTGGTCGAAATGCTGCGCGAACAACATCCAGCAGACATTTTCTTCTAATCTGTCCGTAAATGACGACATTTTGAGAAGCCTCGAAACAGACGACAGACAGGCGGGAAACGGGCGAGGCGAAGCAGGTTTTGAGACGAGGCACGACGCGGTGCCTCGGGACGGGGGGGACGGGGGGCATGGGGGAGGGGGTGGGGGTGGGGACGGGGGGGACGGGGGGGACGGGGGGGACAGGGACGGGGACGGGGACGGGGGGAGACTCACTGCACTCTCCCGGGCTGACCACGCGCAGGTCGCGCTGCCGCGTGCAGGCCAGCACGTTCAGCAGGCACTCGTTGTCGTAGGTGTGGCCGTCGCTGCCGCACACGGGCTGCTGGGAGTCCACGCACTCGGTCGGGCACACGCAGCGCCCCGTCTGCCCGTCGCAGATCGCCCCGAACGAGCAGTTTCGGCAGGTCTCCGCTGGAGGAGGGGGGAGGAGGGCACACGGAGATTCAGGGCTCACGAGTTAGGAGTCACAGCCCTGTTCATGCACACACACTCAACTGCTAGTAATGCCTTACCCAACAATGCTTTCAACCATTCAAAGAACATTTATTTTTATTCTTACTTACTTATCTTGGTTTGGTTGACTCTCACTCTTCCCTGTGCCACTCCTGTGTTTCATCTCACTGCTGTTGCTGCTAAGACACCTGAATTTCCCTCCGGTGATCAATAAAGGTCTGTTTTGTCTGTCTGTCTATCTATCTATCTATCTATCAAATGGCATTTACATAGCAATAAAAAAAATTGCTCTTTTATATACCTACAAAAAAATAGGACAGTGTGGCACAGCCACCGGAATCTGGACTTGAGATGGACCATGAGGCGGTTGGTTTGAATCCCTAATGGGGTACTACAGTTGCAGTGCTTAAGTGCATGAGTACATATCCTGCTATATAAATGACCAGTATGAAAAATGTATGCCGTGCAAGTCCTTTCTGATAAGGGCAAGTGCCAAGTGGATAAAGATTTCTTCCCCGCAATAAAAACAATTCAATAACGCACAGCAGCCTGATCTGTAAATAATCTGGTTTCACAAAACAATCGATTCTTAAGTCAAGAGCTGGCGATGGAAGACTGCGCAGCATATTTATTTGGGTAAAATTCTGTATTTTTTGTTATTCAGTTTTTTTTATGTCAGTAGACGCTGCATCCTGCTGCGTTTATGAACCCTTCGGCCGTCTGGTGCACGGAGGTTGATTTCTGTTGAACAGCCTCCCTTATTAAACAATACAATTTACCCAGCATGCACTGTGAAAAACACTCCACTCAGTGTGGCTTGCCCTTTCGTGCAGGGTAATCACAAAGCTGATTGTCTGCGCGCTGTTGACTGTGTAGTACATTAGTTCAAACTTAGTTCAGAGAGAGACTAATGGGAGAGGGGGGGGGGGACAACAAACTTTAGTGCTGGACGTCTACTGAAAGTGCTGAGCGATTTCCTCTGCCTTAATTCCCAAATCTTCCACCTTCCGTCTACACTGAATGACATTTTCAGGGCCTTCACTCATCGAGCGGATGACGAGCCGAGACATAAAAGGCTCTGATAAACATGTAGCCATCGCTCAAGATGACTCACGAGGCAAATTAAATTCCCTTCTGAGAGAGGCCCGATCGCTACGGCGACGACAGCACCTTGAGCGCCGCAGCCATCGGATTCAATTAGAATGCGGGGCAATAACAACCATGGATTTACTGCTAATGGAAAGCATCCATCTCCCCCCCCCCCACCCACCCCCCCTTGGTATTATTAGCCTGTTTATTATGCATTAATAAACTGCCAGTGTCTCCAGGCCTCGACTTACAGCCGTTTGCGCCAGGAAGGTGACACCCGCACGCTTAAATCCAGCAGCAGCCAATAGGAGGCCCCGGTGACAGCCCCCACGTTGGGGCGGGGTTATAAATAAAGAGAGAGAGTCCTGGCTCATCTGCCCCGGGTCTGATTAAAGCCCTAGTTTTTCCCCTCTTGACACCTGTTCAGAAAGCTTTTTCAGGCAAGTCGAGCGTCTGGAGAAATACGGCTGTGTACGAGCAGTGAGCAGCCCTGGCGTGGAAACTGCACCGGGGGGGGGGGGGGGGGGGGGGGGGGGGGGGTGGGAGTTAAACAAGGTCTCCAGGGACCATTTCAGCGGGAACCATGGAAGACCAGCTCACGGATGTAGGAGACACGGGACTGTATGGTTTGCGGATTGCGAATGCGCCAAACTCACACCAAAAAGTCACAGCAAAAAGGGTGACGTATCTCCCTTGTTTTTCCACTAGAGAAGGCTTTTGCACTGATACGTGTTCAATAAATGGCACATGGACAAAAATAATTCAATGATAGAGCACATAATAACATGCACTGGGCCACCGTTTGAGGGCTGGTCACAACGAACGTAGCTACCAATTAAGCAGGCTGTAGGCGAGAAACCAAAAATACACTCCAGCCCCTTCCCCGGAACCACAATTCCTAATTTCTCCTTATCAGTCAGGACTGATCACCCTAAAGTCCATAAATGAAACACAAACCAATGACTCACCATAAACACTAACTTTAGGACAAGTGCAGGATCTTAATTTTTAATTAAATAAAAAAATATGCTAATATTTAGCAAAGCAGCTACATGATAGCTAAGCCACAGCTTCCTGTTTTTTAAATTTTTTAATTTCTTTTTTAGTGGAGTACGGGTTGTGCTCCAATGTGAGGTACCAGACCACAAACACGCAGACTAACCATATGCACATCATTAACTGAAAATAAATAATGGAAAAAAAAGAAAGATAAAATGAAATGATTTATTTTTAATGTGATCATCGCTGTATTATTCATATATGCACTCGACCCTCTTCCCTTTCCTTTTGCCCTTGTCCGTGCCCCTTATTCCACCTCCCCCCTCTCTTGCTGTTGTGAGTGATTGTTTCCCTACTAAGTACAATTTCCACCACCTGTGAGAGCCCTCCCCCCCAAATGACTTATCGCTTCCACTCGCTAGCCCGCGCATAAAACTAGCATGGATTTGCCTTTCAAAGCGAGCGCTATCCTCTCTCCGCGGCTGCATTTGTAATTCCGACAAGCCAGACAAGGTCAGCTGCCATTCAAACGCGGCGGGGAAATAAGAATAACGACAAACGTATCTCTCCCATCTCGGCCGCGCGGCGAAGATAACCGCCCCCTTTTTTCTATTGCCTCTCTGACGTTGCGGGAGTGAACAGAGGCGCGCGACCGCACGCGCAGAAGTGTTGGTGAGCACGCACGCACACGCGCGTGCGCTCAAACACGAACGAGTGCACAGGCGGGCAGGACGGGACGCTTTATTTCCATGGGCCCACGATGCTCGCTTCCACAGTATACCGCCGGGCGCCATTTTGTATTTTTTATTTTGAATAATGAGGATTTATCATCCTCCAGCAGGGCACCCGGGGGGTCTAGCCTCCCCAGGGATGTTTTTTTTTGCTCAAACTGCTTACCGAACTGAAATACACCTGCCGCCTCCCCTTACATTTATGATTTAAAAATATGTAAATCTGTACATCACAAGGGTGGGGGAGGCATCACGATGGGAGAAGAACAACAGGAAATGTAATCCCACCGCACTCACCGCCATCCCCAGCCCCCACACCCTTTTAAATTGGGCAAAGC